>NC_142104.1:42185799-42553299 GCF_056152115.1 Neolamprologus brichardi | reverse complement strand
TCAGAAACGGGAAGATGTTATCTTTCAAATGAATTCTCTTACATGCACTTTACACCTAAACTTAACCCTAACCTTAAATCGGCTGCTAAACATCAGCATTAGCCCTGAATATTTTAAAAAACAGGAGCTCTAAAAGGACAAACAGTTTTCCATCATGGCATCCAGTCTGGGGAAGCAGCACAGGGTACAGCCACACAACCTGATACTGAACAATCTAATTTAGGGTAACAGCGATCTGAAACAATGATCACCATAAAGTGAGTTCGCTTATGCTTACATTCATATCAGTTGGCGTAACCAAGCAGCGACTGGATGGGCGTGGTTTAATTGTGGCTATCTTCATGTCAACAGGCGATGTCTTCTGGGCATGGGTCATCTCTTCTACTTTGTCTGCAAAGCAAACCAAGTCATAATATGTCAGCACTGAAAAACGTGACAAGGGGCAGGAGTGAACTTGCAAAGCCTTAGTTTCAGATCTGATGGGTCAAATGCAAGCTACTCATTCAGTCATTTACAGTGACCCTTCCTTGTGTTTCCACACCGAATTGTGAATGGAACTGAAACCAAAAACAGTTGAAATTCTTTTTTTTTGTGGGTGTGGGGGTATGAGGGAGGAGGAGCAAGGGGAAGGGGAGAGAGGGCAACTTTGATGAAATGCGTCTGGCATGTCCAGCCTTGGAAGCCGTGCAAGCTCTTTCCAAACAGCCGACTCAGCAGCATCATCCAGCTCTCAGGGTCGTTCCCTCGTTAAATGTAAAATGAGCAATGGATGTGAAAGCCTGCCAAGCTTGCCATTACCTTTCTCTGTGTTTTTATTGTTTTTTTATCTCATTTTTTTACTCTGCCTGCAACACGAGAAAGCTATCAATGGCAAATTTGGCAAACCTGAACTTCCCTCTGGTGTGTGATGATGCCATCAAATAGAGTCCAGCTAAAGGGTTTTGCTCAGAGAAGCTACATGCTAGCCCTGATCTCTCCTCTTACTGTGTCACCTGCCTACAACTGTCTAGGATGTACAAAGCTTCCATGCATCAGGGGAGTGATTACTTAGAGTGACTTGGAAAACAATCCTCTTCTTCTGCGCATCTATACACAGAGGAGAGGAAAGGGGAGGAAAGGAGCATCAATGACCTTAACTACGGTTAGAGGTAAAAACCACACAAACACACAGAAATAGCAGAAAGACGCACATTCCTTTTCACTCTCTCTCTGATCTGTCTCCCAGTTGGATCGCAGCTACAACCTATCAAACAACATGCAACACGGTTGCCCTGGAAACCTATGTGTGAGTGAAACATTTCCTAGAATAAACCTCCTCCTCCTCACATGAACACACACGCCAACACACACAAGTAGCTTACAGAAAAATGCACACATGAAGAAGAGAAACATGAAACTTTAAAGGTCAGGTATAGTGAAAAAACACTGACTCACACTCATTTGTAATTCCTCATTAAGGCTCTGCCACTATGTATATTTTTGTGTTTAAAGCGTAAAAAGATCCTAGAACGTAAACAGTGTATGCTTACTGCTGATAGTGTTGCAAATTAGGTTTGTGGGTCTGCCTGCATAGAAGCACTGTGAGGTGACATGCCCCTTTAATCAAAAGCAAACCCTGGGAATGCTCAGCAAGAAGAATCTAAAGCCTGTGATTACTACGACATTTAACCATGCACTAACAACATTTAGAAGACAGAAACAGCTGCAATCAAAACACTTTGTAAATCATGCAAATGCACTATGGGCGTAGCTCCATTTGGTTTAATTCGGTCGAAATGGAGCGAGTCATTAAAGGAATCACTAAATACAACAGTGTTAGTTAATCACAGTGGGGTGGACTGTGTGGGGAATACGGGACAGAAATCAATCACTGGAGATACTAGATCAGACTGAAAGCATGCCCACTGTAACTTACCACCTTTCTTTTTCCTTAGAGTGGCTTAAAGGATGACAAAAAAAGAGTCTTCAGAGCATATACACAGACAGCTTTTCCCCGGAGACATGAAAAGCTGCCCTCGTCCCAAAGCCCTGTGATGAGGGCGGCTCATGAAAGATGTGAGAACTTCTTATTTTGGTCGTTTGATTAACAATAATAAGCACAATTCAAGGATCCTGTTCAGTACTATTAACTAAATGCTACTCAGTCGTCTAATATATTCTGAATGTCTTTTCTGGCAGCGGTCCCCAGCCCCTGGGCCTCGGACTGGTACCGGGAGTCCGTTTGGTGCCGGGCTGCCAGAGTTGAGGCTCGGGTGTGAAATTGATGGTTTTCAGGGTTTTTATCGTTAACTGGGTTTCCCTGGGTCTTTTCTCGTGTTGTAGTTGTGCGTCTTATTTTGAAAGAAATATTTACGTGTTACCATAGCAACCAGAGAGCATAAAGGGGCAGAGAGGAGGATGTTACTCTCAGTGTTGTTGGCGCATTTCAGGAGGACGCTGCTAATAAAGTTACACAATTACACAGTGAATTCAAGTTTATTGTTATATTTTCAAAATACCACAGTTTTTGTCTTGCTCGTATCATTTTATTTTGTTGTATTTATCCGCGACGCCTTAAAGATATTATCTGACATTTAAACCTGTGGCGCAAAAAGGTTGGGGAGCGCTGTATCAGGTCACAGTTCCTTTTCCAAATGTCTGACCCAGTTCTGTGCTCCAAATTTAAGCTAATTCCCACAAAATATATATATATATATATATATATATATATAGTGATATAGTCACATGGCCAACTGACATTGTTCCTCCTAACTTCATGAAAGAGGTTTTGCCTGTCATCTCCCCCAGCTTCTCTCTGTCATAAATAATTCTCCTTCATCAGGCTGATACTTTAAAGCAGCCAGTGTGTTCTCTCCGCTTAAAAAACAAACAAACCCTAATCAGCTCCTAAATCTTAATCTAGGTTTTTAAGGTAAACTTGGGAGGGATAGCATTGGGATAGCATGCTTTTTCAGGATGTGGGCCCAAGCTCGTTTAAAACAGTCTGAGATAAAGAAGAAAACTGTCATCATCTGGCCAAGAGAAATTGAAATTATTATTAGGAAATTATGGAAACAACTTCCTGGATATGATGACATGATGGTGTGATCATATTCAGTTTAAATGCAGTCAACTATATATATGTATATATAGTTTTTTATTTGCATGTGGTAGCCAATCAGAAGAGTGTTTGGTGAGTGGGAGGTGGGAGCGAAAAAACAACTTCATTAAGAATAAATAAACTGATGCAACCCAGCATCACAGCGAAACGTGTATTCCACAGTGTCCATTTCACACTGTGCCTCTCCAAAATGTGAAATGGACACTCATGCATGCACACATGCAAATGCATTATACATTTGAAGTCAAGAAGTCAGCAGTGAGTAAAAAATGTATGAAGTCGATTCTAAGGTTCGTAATTGGCTGAAACGATGAAGCTAGGCAGCTAATGTGTATTTACATTAGTGCTGTCAGCGTTAATCTCATTAAAAAGGCGTTAACGCCTTAACTGCATTAACGAGGCAAATCTCTGTTAACGAGTCTGTGAAGGTTCTCAGTCATCCAGGTCATCGTAGTCAAAGGAGCTTGCAAAGAAAAGCGTCTGGACTTCTTTAAGTTACTTGAAGACGTTTCACCTCTCATCCAAGAAGCTTCTTCAGTTCTAAGGTCAAATGGTGGAGAGTCCCAGATATAAACCTAGTGGGAGTTTCCCCCCACAGAGGGACAAAAGGACCCCCTGATGATCCTCTAATCGCCTGAGCATCTATAATCCAGTTTTGAGTTCCCTCCCCAGACGCCTTAACGCCCACTCACATCCTGGGCCATCTGAACTCAGGAATTCGCATGATAAGGTGGGGCCAGGTTTCACAATGAACTCACCCGAAACTCTGGCTGATTGGGACCCACACCCAGTTTCACACCTTGGCTCAGGCGATTAGAGGATCATCAGGGGGTCCTTTTGTCCCTCTGTGGGGGGAAACTCCCACTAGGTTTATATCTGGGACTCTCCACCATTTGACCTTAGAACTGAAGAAGCTTCTCGGATGAGAGGTGAAACGTCTTCAAGCAACTTAAAGAAGTCCAGACGCTTTTCTTTGCAAGCTCCTTTGACTCTGTTAACGAGTTACCGTAGATCGCCCTGTGCGTGGGGCTGCATGGCGTCAGCGCGGTCCAGCCCAACGTCCAGCCCCACGCGAGGGGCGATCCGCGGTAACTTGCTAACAGAGATTTGCTGCGTTAATGCAGTTATGGCGTTAACGCCTTTTTAACTAGATTAACGCTGACATCACTAATTTATATGTAAATGTGTTAGTTATGCCTGTTTAAACACAAATAAAATATCCCCCCGTGCTGTTACTGCAACTTCTGCACGGACACAGTGGACATGTGTGTCTACTGCACATTTTGCCGTGATATCTGTCTGATGAGCTGCACATAGACCAAGTGTAAGACAAATAACAATTATTTTGGACCATGTGCGATGCTGCTTTAGTCCAAAGATTAAAAAAAAGGTTAAAAGTTCTAACAGGTCTCCTTTAACATGTGTCTGCCTAACAAGTCAAAGTGGAACAAGTAAGTTTGGGTTTGCCAGCAGATCAGTTTGAATCGAGCAGCTAGCAGCAACCACAGCAAGCTTTAAAAAACCACATGCAACAAACTGCATGTATCCACGTCCTCTGCAAGCAAACCAAGTTCAGCGTGACATCAGTCACAGTTATTACTTACTAAATTCTGTTTAAAAACCTTTGGCTACAGTGGAAAGAGATCCACCTGCTGCTGTTTGTTGTGTGTCTACCAAAGGATCAGCTCAACCATGATTTGTGTCATCAGATCACCTCAGACTATAATAAGAAGGGTTACAACTTTAACATCAGGTAAAAATCAAACATCAAAAAACCTTTCTTCACCTGGGAATAAATAATGTCTAGGTAATTTACACGACAAAGGTAGGACATTTATGCGTGTGGGTACTCATAAATTGATTGTTTGTCCTCTTCTAATGCTCCTTTCACATTTCATGGCTGCCCTCCTTTCAGGCCTGTGTCTCCTTTGAACGCATCATCTCAGAAACTCTAACTCTGGTGTTTGTCATGAGGCGTCAGGACAACACAAAACACCTCTAAAATGTACACGTACTAGTGCTGGGCGATATGGTATAAAATATTTATCACGATATGAATTATTTTATATCACGATAACGATATATATCACGATATACCACCTGACCTGTGGTCATCTGGAAAGTACGCAATCTGTAAACAGGGAGCGCAGAGGTCTTTGTTAATGAAATGGATGGTTACGCTCATGTAGGGCTGCGTATCTCTGCTCGTCCATATGTCAGTCGTCAAGGCATAATGCACGACACTGCAAACATCCTTCTCTACTTGGGCCCGGCATGCGTCATATAAGCGAGGCAACTCGACTTTACTGAAGTGCTTACGACCGGGCATAACGTACCTCGGATCAAGGACTTTGACGAGGTCCTGAAAGCTGTCCTTCTCAGCTACATAAACAGGGGCCATGCCTTTATAAATGTAACGCGAGACGGCTCCTGTGATTTGTTTATGGCGCTGGGACGTTTTCTCATACGGCGTGCCTTGTGCAAAAGACTGCTGTATCTTCAGCTGGTATAGTTTTTCTTTTCCCAACTTGCTCCCGTCGTTCCACAACTTGGTTTAGCTAGGATTTTCTGGATTCTAGAGTATTCTTTTTCGTGGACCTTCTGTAGGTGATAGAAGAGATTTGTTGTGTTGCCATTGAGTGCAGGAATAATTTTATAGCATAGCTTGCAAATGGGCGTCTTCTGCTCTGTGTTGGTGCTGTTGAACTCAAAATGTAACCAAATCACAGACGTACCCCCTCTTTTTGGTAAAAGTGCTTCTTCTTGGGCTGCTTGTGTAGCTGCGTCTGCCTGTTGCATGTCCGGGCATGAAACTGCAACCTGTCACTCGTCCATCGTTTTGAGTTACCGTAAAGCATTAGGGGTGGGGGAAAAAATTGATACTGTGTAGTATGGTGATATTTTGTTTGCTAATAATGTATGGATACAGGGACAGCAGAAATCGATATTTTGTTACAAAAAGGTTTTTGTGCTCTGACTTCAGAGCATGTTGATCCTTTTTCTGAGCAAGAATCCTGACATTCCTTCACTGTCCAAATGTGTTTAACTTGTTTTTGGCAGCAATAAACATGACAGTTTACTTATTTTAATTTAAGACATGTTTTATTTTAATTAAGTTTAAAACTTTTTTATTTAATGTAAAATTATATTTTGTTTTAATTGACTTTCAAATTCTTCAGTTGCTGAAGGGGCTGCATAGTTTTCATAAACTGCATAGTTCAGAATAGCTATAATTGTACCAGATGGTTGATTCAGTTAAGTTGGACTAGACTGTAATACAAACCGTTCAGTTTGTCAACAATCAAACTGAAATGAGAGAAAGACTGAGTGTGAGACTTTGATATTAGAGAAAATGAATATTGATAAAGTTTACCTTTATGTACAGAATCTGGATATCGCAAAATATTTTAAAAAATTGCAATAATATCGTATCGTGCGTTAAGTATTGTGATAATATCGTATCGTGGGATGTATGGTGATTCCCACCTCTAGTTAAGCATGTCGCAAATCCGGGTGCACGTAAAGCAGCACCATGTTTCAAAACCACAAGACGGAGTTTCTTTGTGAAAAATATAATTTTTTATACTTTATTTTCTCTTGCATAAAGTTAAGAGTATGTATAGTGAGAAGACAACACTAATATATTTGCCACAGGCTATTTAACCCTTTAAGACCTACCAGTCCGCCAGAACTTATTTTTACATGCTGTGGAGCCATTTGTGGGAGCATTTCAGGTTGCTATACATCAATACAACCATTATAACCCAAATTTTAATAATATGTATACATTAAGTCCATAGTAACTGCATAAATTGCAAAAAAGTGCAAAAAAATTTAAAATTGTTTTTGTTTTTTTGTTTTTTACATATATTTCTAGTTAGAGAAATGTAAGAGGCTTATACCTCAAAACTGCAAATACAAAAAAGTTGCACAAAATAGTTTCCAACCACGAGAAATTTATTTTGAGTGCCTTCATAGTTTTATTTTTGAGATACACTAATTTTTATATACTGCCGGAACAATGAAAATAAATATTATAATGCAGATTTGCAAAAAAACAGCATATGCATCAAAATAAACTATTTCCAGCAGCGTAATTTGAGTTATAAACATCCCAGAAACGATACAGAAAAGCATAAAGTCAAACATGACTTTAAAAAAACACCAGTATAGGCTTATAAGGCCCTAAAGGTTAAAAAAAAATACATTTCCGTGAAAATGACGTCACTCTCGTTTCTGGCCAGTTAATGGCGGACATGCGTTAGTTTGACGTCTATTCCAACGTAGGAAGTGTTATGAACAACTGATCAGATCAGCAAAGTGTGTTTCTGGAATATTATGTTTTTGTTGCTGCAAGTGCTTTTTATGCAGTTTTTGCAAAGCTATATGTGGAAGGAAACTGTGACCGAGGACAAGCTGATGGCATAAGATGTAAGTACAACTCCTCCGGTTTCATATGCAAAAAAATTATTGTGCTAGCTCACGTGGTTGCAGTTCTACAGGGATTTAAAATAGTTACGCAAAACGCAGCGTGCCTGCTCCGACCGGCTTTAAAGGGTTAATGATATATTTTATGTAATAATTTATAAAAATTAGGTTAGAAACGATAGAAAGCCACGATAGACACTTTTCTATTATCCACACAATATATATCGTCATATCGCCCAGCACTACATTGTACACGCGGACAAACAGAAAGACGACGACGATACAGTCACACTAATGCTCTTTTTACTCGTTTGCTCTTTGCAGCAGAAGCAACAACTCATGGGTGTGGATGAGTGTGGGCATCCAGAAGCAAGAGCACTTCATGCAAAGGCGGAGAGGAGATGAGGGAGGAAAAGCGTTTTTCTTCTATTTTGTTCTTTAAGACAAACTAAAGCGACCAGATGATGGAAACGCATATTGCATTAGTCTGAACAAAAGCCTCAATCAGCCACTGTGAGCAAATGAATATGCAGTTGGGCATAATGGATGGCAGAAGGTTATACAGCATCATCTGCTTACCTTTATCCACTATTGAGAGATTAACCAACCATGAGAAAGAGGTACAGAAAAGATCTTCTGTGAGACACTTGCTCCCATTTGCCATTGTGAGTTACCAAAGTCAAAACTCCACCTCTTACCGAGTTCCTCGAGTTCAGACGTCATCGACTTTGAGCGCATTGACAGGGCTGTGGTGGGGGCTCTCTTTGGAGGTGGAGGAGCTGAGCAGAGAGAAACAGACATGTGACCAAAAGCAGGCAGTGATCTGGAGGCGTCAAACCTTTTCAGGTAAATCTTTAATCGATCAGTCGAGCGATGGGGAAAAAAAATTTCACTGAGGGAAAAGGATCAAATTAGAAATATCTTCTGATGATAAGAAAATATAATATCAGAACAACACAGAGACAAAAGCAATATTCTGATCAGAGATTTTTGACAAACATTTAAAGGTTTGCTTATTTCCATGTGTAGATTTTGTCTAGTTTGTATTAAAACCACCTGGTCTGACCTCTCGTGTTTGCTGTTTGTATCCTAAGCACAGAGTTGGTCCGGTTTGTCATGGTCTTTGAGGGGTATTATTACTAGGGATGGGTATCGTTTAGGTTTTATCCGATACCGGTGCCAAACCGGTACTTTTGAAACGGTGCCGGTGCTTAAACGGTGCTCGAACCGGTGCTTTTGGTCCATGTTCAGCTGTTTTTTTGTAAAAAGATAACAATGTTAGCCTTTTCTGCAGCTATGGGGCATATATGGTATCACTCTTGGCTGGAAGCAGTGCTTAATCAATGGAAAAAACACAAACTTTGTCCAAAAATCTCTCATGTTTAACTGTTTTCCACTTTTTCTTTGGTCATTTTAGCCTTTTTGGCCAGAGTGAAGGGAGTATCTGCCATCAAACAAGAAGACAGCCGCATGTAACTACGACAGTGTTTGCTAGTTCACCCTACGATCGTGGCTCAAGAGTTGGGAGTTCGCCTTGTAATCGGAAGGTTGCCGGTTCGAGCCCCGGCTTGGACAGTCTCGGTCGTTGTGTCCTTGGGCAAGACACTTCACCCGTTGCCTACTGGTGGTGGTCAGAGGGCCCGGTGGCGCCAGTGTCCGGCAGCCTCACCTCTGTCAGTGCGCCCCAGGGTGGCTGTGGCTACAACGTAGCTGCCATCACCATGTGTGTGAATGTGTGGATGACTGGTTGTGTAAAGCGCTTTGGGGTCCTTAGGGACTAGAAAAGCGCTATGCAAATACAGGCCATTTACCATTTACCATTTTCCCCCCAACCAGTTTCAGTAGATGACCTCCCTGATAATGGCTTTGTTGGAGGTCTCTTCCTGTTGACCTCTAGCTGACCTCTGTTGGTCTCTAGCACTGTGACCTCACATCAAGGAGATCCTGCTTGGAGTTTTCATGTTTTCACCATGTCTCTCCAGCTTCCTCTCACAGACCAAACACATTAGTTAACTGGTGATTATAAATTTATTGTAGGTATGAATCTGAGCGTGACCGGTCTGTCTCTATATGTGTGTACCCTGCCTCATGCCCTGTGACAGCTGGGATAGGCTCCAGCTCCTCCCGGGACCCTGAATTGGAAAAGTGGAAGCGAATGGATGGATGTTTGGATATTAAAGAGGATTTGCTTTACAACACATAGTGCGCTGAGATTTCTTCTAGCTGTACAGATAATAGTGAACTAAATCATCAGTCAGTGTCACTTTAATATTTTAATACAGGAGGTACATGTATTGTGCTCTGCTGCTCCTCAGCTGAAGCGCCTCATGACGATTATATTCTCGAATCCATGTCTAAACACGACTGGCAGCCATTTTCAGCCTCATCTCGGAGCTGCTGTACCTTTTTTGCGTGCTGTGTCCTCGGGGTCCAGATTCCGGCTCACTGTCACCACCTTAATCAGGAGCCGGTTGCCTCCCTGGCGGATCATGTTGACCACCTGTCGATGGCCCACCTTCACCACATTCTCCTGGTTCACCTGCCACAAACAAACCAAAAGTTTTCTTATCCTGCGTCTTTGCTTATGTTATTAACTGCGTATTTATGAACAGAACAAACATGTAAACACTGGACCGACACCTCAGCTTTGTGTGGGAGAAAACTGCTGCTCGTTTAAATCTGAAGATGCAAAATTCAACACAAAAGAAACTGTGAAAAGTGCAAGTATGGCTTCACAGTGCAAACCATCATTTTCTACTGGAAACCAACCAGACTGGTAAACTGTCTCTCCAGCCACCACCTCCACTAGTTTGATTTAAAACGTTACTAAAATGTATTTTTATTGAACACACTGTGTAGACATATATTTACATATTTCAGACAATTAAAGTGAGTGAGTCGTTGTGCTAACAACTGTGCCATGAGCTAGTTTGAGTCAGCTGTTCTGTCTCAGGACATAAATGTATAAATGAAGATGTACAAAGTTCAGCACTGATCTTCTCTACAGCTGTGGCCAAAACTAATTTATTTATTTGCCATTAAAAGATTTTGAAACATATTAAATCCTTGTAATTCTTCTTCACAATATCATAGAAACGTGTATATAATGTTCTAAATTAAAACCTGCAAAGTGCATGAAAAACAAACTTGTGCCGTTGTCAAAACCTCCGACCATGACTGTTGAAAGACCGGCTGGTGTGAACCCTCCCATATGGAAAAGATATATATATATATATATATATATATATATATATATATATATAAATCTTATAAAGTTTGTTTCTGTCTTGTGTGAAACTTGTATGAAAAGCATACAAGAGTGAAAACAGATATAAGATCCCTTGAAGAATTATATAATGAAACTTGTATGTTTTGGATACTTACTAAAACAATATATGAAAGTAATGAGAAAGTGGCCACTTTCATGAGTAAATCATATAAGTTTTTACTATTTCTTTTCCATATGGGATTCCTTGATCACAAAAACTTTCATAGAATTATAAAAGCAGCTTTGAGACGCATGGAGCTGAAAAATATTGTGTTAGTCTGCAAACCGAGAAGCTGTCTAAATGAAGGAAAATTAGGACTGTTGCTACGTTGCTTTAGGATTTGGAATCTGCAAAGATCACATAATTACAAAAACCACCAACAAATTCTGTTGAAAGCAAAATATTGAGCTTTGTGGATAAACGCTTGTCATGAGAAAACAAGATAATTACCCAGGGTTCACCCACGGGCTGCATACAATTCTGTTTACACTTAGCCGTAATCAAAGTGTCTTGATGCATGCTCAATCATCCAGGTAAGTAAATCCCAAAAGGTTGATTCTGTTTGTCTGGACGTAGCTCGTCCAAAACCCCCAAAAAGTTGACATTTTGTCTCGGTGACTTTTGTAATTTCCCCAAAAGTCTCGGTGATGATCAAGATGTTTTTGACATCTTATTGCTGAATCATGAAAACTGACCTTAATGAATTAAATACTCATTCTGTATTCACAGGGGTTATTTTTAAAGTATATTAAAGCTAGTTGGATGATCTGAAACATTCAGGAAAGGACAAATACTTTATTTCACAGCAACGTACAGGCCAGAGTTGTACAATCTCCTTCTACATAACAGTGACAGACAAGAGAACAGACTTTGTACACCTCTGTACGTCCAAATAAAAGACAATGAAACCAGGAAATTGATTAACAATGTTCACAATAAGCAGCTGAAGGAATCAACAAAATCTTCATAGCTGCAATATTCAAAAAGGAGCCTGGCTGCTGCCCTCGCGTATGTTTCTCCATGTATACGTCATAAACATCAGCTCATATAATAATGCATCCAACAGACTGAACACCCCCCACTCATTGCTTTTGACTATGCAAATAAACACACACCATTTTAAACTTTCCTTTTCATACCCTAGTAGATGCTTTTTAATTTTTAACACGGTGAGAAATCTGAAGCTTCAATTAAAAACAGACAATTTGGACTTTTTGTTCTTGGACGAAAGCTGAGATGTCTGTGACACAGCTGTGGTGGTGGCTGTCCAAAAAAGCACTTTAAGTCGGTATCAGTGCTGGATTTTCATTCTTCTCTTAAAAAGGAGAACGTTCCATACACCAAGAGAGATGCCCAGACGATGGCTAGCTTTATATGTTAGTAAACATTCCCAGTGATGGATTTTGACCTTTATATTTCCACCTAAGACACAGAGCCATGGGGCAGCATGGCGGTGGGGTTGTTTCTCTGTGTTAGCACCGTGCCAGGGTGTTCCCCGGCTCTTGCCCTATGGTAGCTGGAGTAGGTGATCCTGATAAGGTTAAGTGGAAGAGAATAATTGGATAGTGAACCTGACTTTTATGCACTTGTTCAAGCACAAAACCGACTAGATTTCTCTCACTGAACATTAAACTATAAGCAAAAGCAGCAATAGTAACTGTACTATTTTAAAAGTGTTCAAAACTTTGTAACATTTGTAAAATATGCAAATATATCTTGTCTGGTTTTGAAATGTTGATTAAATAGTGATAAGTTATGTTAGCATTTTTACACTACCTGTACTTTATCTGTAAAATCACACTGATGCTACTTTGATGTATACCTAACAACTAAACACAATCATATCACAAACACCCCAAGATGTCAACTGAGCCTCCAAACTCCTCAGATCATCACATCTAGGGCTGCTCAATTAATCGAATTTTAATCTCGATTACGATCTGGGCTTTCAACGATCATTAAAAATGACTGAGCTGATTATTAGCCCCTCCCTCATGCTTTACTCTCGCGCTGCTCCGTGTGGCAAATCGAGCGCACCTCTCTGCATTTCGAACACGTGTCACAACAATTAAGAGCAGCGGTCCCCAACCTTTTTTGCGCCACGGACCGGTTTATGCCCGACAATATTTTCACGGACCGGCCTTTAAGGTGTCGCGGATAAATACAACAAAATAAAACTAGTACCGGTACCGAAAAAAAGAAGATTTATTCATAACACACGTGAAAAGACCCAGGAAAACCGAGTTAACGATAAAAACGATAACAAAATAACGCTGAAAACCGATAAAAACCCTGAAAACTATACATTTCACACCTGAGCCTCAACTCTCGCGGCCCGGTACCAAACGACTCACGGACCGGTACCGGTCCGAGGCCCGGGGGTTGGGAACCGCTGATTAAGAGGACCCGAGGGAAGCTCGGAAAGCTAAGCAGAAGTTATTTGGAGAGGAGAGTGACTGCTGTTGGTTGAAAAGAGAGGTAAAAAAACTTCAGTGGTGTGGAAACATTATGGGTTGGCGGAGTCAGACGTGGATCAAGTAGACACAGTGTGTAAACTTTGCTACAGTGTCGTAGCTGCACCACAGAGCAACACTGCAAAGTTCACTAAACATGGATGTTTACATTTTTCATTTATTTCTTATATTGCAAACATTTGCACTGTTATCAGTATTTGCACTATTTTATATTATTTTTTGACAATCTTTAAAGTCATTATTCAACACATTGTTATTGTTAAATAAATATCGTCAAATAATCGAGATCTCAATTTCAGTGAAAATAATCGTGATTATCATTTTTGCCATAATCGAGCATGCTAACGGGGCCCCTGTTCTGCTCCGTGACTTCTTTGAGCTCAGCATAGCTGCAGCAGGTCTTCACCTGGTCACCCTCCGGCTGGCTCTGGAGCACCAGAGAAGAACAAGGATTGTGTCGAGTGACTCATTTACCTCATGTTTGTACAAAATTAAACACTATATCATAGCAAGCAAGCAAGCTAAGGTTAGCCAGCTAATCGCTATGTTGGCATCAAGCAATTTGTCTCTGTTAGCAGGTAAGCTAACAAGAAAGTCAGTTTTATTTAACTGGTCAAACTGGAATCCAGCTCTTGGTCAAAAACCCAACCAGAATTAGCGGTCATGAAAGCATTTTCATTTGGTTTTCTAGATAAAATCTAAAGTCTTTGCTCTAGCTATGGGAGATGTCTTCTTTTTCCATCTTCTTTTCCTAATTCTCCTCCACAAGTGTGCTTTTCCACCACAGCTCCACCTCGCCTTGCACTTCTACTATGGCAGCTACTTCCCCTCTTACACCTGTGCCTCCTCCTTTATCTGCACAGTGAGAGGGATGAGACTGCAGCTAGGAAGACTATACTCTGGGAAGGCTGATGGTCCAGATGGTGCTACCCAACTGTGTCAACCTCTAAGTCTATCAGAATCAGAATCAGAACACTTTATTAATCCAGAAGGAAATTATAGGTTACAGCAGGCAGCACGCTACCTTCTGACCAACTTTACACAAACATCACATTGGGGAGACATGTCAGAGAGGTAGGCTGATAGGAAAAAACAACGAAAATACATAACACGAGGTAAGAGGAGGAGAAAAAAAACTCCATTCAGACTGAGCTCCTAGTGGGAGTACAGTTTGAGAACAGAAAAAACACCCGGGCACAAAAAGCACATGACTGTCAATACACTACAGAAACACAAGACAAGCAACAGGGGCAGGTAAGGGTGAGAGAGAGCCGGTGTAGACAGCGCATCCGGTCCTGCAGCATGTCTGCGCTGGTCCAGTCGACCCGCCATCTGCCCCGGGAGGGAACAAGCATCGAAGGCGTTTGGAAAGGGAGGGGGATGAGTGTGTATCAGTGTATGTGTATGCGTATGCGTGTGTGTGTCCTGAGTTAGCTGATAGAGTGTCCTTCGCCCTGCCAGGCTAAGTAAACAGTCTTCCAGCTGACCCAGGTGGCCTTGCGTAGGGTAGGAAGGTACAGTCTAAACAAAGTCTGTTATCAGGGTGAGAATTTGTTATGTTCAGCTCCAGCCTTGAGACCACAGCTGGTGCCGAAATGGTAGCCGCATGAAATGATGGTGGTTTTTACTTTAGTGCGAACAACTCATGTAAAGTTGTTCTAGCAGTCCGACACTGGTCTCTCAATCTCCCGTTGGAGAGCCGTGAGCTTCTCCAAGATGTTATCCAATTTTCGCTCAGAGGTCTTATTCTGAGTGTTCACGGCAGCCTCAAGCTTCTCCAAGATCTTATCCGTGCTGCGCTCAATGAGCCCATTTTGAGAACTCACGACTCGTCCCATCGTTTCAATCCCAGCGGGCAGCCTTGTGGGGGTTTGAACAGCCGATTCCGCTTCCTTAATCTTCGATTAGCCAGGGCCAAGCCAGCTCCGATCAGCAAGAACCCTGTTATCATGGTTCCGAAAAGGTAGATATCTTCAATGTCCTAGATCGACAGTCCCGCCAGGCACATGACCCTCCAGTTATGCCACCCGTCCATTGTGTATCCAGCAGGGAACGTCCCTCCAGGACACTCAGGCTCACCCGAGCCCAGGCTTCTCGTTGAGAAGAGGGTGTCAATTGCATTCAGGGACCAGTTGATCAAATCCATAGTTCCTCTTTTAGGTTTTAGAGAACAGACTATGAGAGAGTGTACCAGGGCAAGAGTAGAAAATAGACGAGACTAGACAAGGACACAGAAGCTAAGCAGGGAAGATAGGGTTAGGAGAAAAGTGCGACCGCCTTCGTCGAGAGCCAAAGCGACGAAAGCCCTACAACTGGGGCAGGTACCGACATTATGGAAAACATCCCGTACTGTGCCGGTACCAAAAATAAAGCGTCCACCCGAACTGAGCGACTATAGACCCGTGGCCTTCACATCGCATATCATGAAAAACTTGGCTGATTCTTCACCGACTGAGACTTGAGATCAAAGACAAACTTCCTCTGCAGTTTGCATGCAAACAGAGCCCTAGCTCATCTGGAGCAATCTGGCGCTCATGTGAGAGTCATGTTCTTTGATTCTTCAAGTCCTTTCAATACCATCCAACCCGAAAAGACAAGGTCACAGAGATGGGAGTAGATTCCTTCTCTGTTTTCTGGATTACAGACTATCTCACAGAAAGGCCACAGTTTGTCAGTTTGGGTAACTGTGTCTCTGGGACAGTCCTGGGTGTTCCTTTTCACATTGTTTATAGCAGACTTCAAATACAACTCTGAGTCCTGCCAAATCCAGAAATACTTGGCTGACCCTGCCATTGTGTCGTGCATCAGAAATGGACAGGAATCTGAATATAGGGATCTTGTAAAAGCCTTCAGCGACTGGAGTCACAAAACCAACCTCATATTGAACACCTCTAAGACAAAGAAAATGATATTTGATGATCATTGCCTCCTTTTGTTAAGGAAACAAAGATCTCTTCACATCTGGAGTAACTTGCTGCAGATGTTCTAGCAGTCTATGGTGACAAATGTGCTGTTGTATGCTGGGGTCTGCTGTTTATGCAACAGAAGTAAGACTACAAGAGGACTGGACAAACTAGTGAGGAAGGCTGGCTCTGTAATTGGAGCCAGGCTGGGCATGCTGGGGTAGGTGGTGGAAAGATGCATCCTAAAGACGTTAGAAGCCATCCTGAATAAGTCTGATCACCCGCTTTACAACATCTTTATGGAACAGAAAACATCAGTACTGCAAAACTCCTCTCCTACTGTTGTTAAACACAGAGATACAGGAAATCATTTGCACCCACAGCCATCAGGCTTTTTAATACCCATACAAATAGCAGGTTAGCTATGTCAGACACATGAATTTCCCTCTTGGATCAATTAAGTTATTCTTATACTTAAGGACATTACAAGCTAAACACAATGCATAAAAACAGCACAAAAAACAGCATCTACACACATTGTTGCGGTTTTGCAGAGAATTCGTCCTCAGAAAAAAGAACAAAAATTAGGTTGACATGAAGTGATGATGTGCTGGTCCTAAAGTTCCTCAAAAAACATTTAGAGAAAAGGAAGAAACAGAGATTTTGGTTCATCCAGTTCACAGGAAGAATTGCATGGTTTGATCCAGCAGTTGAAGCTGTATTACGATTGCTTTCATACATATATCAGGATGTCAGTGGGGCAGTTTGAGCTCTCGTTGGCAGAACTGGGAACACATCTGAGGAGGCAGAAGAATCAGTTCAGTGAGCCAGAGCGGAGTTTATTTGTGTGTCTTAGGTACAATAGTGTCATTTTACTATTTCCGGTCTCAAAGTCAAACGAACACTGCAGCATCACTGAGAGTTAAAAACTGTCTAAATTCTTTCATCTTTAATAAAATGATCAGTGTTGCTGCTTTACCAGGTGTAACAATTAAGTTTAACATCCAGGCATCCATGAAAACAGAATTTATTAAATGTAACAGAGTTAGCAGGAAGTTAGCTCGCTAGCTTCCACCTAAACATGATATAGCATGTTCTGACTGAGAGATTTCTGAAAAATTCAAATGTACAGCTCTGCTATCACTTCCAACATAAATGAAGACAGAAAACTAAACAGCAGTGACGTTTGTAGGGTTACTGAAGTTGGGCTAGCTGGTATATAAGGATGTGCTACGTGACCGCTAGCGACACAGCTATGTTAGCATAACATAAACAGTGAAGCTGGAGGATGAACGCTAACTTTTTTCCACTCGATGAAAGTTAACGTGAGGGTTCCTGATGGTTAGAGACAAATGCAATCGCATGGCAGGATGCTGTAAACGGACCAAACTTCAGTCAGGAGAACAACTGAGATAATCCATCCACAATACGAGGTTAGTCATTAATATACTGCAACAACACGGGAGTAGAGCAGCTGCAGAGAATTCAACATTAATGAATCATTGGTACGGAAGTGGAGGAAGCAAGAAGAATGAGCTGAGTAAAGTTTGACTTATCTGACTGTTTTGTCCCCCTAATGCGCCTTATGGTCCGAAAAATACAGTATATTTGGTACCAGTGTGCGATTTGAGCTATGAGTGCACTTGTTGCTAAATGCAGTCTTCCGATTGGTCAGATCTGTTTATTTGGACCAGAAAAATCTGACAAATTGAGCTTGGTTCGAAAAAACTGTATAATCACATTTATTATCTTAAAAAAAAGATAATATATAAAAAAATATTATAGAATTAAAATAAAAAAGGAGTAGGTCATTAATTGTCCCTACTGAAGCTCTACTGTAATAGCTTTACTTACATATAAGTATTCTGAATGTACGTCTCTGAGGCTGTTTTTACACCTGAGCTCTTTAGTCAGAATAAAGTGAACTTGTTTTCTACCTTGATCTGTTTCATTTGGGCAGACGTAAACATGCTAATCACACTCGAGCTGACCCAACCACCAGGTGTATGCTGCAAGTTTGAGCTAAACACCTTCCCATGGCCAGGTATCCACGGTATACTGGAATCCAGCAGTGCAAGATGAATGTGTGCAGTATGGTTTTGGTTTTGGCGCACCAGCTGGGTGTAACTAATTATCCTCTCCTCAGCAGTGAGCTCAGCAGTCAGCAGTGAGTGGCAGCCAGGAACAAAGAGTACAAGAGTGTGGATAAAGAAGTGTGAAAAACAAAAGTGTGTGTGAAACTCTGCATTTTCACATGTCCTTACTGGGGACGACTCATGGGGGTTCTGGCAACTGCTACAATACAACACAGCAGCTTTTTTACTGTCTCGGGCTAAATAAGATAGTAACACTACTATCCTATGCTTAATGGACATTGCACAAGAGAGGCAAAGACGATAGTGAGGGATGCTTTGTGACACAAACGCAGCAGCAAGAGTGAAAGGGAAGGTTTAGTTGGTAGTGAGACGCACTCTGATGTTTGGTTTGGAGACGGTGGCATTAACAAAAAGACAGCAGGCTGTGCTGGAGGTGGCAGAGTTCAAGGTTTTTATTCGGAGTGACCAGAGAGGCAAGGCTGAGATGGTGTAGTCATGTACAGAAGAGGAATAGTGAATATATTGGTCAAAAGCTTCCAGTCAGGAGAAAAAGACGACAGAGAGGATGAATGGATGTAGTGAAGGAGGATGTGCAGAGGGTGAGAGGGAGGCAGATGATCCCCTGTGGCAACCCCGAAAGGGCACAGGTGAGAGAGAAAGTAGAAGAAGAGTGAATAGTGTTCTTTCTGGTCCTCTTACATGGAAAAAGACACAAAAGAGATTTGAAATCGGAAGACCATAAACTGGCAAAATAGTCCAGGAAAACAGCAACGAAGCAGCAGCTTTATGGCTGTAAAATTAGCAGTTTAATCATTGGTACACAAACACACACAAGCAGCCAAACACATCACATATGGATGCAAAACACTCAGGGAAATCACAGCCTCCGTATAATACGCATGTAAAAGGCAGCAGATCAAGCAGAAGGGCCTATTTAGAAGTCATTATCATTATCATAACCATTAGGCATCATCCAGACCATTTAGCTGTACGCAGGCTGCCCCGAGCTCTGATCACCCAATCCAATCTCTTCTAATGTAAGTATTGCTGCCTCACTTACTGACAGCCGCAAATCTGATTAACCAATTATAATCTGACCTGTGCAGACCGTGATATGATGTCACCCGACTAATCCAGATGCCGGAGTAGGCAGGGATTAACAGGCCCTCGCTGAGGTCACCTGACTTGTCTTCACTGTATATACAGTAGTGTGCAAAAGCTTCGTGTTTATAATTTTATACATGCGGTAAGGGAGGTGGTTGATGGAACTAAATTTAATTTTTCTTGTAGCATCAAAAACCTCTGAGCAGTTGTGTGTAAACAGAGACAAATCAGCAGCAGACATGAAAGGACATGACATGCTGATGGACCTGGACATAACATTGTCCCTTCTAAAGGGCTCAGGGCCATCGCAGTCCAGCGGCAGCAGCTTTATGTCCTTGACTGAACCAAAAATAGGAAGTTAAGGTTGAATGTAAGCTAGGATCAAATGACTGCAACAGTGAAGAACTGGGGATCATGGCAAGTAGCTAACTATGAAATACTGTACTTTCCTTTTTCAATATCTCACTTTAATTCACCAAATCTCTGTCTGTCAGTCTGCAAACGCCCCCTACACAACCTGGAGTCGAACAACCAAACTTGGCACACACGTACACATACTGCAGTCAGTCATTTCTTTATGTCTTGCTTCCAAGGAACTAGACTTTCTTCAATGTTTTTAAATTGTTCTTGAACAATATTCAAAGTGCTACACTGTAGTGCTACACTGTAGTAACAAAGTGCTACACTGTAGCACTTTGTTACTACAGCCCTGCTGCAAAAAGAAACATTTTGTTACCATTTCTTTAGCTGAATCTATGAAAAATGCCAAAGATAACACAGTGTAGACATTTTAAATAAAACTGACCCTGTTAGGTGATTCTCAAAGAACTATTAGCTAAAAACTTAAATCTTGGCATGGTGTGCAGCGCATCCTTAAAAGATCCCAAGAAACTGGACAAGTAGAGGACAAAAGAAGAAGTAGCCCTCCAGCTGATGAACAGTATCTGACAACAACAACTGGAAAACATCTATGATTAAGCCTATGGGTCAGCCAGCAGCAGTACTAGCACTAACATACTGCTTGTACTACATATTAGAGTCCGACCAACACAGGATTTTAAAACTGATAAAACTATGAATGTTTGATGATTTAATATTTCCATTTTATTAAATAATATTTCATCAAAATATTTATATGTGAAACAGCATATTAATTAGGGCTGCCACGATTAGTCGACTAGTCACGATTACGTTGACTATCAAAATCGTCGACGACTAATTTAATAGTCGACACGTCGTTTGAAGCTTTGTAAGATCACAAAAGACGCAGGAATAAGTAGTAGGATTTAATAGTGTAATAACGGACTGAAACAGAAGATGGCAGCACTGCATGTACAAGGATGCCAGCTGCCGTTAAACCCCGAAGAAGAAGAAGAAGCTGTGTCCCAGAATTCATAGCGCAGCCCAGCTCAGTTTCCAACAATGGCGGCAGCTAGTTAGCTTTAATATTACTCTTATTATTCTTTCTGGGTCACAAAATAAACGTTTAACATATTTTCAGGCGAGAATGTAGCTGTGTAAACCTCAAATATCTGCTCAGTTTATCAAGACACCACATATTTTCAAAAGCGCTCCGACGTTTTCGGAGACGTCTGTTACCCACTAGCTCGATAGCTAGCCGGGGGCTAGGCTCACTAGAGCCGTGAGAACACCGGACTCCCGGCAAATCGTTTTCAAACCCACTGCTGTCTTTCGCTACTCAGGTTAAATATATATAAGTCACTTAGATAACTTAAAAATTTTATTGTTTGGCTTTTTTTTTAGTATTTTATTTGTTCCTGAGTAAATCGGTTTGGCTGAGATTAAAGTTATAGTTTTTACACAGCTGAATAAACGTCAAGCAGACAGCTGATTATCAGAAGTGTGAGATGCTCGAGAATATACTCCGGTGTCCTGTTATATTTTAGATAGCAAGGAGTTTATTAAACTTCAATCTGCAAACTTCATTAAAATTTAATAAACTATCATCTTGTCTTTACTTTTAGTTAGCACACACCTTAAACACTTAAAGCTGTAAGCTAATGATAGTTATATAAGAGCAGATGCTGCTGGTGCAATAATCTGTACGTTTTACGTCCAGTGGATGATGTGATTAGTCGACTAATCGCAAAAATAATCGGTGACTAGTCGACTATCAAAATAATCGTTTGTGGCAGCCCTAATATTAATATATTTATATATTACTATATGATTTCATATTTATTATAATATATTATATATTTCATTCTAAACTTTTTTTCAGAAACACAAAATATAAACAGATGATTTGTTCTGACTGTTGGTTTGTATATTAAGCTCAGATTCTTTTATTCCCTAAACATCCGTGTAAGCACTCTCCCCATCAGGCCAGTGTCGGCCAGGCTCTGGTTCAAAATAGATTCAATTCTGTGGAAAAGTTGAATCTCAGCAATGTTTCAATAACTGATTGAAAGACCTGAACCAGGTTTCAGTGTCACTGTATCAGCCCCAAAACTGCTTCTTTTTGCTGTAAAGGTAGGCCATGTTAGTATCAGTTACAGTGTGAATGTTATTGGAGGTGATTTTTATAGAGAAAACAAAAGGAGACCAGTGACGGCTTCTGAAAATGATTAATTGTAAGTGTGCAAATAAATCTTCTCTGTAGGAAGGTACCAATGTCTGCCAAATACTGATATGGGCAGTATTTGGCAAGCAAACCAGTACACCCATACTGGTATGGTGGCCAGTAAGGGTATACTGGCCATTATAGTAGAAGCTATTCATGCATACTTAATTCTATACACCTAAAGCACTTTATCTACCTTACATCCTTGGCTAATTTAGTATCAACATTTAAGATGACATCCTGCAACAGGATCAGGCAGCACAGAGGTTAACACCTTTGCCTCACAGCAGGGGGTCCTGAGACCCTCTAACCTCTTTGTGGAGTTTGCTTGGGTTCTCTCTGGCTACTCCAGCTTCCTCCACAGTCCACAGACATGCAGTCAGTGGGTATACGCTAACTAGAAACTTTAAATTGCCCATAGTGCAAATGCGCTTTTCTACTCTGAGCACTCAAAGCGCTTTATACAACTAATTCATTCACCCAATCATACCAGCACTTCTATCTAACATTCACACACATTCACACTCCGATGGATGCATCGGAGAGCAACATGGGGTTAGTATCTGCCCAAGGTTATTTGGCATGCAGACTGGAGCAGACTGAAATCAAACCACCAACCTTGGGGTTAGTAGCTGACCTGCTCTACCACCTGAGCTACAGCCACCCCAAATGGTTGCGACAGACTGGCGGCCTGTCCAGGGTGTACCCTGCCTCTCACCCAGCTGGGGTAGGCTCTGAAAAAGGATAAGCAGAAGTGAATGGATGGTTTTCTTTGGAATGTAGAAGAGAGCCAGAGCGTCCAGAGAAAACCCAGGCACAGGTAGAAAAGCTAGGCTAATCAGCTGCACCTTGTTGCTATGGAAGGGAAACTGTCCAGATAGAACCCGGACATGAAAATGCTTTTTATTGCTGTGAGGGAATTAGTTTTTTAACTAGTCTCAAGTGGACATTAGAGGAGCTGCAGTTTGTGGCCTTATTTTTGGTAGTCACACACAGTGACATGTACGTGCAGTGTTGGGAAGGTTACTTTTAAAATGTATTCCATTACAGATTACAGATTACATGCCCCAAAATGTATTCTGTAACGTATTCCGTTACGTTACTCAATGAGAGTAACGTATTCTGAATACTTTGGATTACTTAATATATTATCATGCTGTTTACAACTACGTGAATGTACTATTGCTGTGATTTATTACTGTTACTGAAGGTCCGCGGCTCCGAACCGTAGTAAAGGGACCTCTGGCTAATACGGTGGGTTCTGTGTCGGGCTCGTAGCTGAAAACTAGCTTTACTTTGTTGTCTGGGTCAACTTTGCTAGCAGAGACAGAGAGAGGCGTTGAAAGGCTGCTCCAACAGAACTTATTATTTTTGGAGGAAAACACAAACACAGTGTACAGTCCAGTCTTAATAGCTTACTTACAGCTGGGCTCGTCAGGCTCTCTTCTTGGCTGCAGTGGTTATTATTATATTTACATGCTTCCAGCTCCCGTTTCTGCTCGATGACAGCTCGTACTTTTCCTTTTTCTCCCTCCCTCGCTCACAGACACATAACGTGTATGGCAGTCCATTCTCCCTGCAGCACGGACTACACTGCCCATGATGCTACATTCTTTAGAGCTATGCCTGTAGCATTCTGCCTATTAGCTTAGCACAACAACAAAAAGGCCTCTCTCACCCAGGAAACACGCAGAGAGAGAGCGTCACCCTGTAACCATGGCAACCGTAACGCTGCCGCCTGGAACAACAGAACGTAGCTGTCAAACAAAACCCAAACAGTCCTGACCCGCCACAATATGAAACAGGGAAGTACCGCCGTGTAATCCATTTATTTCAACAAAGTAACTGTATTCTAAATACCACCTTTTTAAACGGTAACTGTAACGGGATACAGTTACTCATATTTTGTATTTTAAATACGTAACGGCGGTACATGTATTCCGTTACTCCCCAACACTGTGTACGTGTACTTGCCTTCATATCTTCATATCATGTTAAAAGCAGCAGCGTTCACAGAAACTTGGACCCTGATCTGCGTCTTTACCTCCCAGCACTCACGTAAGACTGAGGGCTGGTTGAGAGCTCTCTCAATTCTGTGTTTTCCCCCTTGTAGGAAGCTGCTGTCTGTATATCAAAGCAGACTCATTAAACACAGAAATATACAGGCAGAAAGTGTGTCTGTGTGTGTGTACGCACGTGTACGAGAGATGCAGGACAACATCATGAAGCAAATGAAGGTTTGAAAGAAGATGAGATGAGTTTTACTCTGATGACTCAGAGTCCTAGTTAAAAGAGTCTCGACTCTGAATCATGAAGCTGAATATCAAGCTGACGATGAGAGCACATATACGTGTGCACACACATGCTGCACGCACCTCGGTGTGTTCGGCAATGCCCTGCTGCCTTCAACCTAGCACATCAGCTCGACGCTGACTGTATTTTTCCTGGAAACACCCACACAAGGTCAGGCTCACTCCAGTCGCCCTGAAATCCACTCTGACTGCAGGTACACTGACACTCACTCCAGTCACTGCAGTTCAACCTTTACGTCCTGACGATGAAAGACAAACTGTTGCTGCGCTGTTTTGCAGCGGAGAGGACGCTAATTGATAGTGTACGGTGTTAGCTACCACCCTGCCCAGGTGGTGGAGAGCCAAGCAGTCAAACAAAGCTTGCATCACACCCTGAGCTCACACCCGCTCAGCCTGACGCAGCAGTGATTCTTGACAGCTGTCGACACATTTCTTTGGCTTTGACGATGAATTCCTGTGAATGGGGTTGTGTGATATGGATCAGAAAATTATCATATGGACCAGTTCGACTGATACAAGATAATATTTCAGTGTTTGTTATGAGTCAAAGCTGCGTTTATTCAAATCAATTGTGGTCAAAAAATCAAAACAAAAACAATTTGGTCTCTAAGTCAGAGGCTGCTGCAATTTGATTAAAATTACAGAGTTTTAAACAGTTATAGTTAGTTTGCTTAAAACTATATGACGTGGGTATAAAGTACATTGTGAAAGGCACACCTGTAGTTTGGACACCCAATCAGAAGTACCACAGCCCCAGAGCACGATGCTAGCACCGTGACAGCTGGTGCCGTGTTCTTAGGACTGAAAGCTGCTCCAAACAAAGCTCCTGTCACTGTGGCCAGATAACTCATTTTCTCTAGAAGGCATTTGTTTGTCCACAGCAATGTAAACCGTGGACAGTGACAGTTCAGATAACACTGAACTGAAACAACGTTATTATTGGGCAGTAACAAAGCATCATACAGATCATATGCTAGTAGATTTATAACTTAAAATCTGCAGAAATAAATGAAAGTAGAAAGCGTGGTGGACACGCTAAGCCCTTCTGGACACGCCCCTGGCACTGGCATGCCATCTGGCGTGCCAGGGTAGTTAAAGCGGGGATCTTTGTGACTTCTAACACTTTAAAAAATGGATTGCGGTGGCCTAATTCTTCCTACGTGTGCGACTCTAATCAGACATTTGTAGAGATTTGTAAATGCGAATGAAGATGTAATCTTCTAGTAAGCATGAAAAACAACTGGACACAAAAACTGTGATACGCCTCGACGAAGACGGAGCTGCAAAAGATATTTTCATTGATTGCTGCAAACAAAATCTATGTAGACTGAAAATCAAATCAGTGGATCCTCTTTAGCCGGAAACATCGTTCGCTGTAGAGTAGGGCAATATGACCAAAAATATTTATCACGATATACATTTGAAAATTTGCGATAACGATATAACTGACGATATAATTGACACTAGACAAAATACTTTACAACTCCACAACTTTATTAGTGCAAAAAACCCATCAGTGTATTTTCACTTAAATAAGCAGCTGTTTGTTATGTGCATTAAAGTGATATAAACATTTAACAGTGCAAATGCAAATTCCTCGCTGACAGTTTAACCAAAAGGCATTTCCACTGGCCGACATATCCTCAGCATAACCATGTAGAATATCCACAAAACTTAAAAAGAGCTTATACACACACAATACGGTAATATTATGTTGAAGCACAGTACGTATCACTCCGCGAGGCTCCGCCTACGATAGCCGTAATGCTCCGACAATCCATCAAGCGGTGCGGCTTCGTAGCTTAGCAAAGTCGTACTGAAACATTTGACAGATTTTCGAGGTCAGTAAACACAACCAGAGTTCATACATAAGGCGCACGGGATTATAAGGGGCTCTGTCGACTTTCAGAAAAATCAAAGGATTGATTGTAAGTGTGCCGTATTTTCCAAACAACACGGTAATAATGACGGCGCGCTAGCATGCGCTACCAAAAATAGTGCTTTGTTGTGTATCTGACGGACGAAAGCTAAACCAGTTCCACACCAGTGAAGCTGCAGCATTTTACAAACCAGTTCTGGTTCAAACGATCTGCTTTCACCCTCCTCATTCTCCGTCACCGAAATGCTTTTTCTGCCATGTGCGTATGTAAACAAAGGCACTGCGCATGCGCGTTTTACCCATATTCTATCACGATATTTCATTTTCTTATCGTTGCCCAACATTATACCGGTATTACTGTGAACGGTATGATATGGCTTTTTGTTTTTGGGTGTCAAATCCCAAAAAGGATTTTCCAACTGCATTACAACTGTTTGAAGATGTCACGCTGAACCAGGATTTCAGACTGAGATCGCTCTGTGCACGGTCCTGACCAGGAGACCCAGAGCTGGCGCCGTCACCGGTCCAGTCCACTACAAAGCTGCACTCAGCAGCAAACTGCTCTTTAGTCTCTCGAGGCTCTGCTAAGCTTTGCTCTTAAAAACTGCATTTCCACCGTGTACACAGCGAGGCCCAACATTCTCCCGTTGCTAAGCGACGGTTGCCGTGTGATGTCACTGGATGTGGGAGTGGTACTGAGAACGTTATCTGTGGCTTAGGTTCGGGGGTGCATGGATCATACCACTCATTCTTAAATACGGATTTAATTTGATAGTGAGCTTCTTCTGTCAATGAGCTGCTTTGCCAAATTTCATCCCTCTTCCTCTCTTGCCTCAGTGCAGCCATCTTAAAAGGTTTTACTTTCATGCCATGTTTTGATAGTGGGCTGCGCTGTAGTTGTTTCAGAAATAAAAAGCTGCTCTCTGAGCGATGTGGGCTCAGGCACGCTGCTCTTTGTGTGATGTACCTATAAATAAATTATTTATAGGAAACGATGCTTCCTCCCAGCGTTATTTTAAGACTAAATATCACGTGACTTTCTTTTTAGTGCGCCTGTGTGTTGACTTGTGGGGTTTGTGTGCATACTGGTGCCTATCTGAGCAATTCTCCACTGAATGATTTTGATTAGAGTTAAAGCAAAAACACCAGACAAGCACAAACTTGACCATTTGGCATTTACCCAACTAGTCAGTTTGCAGTTCTGTCCAGATTCATTATTATTATTGTTCATTCTTATGCCAATGGGCTTCAATAAAGGACTTCACTCTCCTTATGCAGGCTTCCATGTGGTTGCTAAAGTGTTCAGACGTGGGAGGGAGATCCTTCAAACTGTGGAGCCAGCTTCCAGTTTGGATTTGGGAGACATCCGTACTGTTAAAATGATGTTTCAGACTAATCTTTCGACAAAGTTCATAGTTAGGGATGAATAAGGTAACCCTGAATCATCCCTTCGTTATCTCCCTTTCTGTTTCTCTCCTGTTCCTGTTTTAGGCCAACAGCTGCACTCAGATAATGTTGCGACAGAACAAAATCATTTGTGTGAAACTTTGTCGTTTAATTCTGAGCTATGGTTTGTAAGGTCACAGTGACCTTGACCTTTGATCAACAAATTCTGATCAGTCTCAGACATTATGTTTAAGACGATCCAGAAACATCATGTCTCTTTATGTCTTTTTATGTGTCCCGCTAGGGCTGCTCGATTATGGCAAAAATGCTAATCACGATTATTTTCACTGAAATTGAGATCTCGATTATTTGACGATATTTATTTAACAATAACAATGTGTTGAATAATGACTTTAAAGATTGTCAAAAATAATATAAAATAGTGCAAATACTGATAACAGTGCAAATGTTTGCAATATAAGAAATAAATGAAAAATGTAAACATCTATGTTTAGTGAACTTTGCAGTGTTGCTCTGTGGTGCAGCTACGACACTGTAGCAAAGTTTACACACTGTGTCTACTTGATCCACGTCTGACTGAACCCATAATGTTTCCACACCACTCAAGTTTTTTTTACCTCTGTTCAACCAACAGCAGTCACTCTCCTCTCCAAATAACTTCTGCTGAGCTTTCCGAGCTTCCCTCGGCTCCTCTTAATCAGCGGTCCCCAACCCCCGGGCCTCGGACCGGTACCGGTCCGTGAGTCGTTTGGTACCAGGCCGCGAGAGTTGAGGCTCAGGTGTGAAATGTATAGTTTTCAGGGTTTTTATCAGTTTTCAGCGTTATTTTGTTATCGTTTTTATCCTTTACTCGGTTTTCCTGGGTCTTTTCACGTGTGTTATGAATAAATTTTCTTTTTTTCGGTACCGGTACTAGTTTTATTTTGTTGTATTTATCCGCGACACCTTAAAGGCCGGTTCATGAAAATATTGTTGGGCATAAACCGGTCCGTGGCGCAAAAAAGGTTGGAGACCGCTGCTCTTAATTGTTGTGAC
Source organism: Neolamprologus brichardi (assembly GCF_056152115.1). Classification (NCBI taxonomy): domain Eukaryota; kingdom Metazoa; phylum Chordata; class Actinopteri; order Cichliformes; family Cichlidae; genus Neolamprologus; species Neolamprologus brichardi. The sequence continues at coordinate 42,524,708 of NC_142104.1, read as the reverse complement.
GCGTGTTCGAAATGCAGAGAGGTGCGCTCGATTTGCCACACGGAGCAGCGCGAGAGTAAAGCACGAGGGAGGGGCTAATAATCGGCTCAGTCATTTTTAATGATCGTTGAAAGCCCAGATCGTAATCGAGATTAAAATTCGATTAATTGAGCAGCCCTACGTCCCGCTGTTACCACAGTGGAGCCAATGTGAAGCAGAACAGGGAATCATACAGAAAGATGTCAGCTGGCCACAAACTTTTTCCTATTCCAACTGGTTCTCCTTGTTTTAAGAGCCTGAGAGTCTCTACTGTGTATTCTAGTAATGTATAATCACACAGATTCTCTCGTAGTTTCTCTCCTCTGCCATCATCATGTGTGCGTAACGTGACAGGAGAGTATGAGGGAAAAGAACTCATTAGCCTACTTGAATATAAGGCGTCCAAACACATGTTAAGATAACAAAAGAACGGCACAAAGTTAAGCAAATGTCTGTTACATCAGTCGATCCAAAAGTGACGTTTGACTTGTTTTCAGTATTTGGCTCAATGTTGCTGCAGAAAAAACATATGAATGAATTACACACTGCGTTTCTGGCTAATATAATCCACTACAGTGAAACACCTGGTGGGAAAAAGCACGCTAAACACAAATGTACTTCCAAACCCTGTACAAACAAACTACACACACAAAGACACCGAAGCAATCTGAGCTGCACTCTGAGGAGCTGTGGGCTCTTTCTTTTCCCCTTTAACTTCACTCTGGTCTAATTCATCACTCCCAGGTCTTAGCGTTATATCTCTCTAGTTATGCCTCCTGTGGGTTTGTTAAAACTCTGAAAAGAGGAAATGCAACAACTGCAGGATCACTACTTTTATACACTTCGTATCTTTTGTTTTTGTGTTTGCTGCTTCTTTGTCTTTTCATATTAGACACATAAAAAATGCACTTTTTAAATGATGATTTTATTTATTAAGAGAAAAAAATTCCAAACCTGTGTGAAAACATAGCTGCACTTTAACAAAACTGTTCAAGTGTCTCTGATAAGTGGATAACATTAGGAAAGCTGGCTCGCTCTTCTTTGCTGAATTGTTTTAGATCATCCACACTGGAGGCTTTTCAAGCACGAAAGGTTTGTTTAAGGTCGTGCCAACTGGATTCAAGTCTAGACTTTAACTCCAATACCTTCTTTTTTAATGAGCCACTCAGAGGTGCACTTGCTGATGTGTCAAAACACAACGCTGCTGCTGCACCTTGTGGCACCAGATTGACACTTTGCATTCTGATGGTTTAGCTCAGTGGGATGAGCAGGTGCCATAAGCCTTGAGGGCAGTAGACCCAGGTCTGAGTCTGACCACATGTCTTCACTGTTGAAATAGGGCTAGAAAATGCCCCACATCTGATTAGTACTAATAAATGTTGCTGACTATAAGCTGCATAAAAACATTGTTCAGCTTTTTCTATATCATTGTAAATATTATTATTGCAAATTTCCTTGAAATATGATAATATACTTCTGAGGCTATACTGCCCACATCTGCAGAACACTACATCATTTATCACTGTATGTGAATGAGGCTTTCCTACACGCACAGCCAGCTTCTTTCTCATCCGGTCTCTAAGGTTACGTTCACACTGCAGGCAAAAGCGCATCAAATCCGATTTTTTTGACCCTATGCGACCCATATCCGATCATGGTGTGACAGTGTGAACGGCACAAATCCAATATTTTCAAATCCGATCTGGGTCACTTTCGTATGTGGTACTGAATCTGATACATATCCGATGCTTCAGAAAGCGACTGCAGTTTGATGGTCATGTCGCATTAAATCCGTCTTTTACGTCACTGACACAAAACAGACGCCAATTATCAGCGCCGGAGAAGACATCGTGAACGCTTCCTGTCCATCCGGTGAAACTGTTGGGAAGACAACGTTGGAGAAACGTGAACATTTTATTTGTACTGTATAATCTGCAGATTCTGACAGAAATCTGCAACTATCCTTTGAAGCAGCGCTCCTCTAAAACAGCAATAAGGATCATTATCAGGTTATTTACATTATTATGTAAATAACAAAATAACTTAAAGCAAAAATTGGGAAACGTAAAGTCCGAAGTCTTTATATTAAGGCCATCAGTCAAACAATACTGTTGCTCTGGGTCTAAACAGAGCGCGTTGTGTGTGACGTCTTCTTTTGCGCATGCGGCCGCTTTGAGCGTTCACACTAGAGCGCGTTTGCTGTTGCATTTTATTTGTAGTGTGAACGAGCAAAAAAATCGGATTTGATCAAAAAATCGGAATTGAGCATCAAGACCTGCAGAGTGAGGTCTTGATGTCACTATGGTTTTGTTTCTTGTGTTTGAGCCACACAATCTTGATTATGGATGATGGATGGCACTACTTTACAGTGAGAATGTGAACGGCATTGTTTCAGTTCCAGCTGACTGCTAAAAAAGCTTCAGGTTTGAAAGGGTTAAGTCCACCCGAACATGAAAGTCTTTGTAGAGACTTTTATACCAACAGCGGATATAAAAATTTGAATCAATAAAGTCATCAGACATCCCTGAGCAATCCCATTCCTCTGACCAAATAAAGCGGCTCTCTTGCTTTTCATGTCTCACTGATACATTTATACTTGCCCTGAATTAAGGTCCACCACAAAACCCCCTTTCAAAAAGCAATCGATAAAATGAATAAGGTGGAGATGTTCGGAAAACGTTTCGTGGTCACGGTTCAGAGTCGCCAAAGCAAACAGATTTTCCAACAAAACTGACACCTGCAATATTCATATAGTCATCACGGCAAACAAAACTGCTCCTCTAGTAATAAAGTTATCGTAGCATTAAAAGTACTACAACCATAAAAACTTGATCATTCATGTCACAAACACAGTTGTTCTGTGTTTTATGTGTTTCTACAGCCTTTTGTGTTTGTGTGTCTGGACAGGAGTGTGAGGAAGTGTCTGCTTCCAGTGGTATCCTTAGGCTAAATAATATCCTAAAACAGCTGAGCACCATCACTGTGAAAAAAAGGATAAACTGTGTGTTTGAAGGGAACAGATTTAGAGCTCCAGTGAGCAGCAGATGATGAGCAAATGACTCAAAATAAACCAAAAATAAAGGAACTATATGGCCCAGAGGAGGTCTGCAGGGTTTTCTCTACAATAATAAACACATTTCAGATCTTTGGATTTAAACTGTATCTAAGACTAGGCTCAAGTCTAAGACTTGAGCAATCTTTGGGGCACTCGGCATTGAAGACAGACAATGCCAAGTGCCTACACTGACAACAAATGCAAAAGCTGCATAATACATCAGTGAAGGATAATCAGACAACCAAGTACAGGTTCAAAATCCCTGATGTGAAACCTATGGTGCTCTGTTGGTATATGTTTGCCCTGCTCCTTATGCAAAAAGAGAGACTTTGGATAAAAATAAATAAAAATAAATAAAATTTTATTTATATAGCACCTTTCTAGGACAGAATCACAAAGTACGAAGCACATAAGATAACAAATAAAACAGGCAAAAATTAAGCAAAAGCAATTTTAAAAAGGTGAGTTTTGAGTTGGTTTTTAAAAACAATTACTGAGTCCACAGTTCTTAAGCTTTGGGGGAGAGAGTTCCAAAGTCTAGTGGCAAAAGCTTTATCACCCTTAGTGCTCATCTTGGTTTGTTGTACAGCAAGTAGGCCCTGATCAGATGATCTCAGGGACCTGCTAGGGACGTAGGGCTGTAGAAGATCAGAGATGTAAGCTGGTGCCAGTGCAAAGCTGTAAAAGACATAACCAGGACCTTAAAATGGGTCCTTCTACCTTAAAAATCCTTAAAAGGGACTCTAAATTCAACAAGAAGCTAATGTAATTGCGATAGCAACGGTGTCACATGGGATTACTTGGAGGATTTGGTCAGAAGCCTCGCTGCAGCGTTTTGCACAACCTGCAGCCGACCGGGGAAGCCTTTGCTTAGACACATAAACAGTGAGTTACAATAGTCCAAGCGCGAGAAAATAAATGCATGTATAGCAATCTCCAGTTCAGTGCGAGATAAAATAGGGCTTAACTTAGCCACATTTCGTAAATGATAAAAACAAGACCGAACCAGAGATTTAACATGACCATCCAATGTGAGAGTCGAGTCAAAAGTGACACTTAAATTCCTGATAGAGGATTTAACACACACTGAGAGAGGACCAAGGGGTAAAAATCTGTCAGGAGTGCATACAAGGATTTCAGTTTTCCCCTCGTTGAGTTGGAGGAAATTTGCAGCCATCCAACGTTTGATAGAATCAACCTTTACATATGGAATATAGACACACTCGCATAAAATACTCCAAACAGCCAGCAGCATGTTGTGCCAAGGCAATGACTCTTTGCATGGGTCAGTGTTGGTTAGTTGAAAAGTTAGCTTAAAGGGAAAACCATCAGAATATAACACACAAAGTGCAAAAAAAGAAACAAACAAAAACCATGGATGACAGCACAGACAAAAGTTTTCATTGCTCTTTTTCTCAATAAAAAAGTTGTTTTCCTGCTATGACTTATGCCTTCATGACAGGGATAACCTAAAGGATCAACAACAACACAACACTAGCTACATTTCTGGTGGGGTTATATGTTTTGGCATTACCACATGGTGACAGTACTCAGCTAAAAGTTCATGTGACTAAAGTCCTTGAAGCAGTGCAAAGGATGGAACAAGAGCAAGAGACATAACATCTCAACCAACAGTAACGTCACAGGCTAAACAAAAATGCATAGTTTCTTAGTTCCATTAAGTAGAAGATGTGGTTCTACCTCTAAAAGAATACTCCTACATCCATCCATCCATCTTCTTCCATTCTACCTGGGGCCGGGTCGCGGGGGCAGCAGCCTAAGCAGAGAAGACCAGACCTATCTCTAAGAGAGAGGCCAGCCACCCTTCGGAGGAAGCTCATTTCTTGTATCCGCGATCTCGTTCTTTCGGTCACTACCCACAGCTTGTGGCCATAGGTGAGGGTATGGACGTAGATCGACCGGTAAATTAAGAGCTTCGCTTTTACACACAGCTCTGTCTTCACAACGATGGACCGGTGCAGCGTCCGCATCACTGCAGCCGCAGCACCAATCCGTCTGTCGATCTCCGGCTCCCTTCTCCCATCACTTGCGAACAAGACCCCGAGATACTTGAACTCCTCCATTTGGGCCAGGAACTCATCCCCGATCTGGAGTGGGCTCTCCACCCTTTTCCAGCTGAGAACCATGGCCTAAGATTTGGAGGTGCTGATCCTCATTCCCGCTGCTTCGCACTCGGCTGCGAACTGTTCCAGTGCGAGCTGGAGGCCATCACCCGATGAAGCCAACAGAACCACATCATCCGCGAAAAGCAGAGATGAGATTCTGAGGCCACCAAAGTGAAAGCCCTCCGCCACTTGGCTGTGCCTAGAAATCCTGTCCATAAAAATTATGAGCAGAATCGGTGACAAAGGGCAGCCCTGGCGGAGCCCATCACCCACCGGGAACGAGTCCAACTTATTGCCGGCAATGCAAACCAAGCTCTTGCAACGGTTGTATAGGGATCGAATGGCCCATAGCAATGGGCCAGACACCCCATACTCCCGTAGCACCTCCCACAGGACACCCTGAGGGACACGGTCGAATGCCTTCTCCAAGTCCACAAAACACATGTAGACTGGTTGGGCAAACTCCCATGCGCCAAGTATCCTTGAGAGGATAAAGAGCTGGTCCAGTGTTCCGCGACCAGGGCGAAAACCGCATTGTTCCTCCTGTATCTGAGGTTCGACTGTCTGCCAGTCCAGGGGTACTGCCCCTGATCTCCACGCAACATTGTAGAGGCGTGTCAACCAGGACAGCCCTACAACGTCCCGAGCCTTCAGGAACTCGGGGTGGACCTCATCCACACCAGTGGCTCTGCCACCAAGGAGTTGTTTAACTGCCTCAGTGACCTCGCCCCCCGGAAATTGGCGGGTCATCCCCCTCATCCCCAGACTCTGCTTCCTCTTCGGAAAATGTGTCAGTGGGATTAAGGAGGTCCTCGAAGTATTCCTTCCACCGCCTGACAATTTTCTCAGTCGACGTCAGCAGCGCTCCGCCAGCACTATACACAGTGCAGGTAGAGCACCGCTTTCCCCTCCTGAGACACCTGACGGTTTGCCAGAATCTCTTTGAGGCAGTCCGAAAGTCTTTTTCCATGGCCTCTCCGAACTCCTCCCACACCCGAGTTTTTGCTTCAGCCACTGCCTGAGCCGCATTCCGCTTGGCCTGTCGATACCTGTCAGCTGCCTCCAGAGTCCCACAGGCTAACCAAGCCCAATAGGACTCCTTCTTCAGCCTGGTGGCTCCCTTCACCTCTGGTGTCCACCATTTGGTCTGGGGATTACCACCACAGCAGGCACCAACCACCTTGCAGCCGCAGCTCAATGCAGCAGCTTCGGCAATGGAAATGCTGAACATGGTCCATTCGGACTCAATGTCCCCAGTCTCCCTTGGAATGCTGTTGAAGCTCTGCCGGAGGTGTGCGTTGAAGATCTTACGGACTGGGGCCTCTGCTAGTCGTTCCCAGCACACCCTCACTAGGTGTTTAGGAGCACTGGGTCTGTCCAGCGTCCTGCCCCGCCACCTGATCCAACTCACCACCAGGTGGTGATCAGTTGACAGCTCAGCCCCTCTCTTTACCCAAGTGTCCAGAACATATGGTCACAGGTCTGGTGATACGATTACAAAATTGATCATCGACCTGCGGCCTAGAGCGTCCTGGTGCCACATGCACTTATGGACACTCTTATGTTCGACCAAGGTGTTCGTTATAGCCAAACTGTGATTTGCACAGAAGTCCAATAACAAAACACAGCACGGGTTCAGATCAGGGAGGCCGTTCCTCCCAATCACGCCCCTCCAGGTCTCGCTGTCGTTACCCACGTGAGCATTGAAGTCTCCCAATAGGACAACAGAGTCTCCAGGTGGAGCATCTTCCAGCGCCCCACCCAGGGTCTCTAAGAAGGCTGGGTACTCTGAACTGCCACTCGGCACATAAGCGCAGATGACAGTCAGGCCCCGTTCCCCGACCCTAAGGCGCAGGGAACAAACCCTCTCATCCACCGGGAAGAACCCCAACGAACTTATAGTTCTCCTTTTTTCCAATTTCTAGTTGAGTATGCCATATGGCTGAGAATTCCATATAACTGAGTAAATGTGAACCCAAGATTAGCCAGGTCAGTGGTGACCTGGTGGATGCACCAAAGCAATTTAAAATCATATCCATTGAAGAGGAGTGTACTATGAATGACATGCAAAAAGCTCATCACATATCAGATGTGTCCTCCAATTCCACATCTGATCTAACACCTGGACGCACCCTTCAGCTGAACACAATGTGAATGGTAAATGGACTGGTTCTTCTTATACAGCACTTTTCCACTCAAAAGTACTGAAAGCACGTTATACAAGTATAAGTATTTTCTATCTAACATTCACACTCTGATGAACACATCAGAGAGTAACTACAGTAAAGTAACTTGCCAAAGGACATTGTAGCATGCAGACTTGGTCGTCTGCACCTTTCGATTAATGGATGCTCTGCTCTACCTCCTAAGCTACTATCCATGCCTTAAGATACACCTGGATACCACTGAGTGGCTAAGTACATCACGATTTAATAGTCTCCTTCACAAATATTTCATTCAATTCAAAAACCTTGATAGGCTAATAACAAAAGCTAAACATTTTATTATTTGTTCATAAAGGCTTTTGAAACTTATAAAATGATTGTGATTTTTCTTCACTATATGGTAGAATTACATGAAATATAATTTAAAAAATGAAGCCCTTTAGAAGTATGGGGAAAGCCAAAAACTGCACTTCCTCCACTTCCATAACATATATTAACCTCGTATTGTGGATGAATAATCTCAGTTGTTCTCCTGACTGAAGTTTGGCCCGTGTATAGCATCCTGCTATGCGATTGCATTTGTCCCTGACCACCAGAATCCCTCACGTTAACTTTTATCGAGTGGAAAAAAAGTTGGCGTTCATCCTCCAGCTTCACTGTTTATGTTATGCCAACATAGCTGTGTCGCTAGCAATCACGTAGCACAACATTATATACCAGGTAGTCCAACTTCAGTAACCCTGCAAACGCCACTGCTGTTTAGTTTTCTGTCTTCATTTATGTTGGAAGTGGTAGCAGAGCTGTACGTTTGAATTAGTTTCAAAAATCTCTCAGTCAGAACATGGTATGTCATGTTTAGGTGGAAACTAGCGAGCTAACTTCCTGTTAACTTCTAACTCCGTTAAATTTAATAAATTCTGTTTTCATGGATGCCTGGTTGTTAAACTTAATTGTTACACCTGATAAAGCAGCAATGCTGATGATTTTATTAAAGATGAAAGAATTTAGACCGTTTTTAACTCTTAGTGTTCGTTTGACTTTGGGAGCTGAAGTAGACGGAGTTTAGGACCCAGATTACTCCGCGAAGCTCCTCACTACCGCAGCCGTAATGCTCTGACAATCCATCAAGCAGTGAGGCTTACCAAAGTTGTACTAAAACATTTTTAACAGATTTCTGCACGCAGAAATCGGTTCGAGGTCAGTAAGCACAACCAGAATTCATAAATAAGGCACACTCTCGATTTTTGAGAATTTTTAGTGTGGAAAATACGTTATACAGAAAAAAAGAATATATCGTGATATATATCGTTACCGCACATGCTTCAAATTATATCGCGATATGAATATTAGGCCATATCGCCCAGCCCTAGTCCAGAGTCTGACTCCACTCCATCTGGTCGGGGTATTTCTGCGTGGAGTCTGCATGTTCTCCCCATGTTTGTGGGTTCTCTCTGGGTACTCTGGCTTTCTCACACAGTCCAACGACATGCAGTTAGTTAGGTTAATTGTTGATTCTACAATGCCCATAGGTGTGAATGGTTTTCTGTCTCTCTGCATTAGCCCTACGTCTGACTGGCGACCTGTCCAGGGTGCACCACGCCTCTCACCCTATGGTAGCTGGAATAGGCTCCAGCCCCCCCACTTAACCCCACCGTGACCCTGATAAGGATAACCAGAAGAGAATGGATGGATGAAGGCAATAAACGATATTTTTTAGGGTGCCTCTATTGTGAGGCAAGCAGCAGCAAAACACCAGACAATAGATACACTATTAAGTTAGATACAACATGAAGGGTGGAGGTGGGCTGACTATAGGTAGTAAAGTGTCTTGCAGAAGTGCAGTAACTGTGGCCAGGCTTAAGCAGCTGAAATAGCAGACTGAATGTGCAACTGTCCGGTTGAATGAGTGAAAAGTATCAAGATGGCACGGAGATCAGCTGATCTATCAAGACTGCAGTTCGGCTGAACGTCAGGTCCTGCTTGATTTACCACTTTGATTTACAAGGAAATGCAGACTTCTACAATTCTGTATATTTTTGACCATTCCACTTGTAAAAGTAGATCTTGTAAAATATCAATGCACAAACATTCTTAATATCGTTTTCTCTAACAGGCACGAACACTCGAATCTCTGCTGCTGTGAATCAGGTTATACTTCATGTACTTCAATGTTATCCCTGGAAACATAAACAACCAAGCTTTGATTTTCCAGAAGCCAAAACCTCTGCAAGGGTAGCTGGGTTATGAGATTTCTATTCAAGATAAACTCAGTAAGAATGCCTGCTGCACGGCAATGAAGAAGCCCTCCTTTTTTTAAGAGGAAGAAATGGTGAGGACTGCCTGTGCTAGTTCACTGAACAACTGACAGTTGTGTGCTGTGCTGCAGTCTTCTGAGATGCAGAGGCAGGCCTCTGACAGGACAAGTGTGCACGCACGCACACGCACACACACGCACGCGCACGCACACGCACATACACACCTGGAGGTACAGGAAGTCACATGCATTTGCATGTTACGCTGGTCATACAGACCTTCCCTTGGCTCAGAGTTGTGTCTTATATAAGCTTATAAATACTTTACTTAATTTACCTCCACTGTATACACACAATTACTGACACAGAGGAACAAACAGAAGGCAGAAATCTACAGGGTGGAGAGAACTTGACATAAATTATGTAAGAAAGTCTTTAATGTGTCTATTTCATATATACATGTGAAAATTCCCAATAATTTATTACATGTCTCCAAAAAATACCTTTCTTTGATAAGTTACTGTCCACGAATGAATTGCCAACATCAAAAACTGCCATTAAAAGCTCACTGTATAATGTAATAGCAAACTAATACAAGTATACTAGAGCCACACTGTGGCCACTAATAATACAAATTTTTAGATAGAAAAAAGTCTGATATATATGCTTGACACTGCACAACCATCTGTTCAACAGAGAGTACTTTTCTACATATGCTGCAGACAGGATGGTTTGAACAAGAGAGCTGGGTCACTTCCTTCACCACTTCCCCACACTGGGTGGCTTGAAGTCAGCACTTTTCTATAACCAAAGCAAATGGAGTAAAAAACTCCTTGTGACGATTTTCTGACCAGAAGAGAAGACACTTGAAACTGAATGTTCCCATAAAATACGATGATAGTCATTAGGAAATATCATCGTCATTATTACAAAGTCCTAAACTGTTTGAAAGACTAGAAAAACAAGTTAAATTCTTTAATCATACACTTTCCCTCTTTTTTGAAATGTGCTTCCACAGATCATCAACTCAGCCTGATGAGTTGGTGACCAAAGGGGGCTGAATAATTACCACACCCCACTTTGCAGTTATTTATTCGTAAAAAATGTTTGTAATCATGTCTGATTTTCGTTCCTCTTCTCACGTGTTCACCACTTTGTGTTGGTCTTTCACGTGGAATTCCTTTTTTTTTTTTTTCTTTGCCTGTCCCATTTGGTTCTTTAGCCGTCAGAATTGTTGTCTGAAGACCAACAAGGATACCCAATGGATTTATTTTGCCAAATGGATCATCATGGCATTGCCGTATTGGTCCATTTGATCAACCTTTGTTTTTATTATTTATTTTATTTTATTTTCAGTTGTTACAGACGGGACAGACATGAGTGAAGGATAGGAAAGGGAGAAAGAAAGAGGAAGGAAAAGAAAAACAGAAGGGGAGAGGGACAGTGAGAAAGGGGGGAAAAAAAATATCTCCGGGATCACCTGTTGAGAGAAAAAGAGTAGAAAACAAGCAAAAAAACAAAACAAAACAAAGCAACATACTATAGACAACACCATCGCATTAATCTAGCTAAGTGTAAACAGCAGCAAATACCAAATATTGAATGTTGTTGTGCAGCACGCAGGACAGACAGCGCACAATGTGCTTTGAAGTAGCAGCCAAGAAAGGTGTGATTTAAGTCTACAAACAGTGAACACCTGTGTGCACACCTGTGTGGATCGGCGCGCTTGTATTCAAATGGTTTCCCCATGTAATGGTCTGCAAGAGGATGTAGAGAGCCATAGCCCTGTCCCTCAGGGCATGAAGCAGGCATGGGGGAGATCCAGGCCCCAGACATCCAGAGGCCCCAGAGTGCAAGAGCCCAAGGAGGACCACCGGAGGGGCATCCGTGCCACCTTCATGGGAAGGGCTGAGGATCCCCAGACGAGGGGTCACCCAGTAGCCACCAGGCAGAAACTAGAGGGGGCTGCACCGGCGTGCCCGCCGGCTCCGCCGGCAGCCAGCTGTGCCAGAGTGAACCGAGCCGCAGGCACAGAGGCCGGAGGCCCGAGGGCCCTCCGCGCCCCGGAAGAGGCCTGACCGAGCAGCAGGCGCCAGGCCCCGCCAAGTAGCCACCGGGAGTGAGCTGGCACATGACCTGAGCGCCCAGCCCCAGACACCAAGAACCAACAATGCACCGACCCCTGAGGGCATCAGTCACCGGCAGGGAGTGTGGTGAGGGGAGATAGGCCTCCACACTTGGAGGGCCTGGGAGTTCCCAGAGAGGTGGAGTCTAAGACCCGACCTGACATATAGACACAGACAAACAGGCACACACAGACACAGACATGCATTCCCACCCTCATGCACACATATACAAACACTCAGCACTCACCCACGTAGGAATAAACGTAAATGGACATGTACACACAATCACACTCCCCAAACATACTCTATACCCCGGGTCCAGGTATCCTCGCCCCCAGAGGGGGAAACGGCACCCAGACCCAAGAGATGTTACCCTCCGGGGTGGAGGCAAGCAGACCGCCCCAGGCTCCGCAGCAGCAGGGACGTGGAATTCCAATAACATTGATTCATGTTTGTGGCTGTAATGTGACAAAATGTGGAAAAGTTCAAGGGGGCCGAATACTTTTGCAAACCACTGCATTGCAGCATAACTAAGGGAGGATTCAGGGTCAGCTGATCCTCTTCTCCTACTCTGGCCACAAGAGATATGTAATCTCTTGTGCAAGTTTCTGGCCTGACGTGGGGTCTCCTCCCAGCTGAGCATCCCCAGAAAATCTTCAGCAGTTGGCGCCCTGATCAGATGCCTTTCGCCTGGCTCCTTTCCTACAGAGGGAGTCTCCTCCCAGCTCCCAACTCCCTCTGGATGACTGGGCTTGTCATTCTATTTCTAAGAGCTTTTCCATTTCCATCCACATTACCGGACAAGGAGCAAGTGGGAGAGTCCATACAGATGTCTGCATGCTTGTTTTTTGTTACTGGTCCGGTACCTAACTCCTTCACTTGTGGCAATGACTCTCCCAAAACCAGAAAGAGCAATCTACCACTTTCCAGCAACCATGGCTTCAGGCTCTCATCCTCGCAACTTGTCGTATAAGTGGAAAACTTCAAACATCAACTTGCTGTTGAAGACTATGTTTTCTTGAAGTCAACAGAACCAAGTCATCTGCAAAAAGCAGGAATACTATTCCCAAAACAAATGCCCTGCTTGCCCTGAGTACGGAACGAGCAACTCCTACAAATACATATGCACTATAGTGCTTTAGAAAACCCAGACTTTGTTCTTTGTAACAGTAGAACAGGGTTCTGCACTGGTGCAAACTATTAGTAAATCTGCCCTTAATTGCAGCAAACATCCTTCACCTTCCTTTGCTTTGAATGAAGGTTTCCCTCATTTTCTCTCTCTCACTCAAAGTCAACTAGCTGCACTGACATGAAGCGCAGACAGCCGAAGCATCGCAGACAGGCTGCTAACGGCAATAAACGATTGATGCTCAGCCAAGCCTTAAATAATGCCTACAAGAGGATATGTATTCTGCTAATGTGGGGTAGACAGAAACAGCACACTTGTGCATCCTTGCGTAAACAAGAATTGAATTTAGCATCGAAAGCAACGGCCAGGTATTTGGAAAATAAATTGCAGGATAATAAAAAAGCCATCAGCCCACAGTGGCCACATGCAAAAGCCTGTTGTTACTACTTTAACACATTCTTCTGTTTTCCATCTTTGCATGCCTCTGAGTCACTGCTACTGTCATTCAACCCATGAATTTAAAATCAACATGCACCATCCTCGAGAGAATTCCACTGAAAATGTGTTTAAGGACAGAAAAGTGGTTTCACAGCCCCGATGCTTCATGACTTTCCTCCCTCACATGTAGCAGAAATGTGAGCGTGGAGAGTTCACCTGTCAGGCAAACATGCCAGAGACATCCCTTCACTGGAAATCTGTTTAGCAGCTCAATATTGCCGGTCATCTGTTGGGACTGTAATGGGATTAGATACAACAGCCAACAGGCTACCATGGTAACTGCATCACCACTATGTCATAACTGCTACAAGACAGCCCATTTGCTGTTAGCTTTTAATCACATATATCCCAGTTTATTTCCATTTTAACAACAGCATCACCCCCTTTTTGGGAAATGGCTTTATTTATAAAGTATATTTCAGCACCACACAACATTCTTCGCATATTAAGAGCATGCCTCTGTACTAAATTGTCATTATGAAACAAAACATATGAAAATGGGAGACTTCAAAGTGCTGAGCAATCAAGAAAGATTGGGATAATATCTATCTGTCAGAACATCATCAACTTTCCTCTGAACTCCCAAACACAGTGTTCTTAAAAGGATGCAACACAGTAGCAAACACGAAGCAGCATGAATTTTGTGAAATATGTTTCTGGGAATAAGACAGTCTTGTGCTTCGTTGTGCAAACAAACATGATTTAAGGGCTGTGGGTTGGAGATGGCAGTGCTACACTAAAACAGCAAAACAGTGCAGTAATATTCTGCACACGCTCATTATAGAATATGAGCTGTGGTTGGCTAACTAGCTAGAGGCTGTACAGCTGTGAACGTGTCAAACATTTTCAAGCCCGCTGATGCATCTTGTAAAGACACTGATGCCGCTGACACGTCGGCAGCTTTGACTTTGGACCTTCTGAAACAGACTGATGAGATGATTAAAGAGGTCGCAAGAACATTTGGAGATAAAATTAATAACAGACAAGTGGAGACTGAGCTGAAGTCACATTGAGCTTCAGACACAGAGAGTCTGCTCACTTCATTTGATGCTCCATTTAGCAGAAAGGCAGAATAAAGCAATCCCCAGTGCAGTGCTGCTTACAGACACACAGCCGTTATGGATTCGTAAAAGGACGGAATAAAAAAAGCTTGCTCGAAATAGAAGATGTGCCACTCTGATGTGATTTGTGATACGTACAAGCTGAGATTCCTACAGTAGTATTCAGAGTATGAGATTTGCACTAGTATGTCAGAAATCCATAATGACTCGGTGAGGAGCCTTGCTCACATTAGTGAAACACCCAGCAGCACTAAAGATTATTCCAAGTCATTTTGATAAACACAAATCCTTACTAGTGGATGATAACCCCAAGAGATCAGATACTGCAGCTGCTTACACAACACAGTGTCATTTGTGCACACTACACAGAAACCAAGACGAGTAAAGTGAGACGGAGTCTCCTGATCTTAGATTTCTCTGAAAATGTTTCAACTAAATCTGTCAGGTACAAAACAAATCAACCAATCGATGACATTTTACCACTTTCATTGAATTCACTTAGCAACAGTTTAACATCTGTTACTAGACAGCAAATCAAACAGCGGGGTCGAAGTTATCAATCATCACAAATTACAGCCACAACAACAAACCTTGTTACAAATATATATATATATGTATATATACATACATACATATATATACATATATATATATATATATATATATATATATATATATATATATATATATATATATATATATATATATACATATACATACATATATATGAAATATAACTGCACACATCCAAAACAATAACTGACCTAATCTTTAGTTGTATTAATAAAAACACAATATTTTGCAGTCAGTCAGCAAACTGCTACTCAACATGTCTTTCATCAGTATTAATGTTTCCAGAGAAGCAGAGCTGTCAAATCTGGCTTTAAGACAATGTCCAGAGTAGGGCTGCCACAAACGATTATTTTGATAGTCGACTAGTCACCGATTATTTTTGCGATTAGTCGACTAATCAGATCATCATCCATTGGACGTAAAACGTACAGCTTATTGCACCAGCAGCATCTGCTCTTATATAACTATCATTAGCTTACAGCTTTAAGTGTTTAAGGTATGTGCTAACTAAAAATAAAGACAAGATGATAGTTTAAATTTTAATGAAATTTGCAGATTGTTTCAGTGAAGTTTAATAAACTCCTTGCTATCTAAAATATAACAGGACACCGGAGTAAATTCTCGAGCATCTCACACTTCTGATAATCAGCTGTCTGCTTGACGTTTATTCAGCTGTGTAAAAACTATAACTTTAATCTCAGCCAAACCGATTTACTCAGGAACAAATAAAATACTGAAAAAAGCCAAACAATAACATCTTTAAGTTATCTAAGTGACTTATATATCATGTTTAACCTGAGTAGCGAAAGACGGCGGTGGGTTTGAAAATGATTTGCCGGGAGTCCGGTGTTCTCACGGCTCTAGTTAGCCTAGCCCCCGGCTAGCTATCGAGCTAGTGGGTAACAGACGTCTCCGAAAACGTCGGAGCGCTTTTGAAAATATGTGGTGTCTTGATAAACTGAGCAGATATTTGAGGTTTACACAGCTACATTCTCGCCTGAAAATATGTTAAACGGTTATTTTGTGACCCAGAAAGAATAATAAGAGTAATATTAAAACTAACTAGCTGCCGCCATTGTTGGAAACTGAGCTGGGCTGCGCTATGAATTCTGGGACACAGCTTCTTCTTCTTCGGGGTTTAACGGCAGCTGGCATCCTTGTACATGCAGTGCTGCCATCTTCTGTTTCAGTCCGTTATTACACTCTTAAATCCTACTACTTATTCCTGCGTCTTTTGTGATCTTACAAAGCTTCAAACGACGCGTTGACTATTAAATCAGTCGTCGACGATTTTAATAGTCGACGTAATCGTGACTAGTCGACTAATCGTGGCAGCCCTAGTCCAGTGTGATGCATTCTTCAAATTCTTCTTCAAATTATTTCTCCTACAGGTAAAAACACCTGTCAGCCTCGAGTAACATTTACCTTTGGCTCTGTGTGTCCGATACTCCTGAGCCAGAACATTAAAGCTGCACAAGCGGACATGAAGCAAAATCAATCTTATTTTTTTTAAGTGAAAAACTTCCAAACAGCAGTCACAGTTACTATTGTTGGTCAGAAGTCAGTTGGAGGCATCTCTGCTCTCTTTTCTTCATCCTCATCTGTCTCTACTGTTGTGAACTGTAACAACAGAGCTCCTCTCAGCTGTTAATACACAACACAGATGTGCAACATGCATTACGACATGCTAGCGTGTCTCAGCATGATGTTCACCAATTTAATTTTACAACTTTACAGTTATTAGCACAAACAGCACAAATTACTGCATGCCATGATTTTCTGACAGCGCGTTAGAGTGGTGGAAATACATCTAAGTTTTCTCACAAAGAAATGAATCAGTTTATTATCAGTTTCAATTACATACACTCCTGTTTTCCACTTGTTATGCGTATAAAGCACAGCTATCCACAGTTGCAATTTCTTCCATTCCAATCTCTCAACCACCTGTAGACCTGCATCAGGCTGGAATAGGCTACAAGACCATCAGCAAAAAGCTGGAAGTAGTTAAAACTGTACTTAAAAAGCATCTCTAGACCCAGCAGTCTTAGCTAATTATAGGCCAATCTCCAACCTTCCTTTCATATCAAAAATCCTTGAAAGAGTAGTTGTCAAACAGCTAACAGATGATCTGCAGAGGAATGGTTTATTTGAAGAGTTTCAGTCAGGTTTCAGAGTTCATCACAGCACAGAAACAGCTTTAGTGAAGGTTACAAATGATCTTCTTATGGCCTCTGACAGTGGACTCATCTCTGTGCTTGTCCTGCTAGACCTCAGTGCAGCGTTCGATACTGTTGACCATAATATCCTGTTAGAGCGATTAGAACATGCTGTAGGTATTACAGGTACTGCACTGCAGTGGTTTGTATCATATCTATCTAATAGACTCCAGTTTGTGCATGTAAATGGAGAGTCCTCTTCACACACTGAGGTTAATTATGGAGTTCCACAGGGTTCAGTGCTAGGACCAATTCTGTTTACATTATACATGCTTCCCCTAGGCAGCATCATTAGAAGACATAGCATACATTTACACTGCTGATGACACCCAACTTTCTCTAAGCTAGATAACACACACCAATTAGGCAGGAATGTCTTAAAGGCATAAAGACCACAATGATCTCTAATTTCCAGGCTTGACTTTGACCTTCTGTAACACTGTGAGGAATCTTGGAGTCCTTTCTGACCAGGACATGTCCTTCAACGCACATATTAAACAAATATGTCTTTCATTTGAGCAGTATCTCTTAAATGAGAAGCATCCTGTCACTGAGTGATGCTGAAAAACTAGTTCATGCATTTATTACTTCTAGGCTCGATTGTAGTAATTCGTTATTATCAGGACGTCGTAAAAACTCCCTGAATGCTTTAATTAAAGTACTGAGAGAGAGCATATTCTCCTAAACTGGCTTCTCTTCATTGGGTCCATATTAAACCAATGACCTGAGGTCAGGTGGTCAAATGAAACCAAAATCGACTTCTTTGGCATGAAAGAACACCATCCCCACAGTCACGTGTGGAAGTGGAAACATCATGCTTTGGGGCTCACCAACAAGGTTTTCTCCACCAAGTACTAAGTCATGTTCTGCTTGAGACCAAATATTTTACTCAGTAACTTGCAAATCATGTTATAACCTTCATGTTTCTTTTGTTTGTTTGTTTTTTGATATTCTGCCACTCGCCATTAAAATGAAGCTGGTTTTAATTTCTCTGCTAGCGAGCAAACCTACAAATACAGCAGGGATCAAATAATTGTTTTGCTAAAATACATTTACCGACTGCTTCAGTAGTCACACCTGTTCACCTGCTCATTACCCAAATATGAAATGGACCAATCACATGGGAGCAATGTATGTGTTTATGGATCTAGACATGGTCAAGTCAACTTGCTGAAGTTCAAACTGAGCACCAAAACAGGGAAGAGATGAGATTTAAGTGACTTTGAACATGTCAAGGTTACTGGAGTCAGATGGGCTGGTCTGAATATTTCAGAAACTACTGAGTTACTGGTATTTTCCCACATAACCATCTTCATGGTTTACACAGTGTACAGAGATGGCAGAGGAGAACAGCCTGACTTCTTTGAGCTAAAAGGAAGGCGCCGGTAATTCAAATAAAACCTTGTTACAACTAAAGTATTCAGACGTGCATCACTAAACACACAACACATTGAAGCTTAAAGCAAAAAAAGACCACACCAGGTCCCAATCCTTTCAGCTAGAACAGGAAACAGAAGCTACAGCTTGAACAGCATCAACAAATTGTAGCATGTAGCATTTTTAAAACAATAACAGGATCTGCTGGATTTTCATATTTGAAGTTAAAAAATTTTGTTACATGGAAAATTGCTCAGTGGGATTCTGGTGAATGGTTGAAATTGGGTTGAATTCATGTCTCTGTTATGCCCTAAAACCACCACATTTCACTTTTCAACCAAAGACAGGAATATTTCTTAAAGGGACATAAATGTCTGGTGTGTTGAGGGTAGTGGAAGAAAAAGCCTAACCCTGTACTGGAAGTCAAATCAAATCAAATGCATTTCCATATCATATTTGAGTGCTTGATACTACGGCTGCACGATTAATCGTTAGAAAATCGCGATCTCGATTCATACTTATGTGCGATCTCATTTCCAAATGACAACGATTTAAAAAAAAAAAAGGAAAAAAAGACGACGACGATTGTACCGCATTTTGATCCGGGACGTAATCTGCATGAAAACAAGCGCTCACGCTTCCTGCTCAACAAATGACAAGGGCGGAGCCTTATACCACGTGATACAGAAGCTGTGTCGCGTGATGCTAAAATTAGCAGGAAAAACAACGGAGAGCACGTCAGGGATGACGAGAAAGTGACAGGAGAAAATCCGTCCCGGTCAACCACCCAAACATCAATAACGGGAACCTTATACAGCGCTTCCCTAAACCCGTCAAACTCCCGCAGGCACAAAGAAATTACGGAGGCTATCACTTATCACCTGACCAAAGATATGGCTCCATCAACACTGTGCAAAACGAGGGATTTAGGAAAATGATCAACACCCTAGACAAACGCTACACAGTGCCGTCCCGCAACTATTTTTCTATTGTTGCACTACCTGCTCTATACACGCAGTGTCGAGCAACGGTGGAGACGGAATTTCAAGCAGTACAACATTTTGCGGCAACGACAAAATGTGAGACATTTGTTGTTTTTATGTTTATTTATTGTTTTTATCTTCAGTCTTAACTGTTACAAAGTTGATGTGCAGTTAATACGTGCAATCAATATTTATACTGGAAAAGAAAATCGTGAGAGAATCGTGATCTCAATTCTAAGCCAAAAAATCGTGATTCTCATTTTATGCAAAATCGTGCAGCCCTACTTGATACAGTTCTGGGACAGGCGATCCAGTCAGCAACACGTGTAAATATCAACTCGATAGGGTCACTATAGACCTAATCAAAGCTAATCTGGTGTTTTTAAAGTTGGTGAAAAATGCTCTGACAACTCGCAGTAATATCACACCTTATGGAGGACAAACAGATACTGTTTCATGTTATACATCATGCACCAGGCTCTTAATCAGGTCAAATACACTCTCAGTGACCTTCTGCATCTGTTACAACCCCAAGTGCAGGAATATAATGATGCATCGTACAGCTGCTGACTTGCACCACAGACAAGGGAGAAAAAACTTAAACAGTGTAACAATTTAAAATATTGTTTCCAAACAAATCCCAACAAAACAAGACCCAACACATGAATGTCTGTGCTGGCTGCTTCAAGCAACAGTGCTGGTCTCACTTCTAAACTGATACATGCAGCTAATGTTTATATATTTTATATTTCATCAAGGATTGCACAAAGCAAACATGCTGTGGATTCACATGCTAGCATCAGTCCCGTGTCAACTGTTCCGGCGTGGCTCAGTGGCACTAAACAGGAAGGACAGGCCTCAAGACTCACTCAGTGCTCTGTTAATCCCATGACAATGTCTACACTCACCAGACGACAAAACGTTTCACTCCATAAGTCACCATCCCAATCAAAAGTGGCAGCAGTCAGCTGTCGGTCTAATTGCATGCAAACTGATGATTTCACAGTAAAGTGGCTCCCAAACACTTTCAAACAGAGTGAGGTCTTATTGAAAAAGTCTGCACGATCAAGCCAAGTTTTCATTCAGAAGAGATGCTGAGTAAGCCCAGTCAAATGAGGGGACAAAAAGATGAATGCAGCACATGCTGTACACACTTTGCTTATTCACACATGAACACAGCGAGCTCTGAGTGTACGCAAACCCTTTTATAAGAAGGGTAGCATGTCCCACTGCCAACACGACAAGTAACCAGGAGCACTGAGTAAATGGACTGATTTTTATATAGCGCTTTTCTACTCTCTCGGAGTACTCAAAGCGCTCTATACAACATGCCACATTCACCCAATCACACACATTCTCACAAGCACTTTATCTATACTTAGTGCTATCTAATTACATTCACACACATTCATACTCCGATGGACGCATCGGAGAGCAACTTGGGGTTAGTATCTTGCCCAAGGATACTTGACATGCAGACTGGAGGAGCCAAGGATCGAACCACCAACCTTCCGATCAGTAGGTGACCTGCTCTACCTCCTGAGCTACAGCCACCCCGCCACTGAGGTCAAATCCACCAAAAACCACACGACAAAACCAACATTTCAACCCGTGTTACTAAGCAAAACTCGTCCAGAAACTTCAGCTGCATTAATGTGTCTGACCAACGCTCGGTCACCGAATTGCATACGCAGGAACAGCAAAATGATTTAATAATTGCAGCAGCTCTTACTTCGATGAGGAAGTCCCCCGTCCTAAGTCCTGCTTGCCACGCCACTCCTCCCTCATCCACAGACTCCAGGTACTGCAGGGCCGGAAAGGCAGGTGTGGGAGTAAACTCCTCAATGGGCGTATCCGCTGGACATCAAAGAGAGAAGAGCGTGGTCCCGTAAAATAATGCACAATGCAAGAAAGCAGTTTTAAAAAGGGACAAGATCTAAACAAACAGGTATACGTTAACACAATGACACAATGAATCTAAGACGTGAAACCTTTTTAACCTCTGTGCACGGGCAGATTAACCCCAGCGTAGTATAAAAACCTGTAAAACATTTAAACAGTGTTTTTTGTGTAGCTGGTTAACGCTGATCACGAACCAGATAAATATTTGTTACATTCAGTTCTGCAAGCTACAAAATACACAGCAGCAGATGAACAACCACACAGAGTGTTTGATTTGCCCTGTTAATACTGTCATGGTTGGACTAGCGGGTTAGCAATAATTGGTATCATTAAAGCATGAATGCTCCCACGGCAGAATTAAAAGCTTCACCCAACGTTCACGTGTGCCTAAAGTTACTTCCTGGCTACCATGAGCTGGACCCAGATTACAAACGGGTTCGTATATGTCAGCTAAGGATTTAAAATTCTTTTAAGACCATGAAGCAGCAAAACTGACAGTTTGATGGACTTTTTTTTTTACCCAGAGAATTAACTCAGTTCAGCTTTATTTATACAGTGACAAATCATAACAACAGTTGCCCCCAGCTTACACTGTGAGACCCTACAATAACAATCAGATGACCCCCCCTATGAGCTAGCACCTGGCGACAGTGGGAAGGAAAAACTGCCTTGCATGTGGGGTGGGGGAAAAAAATGGATACTGTGTAGTATGGTGATATTTTGTTTGCTAATAATGTATCGATACAGGGACAGCAGAAATCGATATTTTGTTACAAAAAGGTTTTTGTGCTCTGACTTCAGAGCATGTTGATCCTTTTTCTGAGCAAGAATCCTGACATTCCTTCACTGTCCAAATGTGTTTAATAAACATGACAGTTTACTTATTTTAATTTAAGACATGTTTTATTTTAATTAAGTTTAAAACTTTTTTATTTAATGTAAAATTATATTTTGTTTTAATTTACTTTCAAATTCTTCAGTTGCTGAAGGGGCTGCATAGTTTTCATAAACTGCATAGTTCAGAATAGCTATAATTGTACCAGATGGTTGATTCAGTTAAGTTGGACTAGACTGTAATACAAACCGTTCAGTTTGTCAACAATAAAACTGAAATGAGAGAAAGACTGAGTGTGAGACTTTGATATTAGAGAAAATGAATATTGATAAAGTTTACCTTTATGTACAGAATCTGAATATCGCAAAATATTTTTAAAAAATTGCAATAATATCGTATCGTGCGTTAAGTATTGTGATAATATCGTATCGTGGGATGTATGGTGATTCCCACCTCTACTTGCATGTAGGCCTTTGTCCTGCTTTGCAGCCTGCTCGAGCTCAGCATAGTAGCATGTGAACCACTTTTACCAGCTGCAACAGTTTAAAACGACTCTCCATCTCACTGCACGGCTCAGGAGCAGTTCTTGCTCTGCCCTGGAGGTCTGCTGTGACCTCGATTATTATCACCGGCTGCAGTCCATAGCAGCAGAGGGGGGCGAGAAACGTTCTTTAAAGGCAGGTGAATGACATCAAGGACCAGCACAATAGCGACTCGGTCAGCCTGCCGGTAGGGAAGCAGGAGTCAGGAAGCTAGATGGTTAGTAGTGGCTGAACAAAGTATGAATAAGGAGCTTTTGTGTCATTCTCTCAGGCTTATGATAAGAAAGCAGCATAAAGCACAAGGTATACTACTATTAATATAGTCTGGCTCATGTCAAGTCTCTGTGTGAGCAAGACTTCTCAGGAATAAAGTGGCAAGAAATGCATCCCTCGTTTTAAGAAAAGTTTACCATCTCCTGTTCTCTACCATCACTTTCATCACACGCAGTCGCAGCACGCGCTGCCTCTGTGGCGGGAAGGGAGGTTAGAAAATACTGGACTGAGAGAAAGCAGCGGTGACAAGTGACGTTCCCTATAACTCGCCCTGCACAGCACTTATGAGGGGATTTGCATGATTGTGATGACTCTGTTTCTTTAGGTGTGTGTCTGTGTGTGACACGGTGACAGAGGAGGACGAGAGACGGTGAGCGCAAGGGAGAGAGAAGAGAGAGGCTGAACTGCAGAGCACAAAAGAGGATGTGAGCTTATGTGACAGCTCGAGCATCAGCGCATGTTGGTGAGTTTGTGTATGCCTGTTCACCCCGTGCAGCGCAGGATAAGCTCGGCTGGGTCAGTTCCCCTGGGGTGATAGCAGTGTGTGTTAGGATGACTCGAACATTCCTCTTGTTTTTCGAGCCAAATCCCTCTTTCCTCTCCCTTCATGTCAGCCTCTTTCTCCCCCTCTCTCTGTATGTGCCTTAAAAAAACATGAACATACTAAATTTACCTCTCGACAGTAACCATGGCGTGGACCAATGGAACAGCGGCGCACAGTTGTAGAATGCAAACGTGGATTATGACATGGCGAGAATCGTCATAGAAACCGATGCAGCAGCTCAAACTGGCTATTTTTAGTGTCAATCTTACGGCCTGGTGAAACGGCAAACTGCACGGGTAGGCCACTCTTATCACAACAACTCCTGGTGTGGGGGAAAGAGGTGAAGGACGGCGGACACAACAAAGACGGCTACACGCAGACTTACTTAACCAAAAAAAAGAATACAAAAAGGCCTTCAGCCTGATGTTGTTACAGATGTTGTTACAGATGTTCACAGACCTCTGCAGCATGCATGAAAAGACATTCAAATGTAGGCTTATGTGCAATCAAATGATTGCTGGCGTGCAATCACTCCTTATGTGCATTAAAGTTTCTGTAAGTATATTTCTAGTGGAACTTATCTGCATGTTTTTGTAGTGTCACACAGACAAGGCTTAAACTTGACATTTAAATGCAAATTGACACATATTGGTGAATAGTTTCATGAGGCATGTCAGTGCTGATGACTTCTAGTGTTGATACTTATTATGGAGGATGACGGTTCGGGGAGAACAGATCCGAATAACAATCACAAAAAGTAGCCAAGTCGATAAATGCTCCTACCTTTTGCCCCACGCAGGACGAAGCCAAATCCCTCATTCTCCTTTTTCTGCAGCACCACCGTCTTCTCGTCCACCACGCAGTCACTGTGGAGGAGATGCCGAGCAGAGCGCCCGTTAGCACAACCCATCATCCGCAGCATGGCCACGGACGCCCTGCCCGAGTGGAGGTTCATACTGCTGGTGGAGCGCTAGTCCGGCCAGGGCAGGGCAGGGCAACCCTGACCCCACCCCACCACCACCACCACCGCTGCCTCCTCCTCCTCCCCCCTCCTCCTCTTGTCGGCCTCTGTCTCTATCAAATATGACAGCGGCCCCGGGAGCCCGGCGACATCATCTCCGAGAAAAAAACAGCAGAAACACAAACCGGGGGTAGACGACGCACGAGAAGCGCCTCCCTGCCCTCTCCCCGCCGCAGTCGCTCCCTGTCCGCTTCTCCTGGTCGATGGCGCGGTTACCTCCGCTGCTGCTCCCGTTGCGCAGGAGGAGGCGGAGAAGGAGGAGGCTCTGACCCGGCGTGCGGGAGTGCTGCGCCGCCGAGGAGACGCGACATCAGGCTGGTGGTGATAGCCTCTAACGGCTCATCATGAGGCGGGAAGGAAGGCTGGAGCTGCCCGGGGTGGGAGGTGGAGGGAGAGAAAGCGAGAGAGAGAGAGAGAGAGACAGAGAGGGAGGGAGGGAGGGAGCCACGCTGTGGACGGAGAGATGTCTAGGTGTGCTGCGCGCTGCACCCGACAGGTTGGTGGGGAGGGAGGGGGGCAGCAGCAGTGAGGCGGTGACGGCGGACTCACTGATTGATAACCGAGGTCGAGGATCAGTTTTATACAGCGCTTTATTAGAAACACACCTTAATTTAAAAAAAACAACAGCAACTTAAGGGGACACCGGAAACAGTTTTTATAATCAGAGCCGCAACAAACACTGACTGAATGAATAAAGTTGAACGTTTGTTTGTTTGAAAGTCATACAAAGATCCTGATCTTTGTATGAAGTCAGTCTGAGTTAGTGGTACAGTCCTGGGGGAAAGGATTCCCCACAGCTGTCAGACTCCTGAACTCTGCCTCCTGACATCTGACCCACATTAAACTCATGGACTGGACATACACACACCCACAACCACCTACACACACACACAATGGACAACTGTACCCTCAAACACACAATAATAACATGGACTGAACCATCACATCACAACCACTAGCACTTTATAGCCTCTGTAGAAATTATCCACATATCTCACTGATCTTAACTGCACTAATGTATAATTCTGTGTAAATAATCATTCTGTACATACGATAATTTTTAATCCTACAACTGTTTATAACTTGCATAGTTCACATTTCTGTATAACTGTATATCTCATATTTCTGTATAGTCTTTTTATTTCATATTTATATCCTGTTCATAGCCTGTACATACTTATAGTTATAGAATATTCATAACATACTTCATACCGTGTACATTATAACATACCATAATAGACCCATTTCTGTGATATACTCACATATCTATATTATTGCTAATATATATTGTAATATATCCATATCACTAAAGCACTTCTGGATGGATGCAAACTGCATTTCGTTGCCCTGTACCTGTGCATGTGCAATGACAATAAAGTTGAATTCTATTCTATTCTATCCTATTTGCTCCAAGATGTACTGGGACGACTTAAAAATCATTAAGATGTTTTATTTGTGCCTCTGTGTTCTTTCTGGCCACCGTTATAAACCATGAATGCCATTTTTGCCCAGTGTCTTTCTTATCTTTCACTGACTTCACTGAAGTGAGACGTGAAGCTCTTTCGATGATGTTTTGGGCTTTTTCTTGACCTCCTGAATCAACATGAATGCACTTTGGTAGTAACTTTGGCCACTCCTGCTCCAGGTTTTCTCCATAGATGCCCTCCCTGTGGTTTGTTGGTCTTAAAGCTTTAGAAATGACTTTGTAACCATTTCCATCTGCATTGTTTCTTTAAATCTCTGCACCATGTGTTGCTTTTTGAGATCTTTTATTTAAGTGATTTCTTCAATCGACAGGTCTGCCAGTAATCAGAGCTGAGTGTGGTTAGTAAAACTGAAATCATCATTCAGAAACCTAATTTTGCAGATACTCAGGTCATCTTTGTCTAATATTAAAATCTGTTTCATGTGTATACAAAAAGTAGAAACTCAGGAAGGCATAAATACTTTTTCACAGCACTGTGAAGAAAGGTCTGGGATAATATTAAGCCTGTTTAAGCTAGCGCATTAATAAATACATTAAGAATCAATGTTTTAATGCAATATCTTTGCAAAATCATCAGAGTCTGGGGTTTAATGACTGGTGTTGTTTACTGGTCACTAAAGACCCAGGTGTAATTCATAAGGGAAAGGATCTGTTGGTGCACATCAGTGGAATATTAGGCTAAACGGCACTGCGTACTCATTTGTCAGTATAGTTATTTCCATTGACAGTTACAAATAAAAAGCTCTTTGTTTATTTTTTATTTTCTCAAGGGGTGCATTAAAATGGTCTGCGGGCCAGTTATTGTTGATTGCCTGAACTATCCCCATACGGATTCAACCAAGAAAACAGATCATAAAAAAGCATTTATTCAACACTTTTTGTTCAAAACAAAAACTTATTATCTGGATTGCTAATGATGAACAAAACATATAAAATTAAATATACGAAGATTCCCCTAAATCCTGTTATCCTTTTATCATGTCAGTGCAATGATGCGTTTTGATTTTTGTTGTATTATTGGATCAAATTAGTTTCATATACTCTCCTATGATAAAAGGGAAAAGTTCACATTCACTGCAGAATAACACAAATCTGAAGAAACTGCAGTTATGTTCGCTGACTACAATTTAGTATAGAATTTGCAAAACAAGTATTATTATAGTGCTTTCCTACACGTAACTGAACAATTTTTAAAATTCAGTTCAATTCAATTTTAGTTAAAAAGCACCAAATCATAACAATTGTTGCCTTAAGCCTTGTTCCCTCAGTTACACACAAGGTACAGTGCTAAGGTACACTTCCTGTAAGGTACACTTCCTGTAAGGTACAATTCAGGGTCTGCAGCCTTAAAGGCCGAATTTTAAGGCCGATTACGTCACAGCGACGCGACGAAGGCTGTCCCAATTCAAAGGCTGCTCGAAATGCGGCCCTCAAATGCGTCCTTCATTTACCTGAATTTTAAGGACGTGGCGGTGTAGACTTCGTGGCCCAACATATCCCAGAATGCATAGCGCGGCGGTGGGTGTGGATAATTTTGCCGAAAACGGTGGATGAGGGGCGCTGGAAGAGTAAACTAAGTACTGAATATTATGTCACTTATTTATGTGCAAATGTTTAATAACGAAGAACATTAAAACATTACTGTTGGCCACATGTCGGCAAAGTTATGTGACATTAGTGACGTTTGTACTAACTTGGTTTTAAAGCCTTTACTTTAAAATATACGCCGTTCAATAGCTGAGCTTAATCAGAGAATGATCAAAGCTCATGTAGAAACAAACAAACAGATGAACAAAAGATTTTCTCCTTCATTTCTGTCAAACAAAGCTGTATGAAACGTTTCCAGCTGTTAGTATCATGGTTGCTAGTCAACCTGGGCAGCGCGACGGAGGCTAGACCGTCCCATTTCACAAGCCTCGCACTTCCGGCCTTAGCGGTCTTTGAGTACGCGGCCCTTGAGGATCGTTGAGGCTGCGTACTTTAAGGCTGCAGACCCTGAATTGGGACACAGCCAAGGTACAGTGCTAAGGTACACTTCCTGTACCTTAGCACTTTGTCCAACACTGACAACACACTCACACTCTGATGGATGCACCTGGGGTAACTCAGGATTTAGTATTTTGCCTCGACATGCAGACTAGAATCAATCCACCGACCCTCCCAGTTGCCCCACATACATGACAGAAATCTCTCATTGTCAAGAATTTCAAACTGGTTCAAGAAACCAGTTTGAAATTATATGAGCTTTGTGACAATCTCCTGTTGGAAGCAGCAATCAGGAGATTGGTGCACTGTGGTCATGACGGGATGGACATGGTCAGCATCGATACTCGGGTAGGCTGTGGCATTTAACTGATGCTCCCTTGTGGTTATTTGAGTTACTTTTGTCTCATTATCTTTTTAGAATGAGCCATTCTGACCTCTAACATCAACACGCCATACTCACTAAGAGAACTACTGCTCTTCTTTTTTAGACAACTTTGAGATGTTTGTGTGGGATCCAAGTAGATGATCAGCAGGTTCTGAAATGCTCAGACCAGTTCATCTGGCATGCACAATCATGCCACAGTCACTTCAGCCACCTTTGTTCCCGATTCTGATGGTCAGTTTGTACTTTAGCAGTTCATCTTGACCATGTCTACACGCATAAATGAACCGGGTTCCTGCCATGTGATTGGCTGACATATATATTTGCATTAACAAGGTGTACCTAACAAAATGGTCAGTGAGTGTACATGTACACTGTAAAAAAAGAAAAAAAGTTGCAGTTGCTCTGAGTCTCCCCTACTTGTCAGCTGAATAGCTTGAAATAGAAGTTAAAAGAAACAAGCATGAAGTATTATAAGCTATGTGCTTTGTCCTTTAGAGTACTCCTCAGTGAGGCCATGGTTGTGGTAATCTGCACACAGAGGTGCATGAGACTACACTTTTAAAAGCGTGTTCGCCCATAAAGTGGGGGATCCTCCCCCTTTTTGCATGTTAAAAAAATTGATTTTTCAGAAAGGTTATCTTAATGTCGGACCTTCTCTTTCTTTGTTGATCTAGCCTTGCAAATCTGTAGTTAAGTCCAGACTTTGCTTAAATGGCTGATTTCATAAACACATGGATTAATAATAGTCCTTTCTTAAAATGACTCCGTAGCATAAGGCTACACTCATCAGCCACATCGTTGAAACTACTGAGAGGTGAAGTGAATTATATTGGTCAGCTTGATAATATGCGGTGTTGTGCTGAGAAATCTTTGCACACTTGACCTTCAAAGTCCAGTTTGTTTGCAGATACGCCCTGGACACGTCACCAGCTCACCACAGCGCTACAAAGAGACTGACAACCACAAATTCTCACATCCACAGCATAATTACAATCACAAATTAATTTAACATGTACATGAATTTGGACTGTGGGAGAAAACCCAAGCCAGAAAAGATCGAACATGCAAAGTCCACACAGAAAGGCTGAAGCTGACCAGTGGGTTCAAACCCAGATATTTGTTGCTGTGAAGTCATAGTGCAGAGGAAACCATCAAACGTTCTGAACCGATAACTCGGAGAGGTTTTGATGGTCCAAGAGATTCCCAGACAATATTAGGCATGTAGTTTTAATGCTGTGGACAAATGATGGACTAGTAGGTTGATATTCTACTGAAATCCTCTGTTCTTTTTGCTAATGGCAATGCTAAATGTCTAGTGCAGTCATACTGCAAATGGTGTTTGATATGCATTTATCTACATCTGCGATGTTTAGCATCAGCGTCAGCTATGATTGCTAGTCCTAACCTAAACTGTTACGCTGCACTTGTGTTTGAGGAATCCTCTACAAGGCAATGCAGCATCTCCACAAAAACAGCAGGATTGCTCCAAATACAGAGGCACCCCTTTAAGTAAACGGTCTAATCAGACAGCTTCTCCTCAGCTCTGCATATATTAACTACAACTATTTTGTTCTTTTTCTATATGCATGCAACATTCAACCTCTTGTTCCCTGCAGTGATCGTGGCCGAGCCTGCTGTGGTGAGACTGACCAGCATTATCTGAGCTGCCGAGCAGAACTGACCATGGCTGGGGAGAGGTCCAAGTAAAAGGCCAAGTTTGCTTCTCCAGCCTGAGGTGTTTGTTGAAAGTGCATCATTCAGCTTATATTAGGCACAAGGATTACAGTGAATAGACATGTGGGATGAGAGAGAGAGAAGGAAACGAGAGAGGGAGAGAGAAGGGAGAACAAAGAAGGAGAGAGAGGAGCTAGTGCCATCCTAGCAACAGTTCCCTTAGCAACACAATCTGTCTGGATAGGAAGGAGGCCGGCACTGCTGACATACTGAAGGTTATCTCCCAGCATTCCCTTACACTTGCTCACTCACTCGCAGACACCCTCCAGCCTAAAGTAGGCGGTCACTGGTAATCACACCATGATCACCTAAATCTTACACGGTGGACATTTCAATAGGTCAGCACAGCAGGGTACGGGGAAGGGCCTGACAGGAAGTGTCCTATTCGATAGTTAATGAGAGGGGGACATCAGGCTGAGGCTGTTTTATCAAAACAGAGTGGGAGATAACGGGTGTGCGACACGCTCCCCAGGATGTATGGGATAAAGTGCTGGCTTACCCCAGTGAGAATGCTGCCTTGGTCTGGACTGTGGGAGGCAATGATGTATTTATAGTCAGCATGAGAGGCTCTATATGTTATGCTATGATATCGCTCTTCTGCTGTCTACATTAAACTTTTTATTGGGGTTTGGAGTTCTGGCTAAAGAGCACAGCAATAAGTTGTTTCCTTACATGACTGATGGCTGCTGGAGAAAATGATGTAAGCTCATGGTGGTTAGAATATGTGGGCGTGTACTCCTAGTCATCATTTCATTACTTTGTGCATTATCATCTGTGACATATGACTGTGAAATTGACTCTTTGGGCACCAGCATCATCAGCGCTCTATTTTAGACAGCCAAGAGTTGATGCATCTGACATCTGGCTTTCTTTTTACTCCAGTTCCATTGCAGTCTTTATCAGCAAGGAGCGATTTCCTGTTTACATTTCAGATTTGAAGAGTAATGGGGTGGAAGAAGAGAGTACCTGTGGATTATGGTATCAAAAATGGTGAAATACAGCAATAAAAACATCATTGTAATGCTTGTAAAGCAATCCGATATGGTTTGGTGACCAATCACAGCGAGTTTTTGAGAATATGCTAAACTTTTCTGTTGGTGAAACTGCTGCTATTAGCTAGCGTTAGCCACTGTTAGCCAATATCTTGGAAGTGGATGCAACTTTGTTTGACTCTGATGCTTAGTGAAAAAAACTCATTTGATGTTCGAATCATACCTTACTTACATACTGTAAGAGCAAAAGTTTGACACTAGCTGGCAAAATGTTAGCTTACAACCAGCTGTCATTGTTGTTCAGACTGTTAGCTAGTGATGGTAAATTTGATTATTTTTGCTGAATCGAGTTTTAATGAGTCACTCACCAAAGTGAATCGGATTTTTTGAATCATTTGATTCACTGAGTCAGTTGACCAGAGAGTGCAAAAAATGTACATTTTCACTCAAACTTAATTCGTTTCTCTTTTCATGTAAATCCTACTGCTAAGATGAATGATTCTAAAAGAAAACAACTATTTTATAGAGCAAAAACATTTCTAAAATTAAGCAATTTCCTATCAAAATTGCTTAATAAACATTTATTTTATTTTATTTTATTTTATTTTATTTTCCTTAAATGTGTTAAATATATATTTTCTCTTCTAAATGTCCACTGAAATGTGAGCCTGGGGGCGGTAATGCGCCTTAACATTGGTTGCCAACCAAGAAGAAGAAGAAGAAGCTGTGAGCCAGGAGGGAGGGGGTTAGTGAGTGAGTGAGTTATTCGTTCGCTCTATGATTCATCAGCACAGGAAGGGAGGGGGTGAGTAGCTCAAGTGTGCTGTTAGCATGTTAGCAGAGCGATGCTACTGTGAACGGAGGAGCTATTTTCTTGATGTGAGCTTCTACTCAGGGTTTTTTCTTCCAGTTCAGAGCAGAATTTTTTTTGTTACGATACTGGATGTTGTGTTTTTCTCCACAATTTTAATTATAAGCTAGATACATTGCTGCTAACAGCAACAGGGATGAGTCAGTGAGTCAGTTGGGCTTGTGAATCATGATTCATGAGTCAGTAAAGTGATTCTCGAGTATTGAACGATTCGTTCATGATTCGCGCATCACTACTGCTAGCTCTACGGAGACGGTAGGGTCGCATGTGTAACCTGCTAAACTGCAAAGCCAGTGTCGTTGTGTCTTTCTTTGGTGTAGGGGACTCCTTCTTTGATGATGTAAAGATCTGTATGATGACACAATGACACAACCTGAAATGTCCCTGCATGCCCATGACTACTCTTCACCTCCACATTTTATAAATTACAAATCCTGTTTTAGGTATATTGCTAGATTTACTTTTTAACATTTTGATGTGCTGCCTTAGATATTTTGGACATGAAATAATTATTTCTGTAATGGAAAAATTGCCATAATATGTGTAAAATCTTGATAGTCATATGTCTCTGTATTTCCTGTACGAATTTGCCATATTGCTTTTATTCTAGTGTGACTGAACCTTTAATTGCTGAACCATTTTACACATAGTGGTGAATCATTTCTGAGATGGGATTCTTTTTATATCCAAGCATGTTACTGGGCTGTTGCCAAATAATCTAATTAACTGCAAGCTGTTCCCCCAGTTTTTAAAGCTTTCAGATCGTAACTTATTGAAAACATATGGATGGATTCAAATGTAAGAAAAGACTCAGATTTAACATTTGATATGTTTTCTTTGGGTTTTATAGAATACCTGCATTATACTATTCAGGCTGCCAGTCATGCTTTAGTGCTACCTTCAGCTTGGTTTCGTTTGAGCAGTGTGGCACCTTCTTTCTGTCCACAAACTCACAGACCAAGAAAACTCTTCCTGCCTCATACAGCTGACTGTGACAGGAAGATGGCGCCTTTCTTCGGCTCGACGTCTACCTGCCTACGCTGTATTGTATGTTATGTTTTTATATCAGCCCTGACGTTTAATATATGGAGCTATGCTGCTGTGATTTACGACCGTTCTTCCTTGCTCCACATCAAAGAGTCTATGGAACGTCTTTATGATGACTGGGACAGTTATAGAAAAACTTTCCCCCCACCATTTGTGCAATCTTCCACCTCACCGGATTACTTCTTGCTACCGGCGAAACGTGCCCTAAGCAATTCCAAGAAGAAATCGAGGAAAAGAGGCTGTAGGGCCGGCATCCAGGTACACATCAAACGAGCCTACAGATCGGAGATCTCCCGACTCGTCTGGAGGCGTCCCCGGTTTCTGCTACCAGTTACCCTTCCGGATTTGATTGGAAACACGTACTTGCAGCCACTACAGCGTGGATCCTACCCATCTGATGCTCTGGATTTTGCCGACTATCCCCCCACCACTGCGCCCTCACAGCCCGCATCGCACAACCGGTGGTTGGCCCCGCCGGTTCCGTGGCGCTGCTGGAGACCTCGCGTGCGGACACGGTGTTTGCTGTCAATTCCACTCCGACAAGCTGATGGGAAACCTGCGCTGCCAGCTTTTAATCGGATTGCGCTCTTGAACGCCCGCTCCATCGCAAACAAATCCTTCTCTCTGAATGAGCTCTTCACAAGGAAAAGCCTGGACTTTCTGTTTCTCACCGAAACATGGCAGAGGGATGGCGAATTTGTTCACCTAAACGAACTGCGTCCTGCAGACTGCTCTTACTTGGGCGCCCCCCGTTTAGGTCGCCGTGGTGGAGGTCTTGCCGTTGTCTTTAAGGACAGTTTCATCTGCAGAGGTATGCAAACTGAAAACTATTCTTCCTTTGAGTCGCAAACAATTAAGGTGGGCTCTACGAACATATTTTATTGTGTTTTAGTCTATCGCCCTCC
The DNA here is from genome assembly GCF_056152115.1 of Neolamprologus brichardi. Lineage (NCBI taxonomy): Eukaryota > Metazoa > Chordata > Actinopteri > Cichliformes > Cichlidae > Neolamprologus > Neolamprologus brichardi. Next base: position 42,490,606 of record NC_142104.1, on the reverse strand, counting down.
TGGCCCTGCTACTGAGTTCTTAAAGGATTTTATGGACTTCTTATCTTCTATTATCAAGCTGGAGAAAGTTTTAATTCTTGGGGATTTTAACATTCATATTGATGATGCCTCATCTAACTCTGCAGCTGAACTTCTATCTATATCTGAGTCTTTTAACTTTGTCCAACATGTCTCTGGTCCAACCCATTTAAAAGGTCATACCTTGGACCTTGTTTTTTCCTTGGGCCTCAACATTGGCAATGTGTTTGCTGAGGATGTACATTTGAGTGACCATAATTGTATCTTTGTTGAACTTAATTTTAGCTCTAAACAGACGCCTGTGAAGTTAAAAACTCATAGACGCATAATAACTGAGACTACTGCTGAGAGGTTCTCCATTATGTTTGACAGGTCTCCACTTTTTACCGGAAACGATGTAAATGTTCTTATTCAGTCTTTTAATAGGGAATGCACATCCATTTTGGATCAAGTGGCACCTATTAAAACAAGCTCGGCTTTACAAAAGAAGACATGCCCTTGGATAAATGAGACTATCTTAAACTTAAGGAGAATATGCCGCAAAATAGAACGACTATGGAAGAAAACCAAACTTGACGTACACAGGCTCCATCTTCGAGATCTCATGCTCTCCTTAAATGACACAGTGAAAACTGTTAGATCTGAATATTTTTCTAGGCTCATAACAAAAAACAAGAGAAATCCCAAGTTTCTTTTTGACAAAGTTAGTGCTACTGTCTCCCCAGATGTGGTACCTTTAGATGTACACTCTAAAGTAGATAGTAATAAACTCCTCCGATTTTTTGTTGATAAGATTAACGACGTCAATGCTAAAATTTCCCCAAAGCTTTCTTGTTCTCCGAGTCAGGCACTCCCATTGTACTCCTGGTCAACTTTTACAACTGTAACATATGAGGAAATAGCAGCCCTGGTTGACAAAATGAAGCCATCCTCAAGCCCCTCAGACATTATCCCCACTAAGCTTTTTATTAATGCCTTTGACACCATTGGTCCTTGGGTTGTGAACCTTTTTAATGTTTCTCTTCAGACTGGGGTGTTCCCCAGCGTTTTTAAACATGCCATTGTGGAACCAAGGCTCAAAAAACCCAACCTGGACCCAACACTACTTCAAAATTTAAGACCTATCTCCAAACTCCCATTTATGTCAAAACTCCTTGAGAAGGCAGTAGCTGTCCATCTTACGGCATACTTGGAGAAATATAACATCCATGACCGTTTTCAATCTGGGTTCCGTAAATTGCATTCCACTGAGACAGCACTACTGAAAGTAACTAATGATATTATGATGTCAGCAGACTCCGGAGAATACACAGTCCTAGTCTTGTTAGACCTTACCTCAGCCTTTGATACAGTCAACCATACCATCCTGATAAACAGACTGAGAGACCTGGTTGGGATGTCTGGCTCTGTTTTAGACTGGTTTTCATCTTATATATCTGAAAGGAGTTTTAGTGTGTCTGCAAACCAGATCATGTCGGAATCTACAGAGTTGTTGTGTGGAGTTCCTCAGGGCTCTGTGCTGGGACCTATTCTGTTTTTAATATACATTCTTCCTTTAAGTCAGATAATACAGCAGTTTCCTGAAGTATCTTACCATCTTTTTGCTGACGATATTCAGCTATATTATTCGTTTAAGCCTGCTGAAGCTCATAAGCTCTCCAATCTGATTGACTGTTTAACCAACATTAAACAATGGTTGAACAATAACTGCTTACAGCTAAACCCAGACAAAACAGAAACTTTGATTATTGCACCAGGCAGTGCAATACCTGATATTAAACGGCGACTGGGTGACTTAGGTTCCTCCCAGAAACATAACCTTAGAAACTTGGGTGTCATTTTTGATGAAGCTTTTTCTTTGGAGGGACATCTAAATCAGACAGTAAGAACCTGCTTTTTTCACCTGAGGAACATTTCTAAACTTAGATCCATCGTGTCAACAAGTGAACTCGAGATGATAATACATGCTTTTATCTCTACAAGACTTGACTACTGTAACAGCCTGTTTACTTGTCTAAACATGAAAGGGCTATCCCGCCTACAGGTTGTTCAAAACTCTGCAGCGAGGCTACTGACCCGCTCGAACAAGGGTGCTCATATGACCCCTGTGTTAAAGTCGCTGCACTGGCTACCAATCAGATTCAGGTTCCATTTTAAAATTCTAGTTTTAACTTTTAGAGCATTACAGAGACAGGCACCCCCCTACATTGCTGATCTGATTCATACACATACCTCCACTCGTAACCTGAGGTCAGCAAACCAAAATCTTTTAGTGGTCCCCCACACTTGTTTTAAAACCCGAGGGGACCGATCTTTCCAAGCTGTTGCACCCAGATTGTGGAATGCACTTCCCCTATTTCTACGGGGTTTGGACTCAGTGGAGACCTTCAAAAAGCAGCTAAAGACATTTTTATTTCAAAAAGCTTTTAATTAGACCAGGGTTTTCATGGTGTATTTTATGACTGTATTATGTTTTTACCTTGTAAAGCACTTTGTGACATATGCCTGTGAAAGGTGCTATATAAATAAAGTTTACTTACTTACTTACTTACTCATACTGAATTTATCAGCCCGCTCTGCCAGTTAAAAAACAAATATGAATTTTTAACAAGCCCAGAAGGACTGAGTGCCTTAGAAAAGTCAATCTTCCAACAAAAGGGAAAAAGTGCAACACGCCAATCGTCGAGGTTGAGAAAAATATTAGTTATGACACAGTTTGTTCCATTAGTGAGCACAAAAGCTGTCAAAGCTCCATCGATATTCAGGTTAAAGTTTAATTTAAGATTTCCATTGGACTTAAATGTCACATGGGCCTTCAGTCTTTGCCATGGCCAACTGGTCTTCATCACTGCGATGTAGACATGATTCACCTTGACCCATATTGGGGGAAAAATCCATCGGCATGTTCACTAAATCGTGCCAGAGGAAATCCAGCAGAGCAATGAGAGAAATGTCATTGTGTCCTTCACAGCTTCATCAGCACAGACTTTCCAACATGTCTTTATGTAGCAATTTAAAGTGGTTACAGTCACTAGATTTATTTGAAACTCTTTGCTTTTTATAAAATAACTGATAAATAATAATAATAATAATAATAATAATAATAATAATAATAATAAGTGGGGATAGGTTAATTGGTTAATCCAAATTGCCCATAGGTGTGAATGCGGGAGTGAATGTGAGCATGAATGGTTGTCTGTCCCTGTGTGTTGGCCCTGCGACAGACTGGCGACCTGTCCAGGGTGTACCCTGCCTCTCGCCCTATGACAGCTGGGATAGGCTGCAGCGCCCCCCGCGACCCTGAAAAGGAGGAAGCGAATGGATGGATGGATGGATAATAATAATAATGATAAAACCAAAACAAGAAGCATCAGTGATATTTGCTCTCATTATGTGCTTTAGATCAGCGGTCTCCAACCTTTTTTGCGCCACGGACTGGTTTCACGGACCGGCCTTTAAGGTGTCGCGGATAAATACAACAAAATAAAACTAGTACTGGTACCAAAAAAAAGAAGATTTATTCATAACACACGTGAAAAGATCCAGGAAAACCGAGTAAACGATAAAAACGATAACAAAATAACGCTGAAAACCGATAAAAACCCTGAAAACTATACATTTCACACCTGAGCCTCAACTCTCGCGGCCCGGTACCAAACGACTCACGGACCGGTACCGGTCCGAGGCCCGGGGGTTGGGGACCGCTGCTTTAGATTTTTTTTTAGATTTTTATGAATAAATAAAAACACTGAAGCATCTTTAAAATATAAAATATCTTAAAATTGTGAATTGGCACTATAGAAATAAAACAGAACTGAAATGAATAGTTTTCCTTTGCGTTTAAGTTCTATCTACTTTAAAGCATAACATCCACGTTATATGACAGACTATTCATCTCTTATTGATGCATTGATTTTATTTTGTGTTCAATTCAGAAAAATGTGATTGTCTTTACTCCTCAGTGAATCTCCTGTAGCTTTTCCTCCTGGACAGACTGACAGTTTTATCTTTGATACAGATTGTTGGTCGTTTCCACGTAGCAATTTACATCACTGCATATGTTCTGCTTCGATGGATGAGCCACATCTCTGCGAGGACATTCAGCTCACCCGCAGGATTGACTGTTTAAAAAATTGATGTTCAAAGTTCCCGCAAAGCATATCAAGCCCTCTTTCTCTGTCTGTCTCTCTCTCACACACAAACACAAACATGGACGTGTACATCTTTCTTCATTCCTAACAAACCTTATCTTGAAGTAGATGTGACAGGAGAGACGAGTAAAGGAGACGAGATGGTAAAAACCTTGGGATTCGATGTCAGGTACCGTTACACAGAACTTTTCATTTAGCTGAAAGGACACGGTTGCATGCCGATTCCATTTTTGCTACTATGGCTTTGCTTTTCTCTGAAGAACAAAATGAAGTTTTCTATCCAGAGCTTACTGAAGATATGTCCATACACTGTAAATCCAAATAATGACATTTGTTTATTAGTAAGTTTACTTTTATACTGAGGTGTTGCTTCTGTAATGGCAAACAGTGAATTCATTTATGCTGCAGTGCTTGTGGTATCAGGTACAGTGTATAGGTTTAACTATAATAGACCACCATGAGTGAGAATCCTGTAGTGATTATTGATTTCCAGTCAGTGGGCATTTGTTCAAATATTAATTCAGGTTTAGTTGTGACCAAAACTAAAATCTCTGTCTTTCAAAACACAATGTAAATATGTCCTCATCGTCTAACCCGAACTTTTTTAAAGGACGGTGTCACATAATAAATGAATTAAGCCTGTAACTGTGAGTATGACAGAAACTACAACCTCTGAAATCATACAGACATGGTGGACAAGCGCACTGTCTACAAAAAAGTCTGGGCAACTTTTGAACTGTATTTATTGCATAATTAGCCAAATGGTAAATGGACTGGCTCTTCTATTGTGCTTTTCTATGCAAGCCTCAAGGCACATTATCAATCATGTCTCATCCAGCCATTCACACACACATTTTTTACATTTTAAGTGCTTTCTGTCAACATTCACACACATTTAAACTCCAACGAGCGCATAAGGAGTAACTGGGGGTTCAGTATTTTGCCCAAACATACTTTGACGTGAGCAGCCAGGGATCGAACCACCAACTTCCCAATTAGTAGACGGCCACAGCTACGCCTTACATTGAAGCTTATGCACGAGTTCAGTGCGTATTAGTAAGGTGTGGCTGGTTTCACTCATGTGGCTGGATTCCTGTGTATTGTGTTCATTATACTCATCATATCATACTATTCATTATTTTCCCACACCGCCAACTTTCATTCTGTCATCACCGCTTTGGCCCAATCGTTTTCTGTCTCTGAGCCAGTCAGCTGATGTCCTGTGTACTTTAAATGTCAGTGCTCTTCTGTCACTCTGTGTTTCAGACCACTTTCCTCCTACACCCCTCCACCTCATCCTGGTGAATTATACATCTTCTTCCAAGTCTCCACCAGCTTCACCTTTGCTACTACCACTGTCTAGACTTCTGGTGCTGTCCTGTTTCATACCACTGCTGGACTCCATTCGGCTACATAGCTTCACTGGAGCCTGATAAGTTAGTATAAATAAATTAAGTTGGCATAACTTGTATTTCTTAAATTGACAACACAGAATTTGGATGCTACATTAACATAAAGAGATTTTGTTTCACTCAAGAGATGACAACGAGCTTTCTGAAAGAGAGAAACATCATGCAAAAGATTAAATGGGAGCTTTGCCAAAGTGTTCTTGACTTTTTGGTATAATCCATAATACCAAAAAGTATGAAGCAAGTTCACACATCCATGGATTTTTTAGCTTGTTTTTTGAAATGTGACTTCTTACCTTGAAGCATCAAAGCTGTCATAGGAGCCCACAGTGTAGTGCCTGAAGAGCTTCCGTCTGTCAGCACGGTCTGCTCGGGAATCTGCCAATTTACAGCAAAACAAGATCAATACCCAGATACCAGTCATAGCAGTTTACAAATCAGTGACAGCTGTTAGGAGAGTGGCACTTAAAATATGGCACAATAAGCCCTGCATCCTCTAAAACAACAGCAGAGCAGCAAATATGAATGTAGTCACCTGTATTTGGTTGGAATGTGTGCTTAAAAGAAACATCGTTCAGTCACATATAAACATGTAAATACAACAAGATGACCCAAAAAAGTTAAATAAGCTCATCTTCATGACAGTTTCATGCACTGATAGAGACATGGGGGTATGTCACAATACTCCAGAGAACACGTGCAAAAAGCATAATCAGCATGGATTCAATGTTACATTTGTGTAATTAGAGTAAAGTTACTTTGTCAAGATTATTTGACTTTGATTACGTATCGACCTTTCTGTGAAACCTTGATTTTAACTAATGGTTTTAACTTCTCTCACACAAATGATGCATTTCAAGTGAATCCAGAAGTATTTAGATTACATTACATAGTTTATAAACAGATGGTTACCCCAACATGTTCCCACTCCCAAAGCATAACATTTTACGCTAGGTGACAAATCGTCGGTATATTACGCTTCCTGGCACCCAACATGTCCCCAGTGTTGGGAAGGTTACTTTTAAAATGTATTCCATTACAGATTACAGATTACATGCCCCAAAATGTATTCTGTAACGTATTCCGTTACGTTACTCAATGAGAGTAACGTATTCTGAATACTTTGGATTACTTAATATATTATCATGCTGTTTACAACTACATGAATGTACTATTGCTGTGATTTATTACTGTTACTGAAGGTCCGCGGCTCCGAACCGTAGTAAAGGGACCTCTGGCTAATACGATGGGTTCTGTGTCGGGCTCGTAGCTGAAAACTAGCTTTACTTTGTTGTCTGGGTCAACTTTGCTAGCAGAGACAGAGAGAGGCGTTGAAAGGCTGCTCCAACAGAACTTATTGTTTCAGAGGAAAACACGAACACGGTGTACAGTCGAGTCTTAATAGCTTACTTACAACTGGGCTCGTCAGGCTCTCTTCTTGGCTGCAGTGGTTATTATTATATTTACATGCTTCCAGCTCCCGTTTCTGCTCGATGACAGCTCGTACTTTTCCTTTTTCTCCCTCCCTCGCTCACAGACACATAACGGGTATGGCAGTCCATTCTCCCTGCAGCACGGACTACACTGCCCATGATGCTACATTCTTTAGAGCTATACCTGTAGCATTCTGCCTATTAGCTTAGCACAACAACAACAACAGGCGCTCTCTCACCCAGGAAACACGCAGAGAGAGAGCGTTACCCTGTAACCATGGCAACCGTAACGCTGCCACCTGGAACAACAGAACGTAGCTGTCAAACAAAACCCAAACAGTCCTGACCTGAAACAGGAAAGTACCGCCGCGTAATCCATTTATTTCAACAAAGTAACTGTACTCTAAATACCACCTTTTTAAACGGTAACTGTAACAGAATACAGTTACTCATATTTTGTATTTTAAATACGTAACGGCGGTACATGTACTCCGTTACTCCCCAACACTGCACGTCCCTATATTACAAGAAAAATGAGTAAACTTGAAAACCGTTTGCAATGAATCCCGCTTTGATATCGCTTTGGAAAACACTATGTAACGTCATTAAAGTGCTGGTTAGGGTTAAGAATAATGTTAGGATTAGGGCTGGAATACATGGCCGTGTATTACCGTGGGAGCGTCATTCTACTGGATTTCATCCATAACCTGGCGCATAGCATAAGAACGCAGAAGGTCACCTTTCACCTTGGGACAAATCTTCACTATATTACGCCTCGGGAGTGAGAACAGCGTTGCCATACTAGAAAAATCCTTTAAAAGTCCGATAATAACTGGTTATTGTTAAAAACAATCTGACTCAAGTTGGGAATATCTTCACCTTTAAAACAAAGAAATACTGCGAGGTCTATAATTTTCTGCACAACAACACAATGTTTGCAGTTTTGATTGATCAACTGAGCTACAAGTACAGAACTACGCACTTTCACCTTTCATTAAATTGTGTAATTTACTTTTTAACCTCTTCATACAGTATAAAGACTGTAATTCCTAAGAGTTTGTAAAACCTCCTAATTTGGAAGTTTGATATTGATTACTCGATTTACAATCCACTGTATTTTTCTCCAAAAAATTATAGATTTACTTTAATTCATTTTTTTCAAATCACAAAAATGACTTGGAAATGAAAATGCAAGATTACAGAGTACAATTCTTTCATTAAGGTGACAGTAAGATTTAAGAGTAAACAATTCCAGTTGGTAATAGATTATAGAAAACAGTCAGCGATGTCTGATCAACTATGCTCCTTCTTGCTAGCTTCTTGCTAGTAGACCCTGTGAATTATGATAGTACACTATCATAATTCACAGGGTCACAGGAGGTCTCTGTATGCTGGATATACGTATATAACACCACATAAATACAATAAGCAAGCAGTATTCATAAGAAAGAGGCAAATCAGTTAAAATCCCAGCTATCCCAGGGTACAGTCTGTCTGTTACAGGGCTAACGCAGAGAGACAGACATTTGCATTCACGTTCACATCTATGGGCATTTTAGAATCAGGAATTACCCTGACCCCACTAACTGCATGTCTTTGGACTGTAGGAGGAAGCCAGAGTACTTGGAGAAAACCCACGCAGACAAAGGGAGAACATGCAAAGTCCACACAGAAGGGTACAGAGCAGATGGTGGAGTTGTGGAGACCTTTCTGTGAGGAAACAGTGCTAACCACTGTGCCACTTCATGTATTTAGCTTAATTGATCCTGTATATCTATCAAACTGTGAAGTGAGGCTCTCTGACCAAATATTGCACTGTAGGTCTGTCCAGAAAATCTGTACTCAGATATTAATCGATGCTAACAAATGATATCAATTTAAGATACTTGGCAACAATATCAATACCAACAGTGGCATGTTGGTTCCTTTCAGCTAGCATACAACTTCACACAGCACATGCAGACAGACTCTCGTCTCCTCACTAGCAGATGAAGTAGTTAATGTTCATACGACTGAACAACGCTTTTTCAGTTCAGTAAAGCTCCCATTTCAAAAACACTGAAGTATTAACCAGCTGTCACACATGCTAACCTGGCCAGCGCGCACGTGAACATTTAACTATTAGCAATTACCCGACAGCCACATCAGCCAGCTGTTATCATTAACGTAGTAGCTTGGACCTTAGTGAGATAAAAGCGGAATAATTATTGCAGGCTGAACACGTCCTGCATTTAATACTGAGACATGAGCCACAATTACTGCATGGAAACATGGAGACCTGGGTGTGTTGCTGGCTGTACAGAGCGGATGATCTGATATCGTCGTGTTGGTGTTGTTCCCAGATCATCATGAAAATGTTGTTCCAGGTTCAACATTGCAAGTGACCAATCACATTATTGTGACGTTATTCTTTTGCGCACCAACCCATTCGTGCATTTATGAAATTCCAATGTTGCAAGGACAATATCAATTCTGCTTAGCGTTTATTAAAGGGTTAGGGTTAGGGTCAGGGTTAGGGTCCGTTCATCGGCGGACAAAGGCGGTTTCTCGCAGCTTAAGTACAGTTTTTTGTTTTACGCCGGTTTTTCCCGAAGTCGCAAAAGTATGACATCACAACATTCTGATTGGTCACTTGCAATGTTGATCCTGGAACAACCTTTAGTATGATGATCTGGGAACAACACCAACACGAGGATATCAGATCGTGCGTACAGAGCAGTGGGGAACCTTTACCTGAACTGTGCATAGTGTCCAGAGTGTGGAGGACGTTCAAGCAAATAAAGAGTACAGAGGACAGCCAGAGAAGAGAGTTTTAGTCCTGATGACGAGTGTTGACTGTGAGTGATGGATGAAAGAGAGTAAAGGTAAATGGACTGGTCCTCATAGAGCGCTTTTCTACTCTGAGCACTCGAAGCGCTTTACACAACTAATTCATTCACCCAATCACACAAGCACTGTTTTCTAAACTGTTAAGTGCTTACCGTCTAACATTCATACGGCTGCATCGGAGAGTAACATGGAGTTAGCATCTTGCCCAAGGATATTTGGCATGCAGACTGGTGGAGCCTGGCATCGAACCACCAACCTTCCAGTTAGTAGCTCTACCACCTGAGCTACAGCTATAAACTTCAAGCCTTCAGGGTCTCTGGGGCTAATCATTGACTCTGGTCATCTGTTGCCAAGTAGAGTAAAATACAGTGAGACACCAAATGAGTTAAGGCCTCAGGCCTGACACATTCCTAGATTATATGTGTTATATGTATTGTAAGCATGCATTGCAGTTATCCTTCTATGTTCTAGTTTCCCTCAGCATGTATCACCTGGACAGTCACGCCAGTGAAGCTTAAGACCCTTAATGAACCGAACATCAACTCGAAATAAGCACAAATATGCAATGTGTATGAAATACTTCTGACCGTACCTGTAAAAAAGTTAACATAATGGAAGGATCCTCAAATGAACATCTTCAATAGACAACTTTAATGCAATATTTTTACTGTGAGAAATATTATTAGATGAAATAATGCTGTAAAGAATGTTATTAATGCAATTATAATGATGCAGATTATATGGCAGCAATAAAAGAATTTCTGTATCTCCACAATGTAGCTGCCATCACCAGTGTGTGAATGTGTGTGTGAATGTGTGTGTGACTGGGTGTGTAAAGCGCTTTGGGGTCCTTAGGGACTAGTAAAACGCTATACAAATACAGGCCATTTACAGACACCCCCAGAGTCTGCAGGGAGATGTGGACAAGATGTTAAACTTTGTTTTTTCTGCTTTAATAATAATTTGTGTTTCTTGTTTTGTTGTAGCTGTGAATTTAGCTTTAAAATGCAGGAAGTGACTGGTTTAATTTTTCATTGTTAGCACTGTTTTCACATCTTCTTTATTGTAACATAACTAATACCACAATTTATTCAAAGTCATTTTTTTTTACTTTTTTCATAATTTACAATAATTAAGTTATTAATCTTAAATATGTATTATATTAAATTAAACCTATAACTGGAACAAATTGTTGAAACTTAACAAGTTATTTGAATATGACTTCTTCACTATTGCTTTTCTTGGTGTTAGGACAGGGATAGGGTCAAAATTGCACACTCAGTCAATTAGTTAATGAACACACATCTAAACTACACATTTTGCACATTTTGCATCTTGCACATGTCTTTGTCATGTCTCGTCTATAATATCCTGGAAATAACTTGAACCTGGTATTCAATATCACTGCAGATTCCACTTTGTATTGTCTCTGTCCTGTCTTTGTTTATCGTACAGTTAGTATCGTATAGTTTGTAATTAGTATCTTTTTATCCCTTATTTTTACCAACATTTAGCGTGTTATTTATTTGTAATTTCTAGTTTTATATCTCTTGGAGATATATCTTTTATATACTTATATATGCACCATGGGGGACTTGGGGTGAAACAGCATTTCAGTACACTGTACACTATGTATACTGCTGTATTGACAATAAAGCTCTTGAATCTTGAAAATCAAAAGCCCTCCACAAAGCCAGAACATCTTACTATTCGTCACTGATTGAAGAAAATAAGAACAACCCCAGGTTTCTCTTCAGCACTGTAGCCAGGCTGACAAAAAGTCAGAGCTCTTTTGAGCCAACCATCCCTTTAACGTTAACTAGTAATGACTTCATGAACTTCTTCACAAATAAAATTTTAGAGAAAAACATTCATCCCACAGATGTAATATTATCTACAGCTACTCTTAGTACCATTGATGTTAAGTTAGACTCTTTTTCTCCAATTGATCTTTCTGAGTTAACTTCAATAATTACTTCCTCCAAACCATCAACGTGTCTTTTAGACCCCATTCCTACAAAACTGCTCAAAGAAGTCCTGCCAATAATTAATGCTTCAATCTTAAATATGATCAACCTATCTCTAATAATCGGCTATGTACCACAGGCCTTCAAGGTGGCTGTAGTTAAACCTTTACTCAAAAAGCATCTCTAGACCCAGCAGTCTTAGCTAATTATAGGCCAATCTCCAACCTTCCTTTATATCAAACATCCTTGAAAGAGTAGTTGTCAAACAGCTAACAGATCATCTGCAGAGGAATGGTTTATTTGAAGAGTTTCAGTCAGGTTTCAGAGCTCATCACAGCACAGAAACAGCTTTAGTGAAGGTTACAAATGATCTTCTTATGGCCTCTGACAGTGGACTCATCTCTGTGCTTGTCCTGCTAGACCTCAGTGCAGCGTTCGATACTATCGACCATAATATCCTATTAGAGCGATTAGAACATGCTGTAGGTATTACAGGTACTGTGCTGCAGTGGTTTGTATCATATCTATCTAATAGACTCCAGTTTGTGCATGTAAATGGAGAGTCCTCTTCACACACTGAGGTTAATTATGGAGTTCCACAGGGTTCAGTGCTAGGACCAATTCTGTTTACATTATACATGCTTCCCCTAGGCAGCATCATTAGAAGACATAGCATACATTTTCACTGCTATGCAGATGACACCCAGCTCTATCTGTCCATGAAGCCAGATAACACACACCAATTAGTTAAACTGCAGGAATGTCTTAAAGACATAAAGACCTGGATGGCCGCTAACTTTCTGCTTCTTAATTATTTCTTCCACTTGCACAACATCTCAAAAATTAGAAATATCCTGTCTCAGAGTGACGCTGAAAACTAGTTCATGCATTTATTACTTCCAGGCTGGACGACTGTAATTCATTATTATAAGGATGTCCTAAAAACTCCCTGAAAAGCTTTCAGTTGACCCAAAATGCTTCTGTGAGAATGCTGACAGGGGACAGAAAGAGAGCAGATTTCTCCTTATAATGGCTCCGGCTTCACTGGTTACATCCAGTAGCAAATTTAAAATCCTTCTCCTCACATACAAGGTCTTGAATATTCAGGGACCATCTCATCTTGAAGACCTTATTGTATCATATCACTGTTCCTAGGCTATTTAACACTAGTATGGGAGGCTTCAGCTTTCAGGCCCCTCTTCTCTGAAACCAGCTCCCAGCTTAAATTCAGGAGACAGACACTCTCTCTACTTTTAAGATTAGGCTTAAGACTTTCCTTTGTAATAAAGCATATAGTTAGGGCTGGACCAGGTGACCCTGAATCCTCCCTTAGTTACAACAAGGCTTCTAGGAGCTTTCCATGATGCACTGAATGCTTCTCCTTCTCCCACCTTTATCCTCTCATGTGTTAAGTCACCACTCTGCATTCAATTATGAGATATTATTCATCTCTGGTTCTCTTCCACAGCGTGTCTCTTGTACCGTCTCTCTCCGCTCACCCCCACCTGGTCAGGGCAGATGGCGGCCTTTTCCTAAGCCTGGAGGTTTCTTCCCTTTTACAAAAGGTGCTTGTTCAAAGTAGGTCGTTTGATTGCTGGGGTTTCTCTGTATTATTGTGATTCTTTGCCTTACAATATTAAGCACCTCGAGGTAACTGTTGTTGTGTTTTGGTGCTATATAAATAAAAATAAATAAACTGAACTGAGTTGAATCAAAATTGCACATTAGTATTTTCCCAGGTTTGACGTTCTAGTATCGTGTTTCTCACTACAGCGGTGGGCAGCAACATTAATATTTTCTGGTAAAGTGCTGCCCTGCGGTGGTGAAAGTTTCGAATACATATTTGAAGAGGGTAATTGCCATAAATGTACCACGTATCATAAAAAGGTTCATATTACCTGTTAGAGTGAATTGTTAAATGTTTGTCATTTTTATGTTTACCATTTGTACATTGTTTTAACTCTGATGAAAGAAATTCCACTGTCCTTCCCCCCAGATTCTCGAGGTTCTAGGTGGGGGGCTGTAGTCTTTTATTACAGACACATCCTTGTGCTTCTTTTGATGTAAGCTTCCTGCATTTATGACCCTTTGGTCAGCAGGAGGTCTGACACACACACACACACACACACACACACATTCTTACTTAGATACAGAAGTTCACACATATACGTACAATGCCTGTCTTAGAACCAAGGGGGCGTGGCTTTGTTCTGACGTGTTTTGTGTGAACTGTCTCTCAATAAAAGGCAGCAGGAGGAGGTCAGAGCTGAGGTCATTTTCGTGGTGGACACAGATGAGGCCTCCCTTGCGCAAATAATCAATCGATCGACTGTCTTGTTTTCTTCATGATGAATAAGTCTCTAGAATTAGCGGGGCTTGTGGAAACACAGACCCAACATTACCTTGCTATTTTTAAATCCACTTAATCTTGTAGAAGTCAATGAGAAATTAACTGAATATAGTTCAGGTGCCTGAATAAGTACTTTAGATAGAAATAAAAATATGAAAATTATAACAACTTTAAGTTCACTTAACTATATGAAGGCAGCAAGCTTTCTTAACTTTTCAAGTTCAGTTCAGTTCAGTTCTTTTTTATTTCAAACATATACATTCACCAACGTTTCATAAAATCATTCCATGCAGTTGTTTGAAAAGGAGTAGGCAGAAGTATATACTTATTTAGCCCCCTCAGGTTTACATCCTCATCATCTAAATTTGAACAACAAAAACGTTACAACGCCTTCAACTTAGAACATATCACAAAAAAAATATTTTCTCATGTTCAACTAAACTATATTTAGATTTGCTAATTTGCAGAAGAAAATAAACATGAGTTTGACTGCTGTCTTGGGTTAATTGCATTTTCTTCATTCTTATACTTATTTAATATTTCTTTTTGGAGTTTTATTTTAAACTGGTTTATATCACTATTGAAGTTCAGTTAACATTTTTTTGTTTGCAATACATATGAACTAAAATCAGTGCACAGCAGGCTGCAGTTTAAAAAATATATTTTCTGGAGTTCCAGAGGGTGGCAATATTGGCTAATACATGCACTAATATAAGAGCTGACCGGTAAATGTAGAAATTCAAAAGCAGTGTGTTACATAGTTGAGGCACAGCAGATAAAACAGGAAACATTTTATCGAATGCTATCATTAGGAAACACAAACCGTAACCTGTAAGAAATCCTGTTAGAAATGCTTTCTCTGTCAGGTCTATTATCCATATTCACACATGTGGAAGGCGTGCATTAGCCTCTACACTCTACTTTAGTGGACTTTAGAAGACGGTGTTGAAAAAGAGCTTTAAAAGAGCTTGATTTAAAGAAGAAGTGTTGTGGACACACAGGCTTGAGTAAAGCTGTCTTACTCTCCCAGCAGCGTCTCCTCCCCCCTTCTCTCTCTCTTTCCTTCCTTCACACACTCTCTCTCACACCAGCTGTCACACTTTCACAGAAACTCCATCTCCTCTGATCCGGCTTAGATCTTGTCATTTTTACAGGAACACCCCCCCGACTTTATGTCCACATTGTCAAATTGGAAGAGGGAAAATGTGGCTTATTGACGATCAATAAAGCAGTGTTAAGAAAAAAAAAATCATGGAGGAAAGCAGAGAAAGGGGGAGGAGCAAATCTACAACATAGTCACACTGCATAGCAACTGCTGTGTGACTCGGGTCAGCTGGTTTCTATGGCCACGGATCAAGAGATGGTGTGTGTGTGTGTGTGTGTGTGTGTGTGCATGTGCATTATCATTAAGAACAGAAAACATCTTTTTCCTTGACTACATCTATATTGTTTTTCCATAAGCTGTTTTTGCAAATGTTTTCTTTTTCTTAACCTAGTCTGTGAGGTAGGAACGTGAAAATCGGACGGGGGAATTGGCACATTTATCCAAAGAGACTCAGCATAGCTTTATTTGGTGACAGCATCATTACCTACACTGTGACATGGAATTACAGGGGAAGTCCCTGTTTTAAGCTGTCGACTTAAAGAGTTTGCTTTCTCTCAGATTAAGTGATTTGATTTGTGTTTTTATATAATCACCATCATCCATCTGGCACTTCTTGCACATCCTGTGTCTGTGTATTGTCGTCTTTAGTGCACTTAGGCAAAAACCCTTGCAAGCGCTCAAACGCAGGAGCTGGGAGTTTACCTGGACATGAAAAAAGGAGCACATCGCACCTGATTTTAAGATAAAGCCCAGTTGTGAATGACTCTGCACTCTATTTCAGGACTTTTAATTGTATTGCATGTTTCCAGAGGCCCGTAAACTTGTCAGACTGTTACTAAATACAAAGCAGACAAATATTTAAGACTCAGAGCTCTTAGAGTTTTTAAAACATGCTTGAAAAGATGACAGAATGATCTCTTCAGGGAGGTTTTTCCAAAGTTATCATTTACCAGTTTGCCAGTTACCCATTTAGTTCATTCATTTGTGCAGATGTTTTCAGGGGTCTGTAATCCGGAAAATACTGCAAAGGTTTAACAGTTTCTCAACAAAACTTAAAGTGTGCTGAAATCTAATATCTGCTAATTAATACTAGAATTTCACTCACCACCTCTACCACTGTAACTATGGTTTAGCATTCCCTGCCAACTTCAGTCCATGAACTGGACCCATGTACCGTGTTGGTGGTGTTTGAGGCGATTTTAAATGGAACTGACAAATTTTATGACTTGCTGAGTCATTCAGAGGTTTGAGCTTCAGTTTGGTTGGAATTGTAACATTTTATTAGTCTGATACCTAAAAAGCAAAGCAACAAAACAACAACATAATAGCAACCAGTTGAGTGGTGTCACAGAGGATAGATGGAGAAAGATTACATTCTCATTTCAACCCTCATATATTCAAAACAAAATACTGCAGCCAGTTTTTTACGTATTTGTCAGATTTAAATGTTTCAGATCATCAAAAAAATGTTATATTAGACAAAGATTGGCCAAAACAAATACAAAATTATGATTTCATATACTGGTGACCCCTTTAACCTCCTAGGACCTGGCGTCCACATATGTGGACATCACATTTTGGGTTATTTAGACCAAAATACTCAATTTTGCTCTACAAGGGCCTGATATCCACTTACAAGGACATTAAACTGCTACTGTTCTATCAAAATTTTAAACGAATATCCTCATAAAAATAAGAGCCACACTCTTACTTTTCTTAAAAACAAAAATAAGGTAAAAATAAAAAATCTGGTAATTCTTTGTTTTTACATTCATCTGGCCCCAATCAGCCCAAATATCAAAGAGAAATTAAAAATGCATGCTGTGGAAGAGTTCGGGTCTTAGGAGGTTAATTATGTCACACTATTAGTGTTAGTAAGGTTTTAGGGAAGATATAAATACAGATACGTTTATCTATCTGTTACTGTTACACTATGTGTCGCTATCACTGATACTACATCACTGCTAGTAATAATCATAATCAGAACAGTATAGCTGTATTTATAAATGGCACCCAAAGTAATAAATGAATATATAAATGATGAATTAAGCACTTTCTAATGCCTTAATAATGCGTAATAGTGTGACATTATTATAAAGTGCTTCCAATTTATTAACAGAAAAAAATGTATCCAAACCTAACTTATGTGAAAAAAGAGTTACTTTGGACTTTTGGGAAAGCTGAGCTCCGTTTCACTACCTCTACTCGTGTCTCATTATTGTCAGACCTGTTATGTCGAGAAATCACTTAAATAAAAGCTGTGTGACAAAATGAAGGAGGCTGAAAGGTCTCAAAAGCAACACTTCATACAACAATCTAAAAAAAATCATCTGAGAAACAAAGACACCAGACAATATTCCTAAATGGAGAAAACTTGGAACAGTGGTGAACTTTCCCACGAGTTGCCTGTCCACCAAAATAAGTGAAAACCAACACAACATATCAGCACACAGCATTCCAGCTTTCAAGCACAGTGGTGGAGGGGTGATGATTTGGTTTGGTTTTGCACCCACTGGACACTTGAATGGACCAGTCTGTGTACTGGAGTCCGATATGAGCCCATCGGTCCAACAACTAAAGCTTGACAGTGATCCAAATAACAGCAACAAATCTACAACAGAATGACTGAAAAAGAAACGAATCGGTGTCGCAGAAGCCCGATCACAGTCCAGACCTCAACCCGATGAAATGTTGTGGTGTGTCCTTGAGAGAGTGGCGCATAAACAAATGCCAACAAACTTCAATGAAATGAAGCTTTGTTTAAAACATTGTTTGAAACCTTACATTTGAAAAAGCCAACTGTCTATCTGTCAGGCTAAGTCAGGTGGGAGGGTACCAAGCAAACTGGTGTTGACTTGGAGTTGCAAGTAAATACCAAATAATAAGCTTGGACTGCCAGATTGATTATTTCACTTTGGCTCTGGTCTCAGCGCTAATCAACTCTAAGCAAAAAAGTTCTTGTACTCTTTGATTTGATTATTGATTGGTAATTGGTGTCTTTTGGTGCCTTTGAGATGGATATATGCTGTACTTTGGAGACCTCTGTGATGACTTGTGAAATGGTAATCACTCCGGCCAAAGAATGTACTTCTCTAAAGGCCCCAATCAGCCCCAACTATTAGGCTTCATGCAGGCATTCAGTGTCCCTTAATTTCAGCACACACATATACACAGAGGTGACCAATGGCCTTGGCCACCTCCCAGTGAGTCTTTGCAGCCCACTATACTGTGCTCCCATTTTTTCACTGGCTTTCTTCGCCCTGCCTGCTTTCTTCACAGGCAGAGCTGGGGGCAATTTAAATGTGGCACAGTGTGAGAAAAGCTTCCTCTGCCAATGGCCTTGGGTTTAGCTTTAAAAAAAGCCACACAGAAGAAGGCAAACAGCCACAGCACAGCAAGAGGAGAACAAGTTGCTTCCCATCTGCCTCTTGCTGCTGACATACTCCTAGGACCATGGGAGATTGAGAGGGGGGGTCGGGGTGATAATGTTATTAATAAGCAGAAAATCACAGGATGAAATCAATCATGGAACATAGGAAAAGAGGTCAGACATAAAGACAAAAAAGCCAGCGTCATCTCATAGACATACTGAGGCCTTTCACTACACACACAAAGTAAAAGTAGGGACGAAGAGACACTGGAAGTTTACGGGGGATGGAGCATGGCACGATATGTTCATTAGCTCGCACCCAGAGGACATCAGATCACAGCTGAGTTAGCAGGGCAATGTAGCGCTAAGCGTTGTGCGCCATTGCCCGAGGAGACAGTAAGACACAGAGATGCTAGTAGATAGAGGAGCAGAGACACATACAGCCAAGACCTGGGGTGGGGGGGGGAGCCACGTGCCATTACACTGCCTCAGCATTCAGCCTCAGCTTTTGCTCTTTATAACTAACCTCCTTCCCTCCACACAAAAACGCATGATGGCAAACAGAACATGTCCTACATCTTGGTTCCACCTCCAACCAACACGCAGCCCCAGGTGATTAGACTTACAGTTCCTCTCCTCTGTGGCTTTGGCTGGGATCTCCTCCACGCAGTCGGCTGGAAACCAGCCCACCTGGCCACGGGCACTGCCCTCCCAGTAACCCCCCTCTCCGATGCTCAGAACTGGACCAAGTGGTAGGAGAGAGAAAATTGGGAAAGTTAGAGGACAGTGACAAAGGGACATACTGTACAGATAATAGGACCCTCAGATCATTTAATCCATTTAAAGCAAAGGCACCAAAGGTATGTGCTTATACAGACTTATGCAGAGAGTGGACATGTCTGTGTTTTGACTGACCTTTTTTAAAAAAGTTGCTATCTCATTATCTTATCTTATTGTCTCCATCTCTCCTCCACCTTTCTGTCACCTTTTGGTTGGCGTCCATTTTTCCAAGTGAATTAAATACACAGTTCTTTCTCGTTTCCTCTTGCCTGGCGGCTCCATCACCCTTTGCCAAATGCTTCCACTGTCCCTCTTCTGCACATGTCCAAACCATCTCAGCCTTTGTCTCCAAACCACTGAATCTCAGCTGTCCCTCTGATGTAATCACGCCTAATCTTGTCCATTCTGGTCGCTCCCAATGAAAATGTCAAAATCTCCACCCTGCCACCTCCAGCTCTGCCTACGGTCTTTTTGTTAGATTTAGAGAATGACTGAGTGAATGAACTAATTCAGGACGTTTGTACAGCCACAGTCTAGAACTTGACCATTTTAAATGGCTAGACAAACACATCAAGTGTAAATATTATAGAGATTTTGTGCATTAAAATAAAGTTGTTTGACTTGAAGAAAGTTTGGCTCGACAGGATGAGTTTGCAATAAAACCAAAGCTTTGTAAAACTAAACGTGGATCTTTGATTATTGTAGACAAATACTTTCTCTCTACATTTAAAAGTAGAGACGTTGCTGGTTTGAAAGGTCACAGTATTCCACGCAAACATTAGTAGTGGCTTAAAACATTGATGTGTTGGGCTGGTACACATCCTGTGTGATTGCTTACTAAATAATGCATTTTGTGCTCATTCATGCAAACCACAGCGATGAAGCTTCTCACTTAACATGTGCAGATGAAGATGATGTTAGTCCCCTGCATCGCCAGTCTGTGGAGTCTAAATACAGATTAGTGATGGGATTTCCGGCTCTTTTTAGAGATCCGGCTCTTTCGGCTCGGCTCACTAAAAAGAGCCGGCTCTTTCGGCTCCGAACCGGCTCTTCAGGTTGTTTTGTTGCTTTAATTATTTAATCATTAACAATAATATAAAATTATGCAGAAAAGGAATTACTAATGTAAAAAAAAGTGGTTTTATTTATATATGTTTATATATGGCCCCTAGAGACAAAGCACGTACAAACTCCAAAACACATTTCTAGCGTTTACTGAACTTCCAAAACAGAGCTACCCAGATCACTTAAATTACACAATTGAAAGCATGTGTGTATTGTTTGTGTATTTATAGACAAGCACTCATATTTATTCAAATGATTTTAAAAAAAAGTTCATTTACCTGTTATTACCACACACCAAATCCGGTTGTTGATACTTCCTGGCTTGTGTAGCCACTAGGTAACAAAAGCTCAACACTGCGCCCTAGAAACCTGGAGCACTTCTGTTGTCTTTTGTACGTGCTTCTGAGTTTTTACGTGTTTTGGAGTTTGTACGTGCTTCTGAGTTTTTACGTGTTTTGGAGTTTGTACGTGCTTTGTCTCTAAGGTCCACTATAAATATACTTTATTTATTCACTCCACATAAAATGTAATAAATAAATCATATAATACAAAAAACAACTATTTACATTTTAAACTTTTAACTATTTAAATTTTCAGCATTTTCCTTTTAAACAAATTTAACGTGAAACAACACAAAACACTGCAAACCACAACACAATTAAATATAAATTCAAATATTAAAACAAAAAGAAGATGCACATTCTCTGTCATATGAGCCTGCATGATTTCTGAATCCTTTATCATCTCCAACTGAAAATAGCGGATGATTACTATACCTTTCTAATGTGACGTTGTTGTCCCTCGCTCTCTTTCTCTCTGGCTCTGTTCCTGTGCTACTGCAAGTGTAACTAACGCCCCTCCCCCCTCTGCCCAGCGTAAAGTACAGGCCGCGCGGAGTTTAGCGGAAAAAAGGGCGAGAGAGAGGGTGAGAGAAAGAAAAAAAAAAAACAAAACCTCACGGCTCCCAATAAGGAGCCGGCTCGCGTCGTTCACTTCAAAGAGCCGGCTCTAAGAGCCATTTCGTTCGTGAACGACCCATCACTAATACAGATACATCGTATCTGAGGAAGTCATCAGATATGGTAATTCGCTGTTTCCAGCTGTCTCAGACACAATTTAAAAATAAAGGAATCATTTTTTTTTCTTGTCTTTTTTCAGTTTTAGAAGTCAACATTTGTTCAGTTAGGATCGGTGGTGGGCTGTAACCTCTACTCTGCAGCTCATTCTTATATAAAGGAGTTAAAATTTTTATAATATTTAACATTTGTAGTCATTTCCAAACATTCAAATTATACAACACATGGTTCATTTTATACTAATTTCCAGCTCCATAATTTTTATTCTTGGTCTCTTATTGAGTAAGACTTCAGACTTAGCTCTGCTCAACACAGCAGAAGATACAAGCAGGTGGGCGGAGCTTCTGTGCTCAAAGCCAGAGCCTGAGACGACCATATTAAAGAAAAAGCTTGTTTTTACTTATTTATTTACTTATTTTCAGCCAAGTTTAAATCGATCGGTACTCATATGACCCTTTTCTACTCATTTTGAGCAGATGTATTTTCTACTACAAAACAACATATAAATGTAAACATACAAAATAATTTAAGTTATTGTAGTATGAGCTGGTGTTGCTCGTGTCAGTGGGACTCAAACTTATTAAACAATGTGCTCCGCTGAATGTCCAGTAACATGTACATCAGGGGTGGGCAACTCCAGGCCTCGAGGGCCGGTGTCCTGCAGGTTTTAGATGTGTCCTTGATCCAACACAGCTGATTTAAATGGTTAAATTACCTCCTCAACATGTCCTGATGTTCTCCAGAGGCCTGGTAATGAACTAATCATTTGATTCAGGTGTGTTGACCCAGGGTGAGATCTAAAACCTGCAGGACACCGGCCCTCGAGGCCTGGAGTTGCCCACCTCTGATGTACACGTTCACATGAAGAAATAAAGGCTGGCCTGTAGCAACAGTCTGGTCAGGCTGTTGCATAGATTCATAGATTTCACTTGGCCTGTTATAAAAGAACTGCTCTCCATTTACTGATAATGTGTGTCGTAGCAAAACTTTGATATTAGCTTAAACATTTTTCGCCCATCTCTCTTAACTACTAACTGTATAACAGTGTTTGGATTAGGCATGCTCACTTATGGATGTCAGACAAAAGGAATTAGCATTAAAAGTCTGACTGTAAAATAAGCCTGCTTCAAATAAAGAGATGCTACAGTTGAGGTAAATAAACGCCGCAGTCACTAATTTAAGAAATACAGTGATTTGACTTCAGACGGACCAGCAGTGGTCGTATGTCTTCCGTTGCAGTTTCACACATGCTTCAGCAGGTGTAAGTGTGTATGTGTGTCTGGAGCTTAGAGTCAGATATGACAGGCGGGCTGATCGTGGATGGAAACAATTACAAATTCAGAACAAGTCATTTAATAATTTGCATCATGTTGGACTTTTCTTTGCAGTCGGGCTGTGCTGCTGCTTGCTCTCATGTTTACTGGCTTTTGTGACTTTTAAGGACAGACAACACACTCAAAGAAGGCAACGGAAACCTGCCATGTTATTCTAAAACAATATTTCTATACACTCAGCTTAAACATAACCTTTAAAAACATCAACTCATTCAAGAATAACCAACCAACAGCCAATCCTGTACAGATCTCCCCTTTTTCTTAAATCTTTCTCGATATCCGAGTGTTTCCTTGTTTAACATTAGTCCTCCAAAACAGACCAAATGCACACTAGCTAGCAACACAGGCCATGTGCCAAACTACAGAGAGAAGCAGCTTGTGTATTTGCTGTGTATTTGTTCAGATGGTTGAAATACTAACTTCAGAAATAAACTCCATCTATGTTAGTCTAGAAATTCCCCGTCTCACCTTTGACCCTGTCGCCCTTGTAGAGGTTAATCTCCCCCTCGGCCTGGACTGTATACGAACGAACCACTACGAAGTGTCTTCCTGGAACTGCACTGTACAGCTTCCTTCTGGTTCCAACTGCCTCTCCATGACTGCTGGGGCTGGAAGAAAGAAAAAAATGTTATATATGAAGTGGACAGACGTACCTAATTCCAGGTGTGCAGGAAATTGTGGTCCTCATGATGTATTACATCACACATGTTGTTTCTTTAGTTAAAAAACTAAAAAACTCACATGTGAAAATGCACGTGATTTAAATTATGCACAGGCGGTCTAGAGATTACCAACTGATATAATGGTGCAGTTGTAAAAAGACTCATGTCAGCAAGTAACTCAAATATCACCACATTATTTGCAACACAATAAACAGGGAAACAGTTGCACACTATGGCAAAACGTGCCCACTATCATTTAAAAGCTACTTTAAGAGAAACACTAAAGGTTAAGAGGTAAACAATATTTTAAATACATGCTCAAAAGTATGAACAAATCACCGGAGGTTACATGAAAAACAATAACGGCAGAGGCGACATTGAGAAAGCTGCTGGCGCGTGTCCCACACTGGTAAGTGGGGCACACTGTGGGCTGGCTCTGACCCACGGAGCTGCAGTGGCTTCCAGGTAGGAGGCCAGACTCGCTAAAGACCACACAGAGAGCTAGCCAGGATTTGGCAGTAGTACAGAGGAATAATAACAAACTGCTAAATTACGACAGCTAAAAATCTTTGATGTGCGCATCAGCGTGACATTTGAACAATCGGCTCCTGCAGAGAGATCACTATTCTGCAAAAAAAGGCAGCATTTCTATGTGAGGAGATGGGACCACAGAGAGAAGAGTGGTTGGTGCTGGTAGATGTGTCTGACATGATAACACAGTGCCACATAGTGGGCAACCTTTGTAACCACAACCACGGAGCAGAAAAGGGAAATAAAAGTATGATACTGACTATTTTACTTGCCTATTGAGGTGCATGAAGCTGTAAAATTATGTAAAGTAGACTTTAGAGTACAAAAAACAGTTATGACAGGTGTTTTCATTTTAGCATCTTGCTCAGCATGTGAGAGGGTAGCAGTGAAGGAGAGGCTATAGGATAAAACCACAGTGAGAGAAAAACTAGGAGTGCTGGAGCGATAGATTGAGAGAGAGGAAGGAAATAGTTTTTTCAAGTAAGTGGGTCACCTTGTCCTGTAGACTGTACTCCTCTTCAAACCTTCATGGGCCTTTGGAGAGCTAACCCCATTCAATACCTACTGAGAGTACTCACACATTTTTCCGAGGGAAAGCTGTGGACAAAACTGCAACTGTGCACTGTAAGTGTCCTGAAATACTGCGTATACCACGAGAGGCCGATACTGTAGTATTCACACACAGCAGCTCACAGCTGACATCATGACTGAATATCACAGAACAACTTGAGCTCACTGTTGATGATTAACGCAGGGCTGTGAAAACGTATTTGTCCTCTTCCTGATGTCTTAGCTTTCTGCATATTTTTCACTAGTAAATATTTTAGATCATAAAACGAATTTAAATATTAGACAAAATTAAATGTTTAAATTAAGGGGGAAACGTATCTTAGTCTCCTTAGCTCTATGTGGAAAAGTGTGACAAATATGCCAAAAACTAGGAACTTTTTCACAGCACTGTGGTATTTAACACACATCCTAAATCTAACAGGCATAAAAGAGGACGACCCAAACGCACCAGACATACTAAGCACGGTGTATGAGTGTCGTCTTCTCTTTCACAGACTGCTGCATGAAACTAAGAGTCCAAAATAAGTTACAAATAGAGTTGGATGTCTCGAGACCACTTTTACGTGGTCTCGGTCTTGTCGAGGTCTCACTGTCTCGGTCTTGCTGTCTCAGATCGACATTGTGGTCGGGAGATTTGGAGTCAACAGTATCCATGACACACAACGTAAAAGCATCAGCTCTAAGAGCCGTGCTTACAGAGCGCTTTGTAGTGAATCAGAGTCGACTCCCATTGAGCGAGAGCCGCTCCTCACTTAATTTCCTTTGGCTGCTCAGCTCTCACACAGTGGCTCAGCTATGCTCCGATCTAATATCATTATGTGAAAAACAGAGAGGGTGATGGACGCGACAGTCAAGTGGAGCGACAGTAGACAGCGGTGAGGAGGGCTGTGCGAAAGCAAAAACACATAAATATGCCTGAAACCTGTAAACGAAGCATCTGGCTGCAGCTTAAAGACTTTTTTGTCTCGGTCTCGTCTCGACTTTGTCTCGGTCTCGATACCCTCTGGTCTTGGTCTTGTTTTGGCGGTCTTGACTACAAGTCTACAACCTTCATGTATTGTAGAAACAGTCGCCCTAACCAGGTAAAGTGCATGACATGTTTATTCATGAGTATCTAACTAAAACAACTCAAGTCTCATTAAAATATTTACTTCTTAGAAATAATGAATAATATATTTATAAAAACACAGCAACCAAAGGCGTTTTTGCTGTTGTCTGTGTTACGTAACTGCAGTGGATTTGCTCTTCTCGAGTTATTAATAAACAGAACTACAGCATCAAACTGCATCTATTTATAATTGAACAGATTATAAGAGTTTTCATTATATGTTAATCTCACAGTTTTATCTGAGAACCAACGTCTAACTTTATTCGTCCAGTGTACTTTTTCCTTAGTAATGGATTTTTTTTCAATCATTATATTGATTAAGTGTGAAATCTATTACTTAAACTACCCGACGCTGTCATAAATGAGTGCAAACCTGGGCATGCCAACTATCTGTTTTTCCCCAAGTGTCTTATTGACTCATGCTGCCAATAACGAAAGATGTCCTGATTAGGGCTGGGTATCGTCACTGATTTCTAGAATCGATTCAATTCCGATTCACAAGGTCCCGAATCGATTAAAATATAGAATAAAAATATTCTGCAGTAGATCAAAAACGAAAGAAAACCATTAATCAACACATGAACATTACCTCTGAAGTTACAGAGGTTTTATTAGAGACACAGCTGAGCGTTTTGCATTTTGCATAATTTTAAAAAGTTTAAATTTGTTCAGTATTGAACGGCAGAAATTAGGTTTTCTTTTTGGAAGTATATAAAACGGAAAAAAAAAATGTCGGCCAACAGCGCTGTAAACAACGGTAGACTTGTGCATAACAAGCAAGCGAATAATGCAGAAAACAGATTTTTAGACGGGAAACTGTTCTTGGAGTATAGAGAGAGAGAGAGAGAGAGAGAGAGAGAGAGAGAGAGAGAGAGAGAGAGAGCTGTGCATCGTGGTCAAAACAGTAAAAGTCAGAGTGAATACATGACGATGTTTTTGTGAAGCGTAGTTTGGATCTTCTTTTGCTGCTGGTTCGGTCAATATTGTTTGGAGAGACATCAAACTAACAGCTTTAGAATCAGCGCATAAAGGGCGTGAACACAAAGCGCGGACCCGCCGACAGATCAGAATCAGCGAGCTGTCGGCTTTCAGCCCCGACCGTGAGAAAGGCGACATCTCACTGATTCTGATCCGTGGGTCGCGCTGTGTGTTTAAGTCTTTGTGCAGAATCCGTGTTCCTGCTCTCATTTACTGTCTTAGCTGTTTGGTGGTTGTTGAAATTTTGTGAGATTTCACCAGAGATTCTGGCATTTCGGGAAAAATACATTTATATTAAAAAATCGATTCTGGATTTTAATGAATCGATTTTACGTTATCCAAGCCAGAATCGATTTTAATCGATAAATTGATTATAAAAACCCACCCCTAGTCCTGATGGATGAGGAGTGTTGTCTTTGTGTTTTTGTTGGAATGTCCACTCAGACTTCTCATTTGCATACTGTATGGAGATTATAGTTCAGTCTTTATCTTACTTTAGCAAAGATTCTGCTCTTTTTAGCCTGACTGAAGAACAGTTTACGTGTCCATTCCCCAACCTCTGACTGAATTGCTGTCCATGGTGCTGAGAGAGACGATGTGAGAGTGTGTGTTTGCTCTCTAACGTCAGTTTGCAAAACCATACTTTCTAGCTATTGTTCTATTAACTGCTGTGTCATCAAAGCAGATTCAAAAAGTCTCACACTCATGTTCCAAATTCTTGTGCACTGCAGAAAATGCTCAATCTGTACTTGTTGGTGATGTGAAGGAAGCATTGACTACTAAGTCAATTCAGAATTAAATCCTGTTCTCCAAAATCAGCAGGCCCACTGAGAAGGAAAAACTGTCAGCCATGTTTTCCCTTTCTTTCTTTTTTTGGCAATTACCCACGTGGCTTTGAGGTGCTAATTAGACAGTGTTGATTAATACCAGCTGTGCATAATTTGTGCTATTATTGGATGATCACCTGAGACCATGGGAGAGAGGAGAGAAGGGAGAGGGCAAGAGGGTGGGTAAAGAGTGAGAAGAAAACATGCAGCAGTAGGCCCTTCCAGACGGACAGTCCTCTCCATCAATGTGACGGAAGAATCTCGGTCACTTGAGTTAGGGTTATCACTGATGATCACTTGGACCTCCGATGGTTGATGCCCCACTTACATCATGTTTTTATATCGTTTTATTGCCCACTGGGGGCAGCAGAAGGAGATGTTAACGCAGCACAAATGTTCATCTGACACAAAGCTGTAGCACTGCATGAACTGCTCACTATCTAAACAAAGTATGAACTACTATGGTTCACCAGTAAAAACTGCAGTCATTCAGCCAAAAAATAATAATGATAAATGGGAGTGTTTAACCTCACTTTGCTGATAATTTGCTGTGACGTTTGACTACAAATGGAAGTGAGTGAACAAGTGACCATTTAACCCTTTAAGACCTACCATAGAACCAAGTCCGCCAGAGCTTATATTATATTTTTACATGCTGTGGAGCCATTTTTGGGAGCATTTCAAGTTGATATACATCAATACAACCATTATAGCCCAAATCTTAATAATATGTATGCATTAAGTGCATAGAAATTACATAAATTGCAAAAAAAGTGCAATAAACTACAAAAAAATTGAAAATCGTTTTTGTTTTTTTAACATATATTTCTAGTTAGAGAAATTTAAGAGGCTTATCCCTCAAAACTGTAAATACAAAAAAGTTGCACAAAATAGTTTCCCACCACAGGAAATTTATTTTGAGTGCCTTCATAGTTTTATTTTTGAAATACACCAATTTTTATACACTGCAGGAAAAACGAAAATAAATATTATACTGCAAATTTGCAAAAAAGCAGCATATGCATCAAAATAAACTATTTCCAGCAGTGCAATATGAGTCCTAAGCATCCCAGAAACGACACAGAAAGTCATAAAGTCAAACATAACTTTTAAAAACACCAGTATAGGCTCATGAGGCCCTGATGGTAAAAAAACTACATTTCCACGAAAATGATGTCACTTCCAGTTTCGGGCAGGTCATGGTGGACATGCGATAGTTCGCGCTGATGGACGTAGGAAGTGTTACAAACAGCTGATTGGATCGGCAAAGCGTGTTTCTGGAATATTATGTTTTTGTTGCTGCAAGCGCTTTTTATGCAGTTTTTGCAAAGTTATATGTGGAAGGAAACTGTGACCGAGGACAAGCTGATGGCATAAGATGTAAGTACAACTCCTCTGGTTTCATATGCAAAAAAAATTATTGCGCTAGCTCACGTGGTTGCAGAGCTACCGGGATTTAAAAATAGTTACGCAAAACAGACCGTGCTGCTCTGACCGGCTTTAAAGGGTTAACACACTTGTTACATCTTTTTCATATACACACGTCTTTATTCACAATAAAAAAACTAATTCCACTGAGTGCCTTTAAAAGAGCTATAAACGTACACTTTTACTGTAAGGAGGATTCATAAATATAAATATGGACTGATTTTTCTGTGATCGACATATCACAGAAGTAGGAGACTGAACTGTGTGCACACTTATGCCTCTAAGCTTTGCTGAATGCACTGGGTTTCAACTATCAGGACAAGCTCAAACAACACTTAAGCACACTGCACCCTGTCAGTTGCCATTAAAATGAAAGACAACATAAAAACTGCCTGTGAGCGTTGAACAGAGCTTTGATTAACAGTTAGCAGGAGCCAAGTTAATTGTCTGTCAATAAACTCATGTCAAACAACACAATAGGCTAGAGATTTCAAATAAACACAACTGACAGAGAAAAAGATTCCCCGCTCGCCCCTGCGGGCGGTCTATCCTTCAAGCTCGGGTCCTCTACCAGAGGCCTGGAGTGTGAGAGTCCTGCGCAGCATCTTAGCTGTTCCCAGGACTGCGCTTCTCTGAACAGAGATCTCGGATGTTGTTCCCGGGATCTGCTGGAGCCGCTCGTCTGGGGAGACACTGGACCTAGTGCTCCGATTACCATTGGGAGCACAGTCACCTTCACCCTCCACATCTTCTCTGAGCCCTCAGTACTTCTCTAGCTTCTCATGTTCCTTCTTCCTGATGTTGCTGTCATTCGGTATCACTACATCGATCACTACGGACATCTTTTTCCACTTGTCTACCACCACGATGTCCGGTTGGTTAGCCACCACCATTTTGATGGTGATGGCTCAGTCATTCTCCACCAGCCTAGGGGGCGTCTCCCATTTTGACCTCGGGACCTCTAGCAGAGGTGGAGGATGAACTCAACTGGGGTAACTAGGGATGCAACGATACCAATTTTTTCAAACCGATACGATACCGATACTTGGATCTGAGTACTTGCCGATACAGAGTACAAAAACTGATACTTCTACCACACACAAATGCAATGAATTGGAAGACAGGTTTTATTTTATTTTATTTTATTTAAAATAAAATCTTAATAAAAATGACCACAAAAAAATTTGAAGTGAAAAATAAGCACTTCTGTTAAATTATTGCAGAGTCTCCACATTGTAATTTAACAAAATATCACTGAACTATTGGCACTGTCTCGAGCTTTCAGAATAATAAATAAACACTTCTGTTTGGAATAAAATAAATACAAATTAGGTTAGCAGCCTCCAGTTTCTCTTTTTTATCTGGAGCCGCCAGTCTCACTCGCCTAACCCTGTGCCTGTTTAGTGCGGGATGTCCCCCTAGTGGCCAATCTAAAAAACTACAACAGAAATGACAATCCACCCTCTGATTAATGAAATAAGTTGGTATCAGTTCATGGTATCGGTTAACTTTTACGAGTATGAGTACACACACATTTTACAGTATCGGCCCCGATACCAGTATCGGTATCGGTGCATCCCTAGGGGTAACTATTGTCTTATGTAGTCTGGGGATTGATTGAATGTTGGGGTTGGTGTAGTTTTTCTTTGGGTGGGCCGCCCGGGCTCTCTGGGGCTTGGTGCTGCTGCTAGGGGCTCCAGTCTGGATGGACCTGTCCTTGGTGGATTACGGGGAATGGGAGTGTGGAGGAGCTGGCTGCAGGGAGGGGGTACTGGACCTGGGAGTATAGAGAATGTCTGGGGAGTGTAAGTGTGTGTACAGTGTTCATTTCTGTTAGTCTCCATGTTGGGCGAGTGCTGAGTACATGAGGGTGGGAATGCATGTTTGTGTCTGTGTGTGCCTCTTTGTCTATCTTTATGTGAACCTTGGTGGTTCTCGGTGTCTGGGTGCTCGGGTGTGTACTGGCTCACTCCTGGCAGCTCCTTGGCAGGGCCCGTTCCCATGGCTTGGTCAGGCTCCTTCTGGGGTGTGGAGGACCCTTGGATCTCGGGTCTCTGGGCCCGGGGCTCAGCCAGCTCTGGTGTAGCCAGCTGCCAGTGGAGCCTGCAGGCACGTTGCCGCAGCTCCCTGTGGCTTCTGCACCGTGGCTGCTGGGTGACCCCCTTCCCCCCATCTGGGGCTGTCCTCAGCTCTTTTCTAGGTGGATGGCGCATTTGCCCCTTCCAGAGGCCTTCTTGGGCTTTCGTGCTCTAGGGGGCTTCTAGATGTCTGGGGCCTGGATCTCGTCCATGCCTGCTTCATGTCCTGGGGGATGGGGTTATGGCTCCCCATGCCTATTATTAGATAGTTACATGGAGAAACCTCGTGAATACAAGCGCGCTCACGCACACAGGGTGTTCACAAACACACACTATCTTCCTTGGCTGGCTCTTATGTTGGTTTTTGCTGTGGTTTCCCTCCTGTGTTGTTCTCTTTTTGCTTATTTTCTTCTTTCTTTCTCTCTGTCTCTCTTCCCCTCTGT
The DNA here is from genome assembly GCF_056152115.1 of Neolamprologus brichardi. NCBI lineage: Eukaryota > Metazoa > Chordata > Actinopteri > Cichliformes > Cichlidae > Neolamprologus > Neolamprologus brichardi. The sequence continues at coordinate 42,459,094 of NC_142104.1, read as the reverse complement.
TTTTCTTTTGTTGAGCCTCTTTCTAACTTCTCTTTTCTTCATCTTTCTCTTTCGTATCCCCCGGTCCTGTCTGCTTCGAATCTAATAACTTAAAAGTAAGATAAATAAATAAACAATAAAGATCGAACAAACTATAGCGATCAAGTGGACCAGTATGGCAAAAGCTGTAATCATCCACTTGGCAAAATAAATCTGTTAGGAATCTTTCTTGGCCTTCAGACAAAAATTCTGATTGCTGCGGTGCAATTTTTCCCCCCCATAAACTGCAACCACTTAATGCTAAATGTCACAGTTAAGCTAGTATATCTGTTTTTATGTAGATTAAATGAGAAGGCAGTTTGAGTAAAATGTTTTATCTTTTATCTTTACATATGCACTCATCTGTCGCTTTGCTAGGTATATCTATTCAGTTACTTGTTAATACAAATCAAAATCAACAAATCACAAGGTGGCATCTTATTACAGTTCGGCACGTACACACGGTCAAGACCCACTGAAGTTCAAACTGAGCATCACAAGGCAGAAGAACGATTTAGGTGACTCGGGATGTGACATGGTTGTTGGTTTCAGACAGAAACTGATGATCTAATAGAAAGTGGATCATCAAGAAGAATGGGCAGACTACTTCAAACAAATGGAAAGGTAGAAGAGCATCTCTGAATGCACAACACATCAAACTATGACGCATGGGCTGCAGCAGCAGAAGATCTCGCTGGGTTCCACTCTGGAAAAATGTTACGTGGTATTATGAGCCTTGACTTCTGCTGTGACGTTTGGATCATAAGGTCAAATTTTGGCATAAACAACGGGAAAGCATGGGCCCATCCTGCCCTGTACCAAATACTACACTGATACTATAAAGCAGGGGTGTCCAACTCCAGGCTCAAGGGCCGGTGTCCTGCAGGTTTTAGATCTCACCCTGGGTCAACACACCTGAATCACATGACTTCATTACCAGGCCTCTGGAGAACTTCAAGACATGGGCTGTATCCCAATTCAGGGTCTGCAGCCTTAAAGGCCGCATTTTAAGGCCGATTACGTCACCGCGACGCGACGAAGGCTGTCCCAATTCGAAGGCTGCTCGAAATGCGACCCTCAAATGCGTCCTTCATTTCCCTGAATTTTAAGGATGTGGCGGTGTAGACTTCGTGGCCCAACATATCCCAGAATGCATAGTGCGGCGGTGGGTGTGGATAATTTTGCCGAAAAAAACGGCGGATGAGCCGAAGAGTAAACTTTAAGTAAGTACTGAATATTATGTCACTTATTTATGTGCAAATGTTTAATAACGAAGAACATTAAAACATTACTGTTGGCCACATGTCGGCAAAGTCATGTGACATTAGTGACGTTTGTGCTAACTTGGTTTTAAAGCCTTTACTTTAAAATATACGCCGTTCAATAGCTGAGCTTAATCAGAGAATGATCAAAGCTCATGTAGAAACAAACAAACAAATGAACAAAAGATTTTCTCCTTCATTTCTGTCAAACAAAGCTGTATGAAACGTTTACAGCTGTTAGTATCATGGTTGCTAGGCAACCTGGGCAGCGCAACGGAGGCTAGTCCGTCCCATTTTACAAGCCTCGCACTCCCGGCCTTAGTGGTCTTTAAGTACCCGGCCCTTGAGGATCGTTGAGGCTGCGTACTTTAAGGCTGCAGACCCTGAATTGGGATACAGACATGTTGAGGAGGTCATTTAGCCATTTGAATCAGCTGTGTTGGATCAGGGACACATCTTAAACCTGCAGGACACCGGCCCTCGAGGCCTGGAGCTGGACATCTCTGCTGTAAAGTATTCCACAGTCATCAGATCTGTTGCAGTGTGATGGAACAGGAAATTTGCATCAAATCTGAAGCAGCTACGTGACTTTATCATTTCAAAATGGACTAAAACCTCTGACAAACATTTCCAGCACTCTGTTGAATCGATGCTATAATGCATTAAAGCAGCTTTGAAGACCAAAAGGGGCCCAAACCAGAGTAGCTAATAAAATGTCTGAGTGTAGTTTCTCTTACGTAACATTTTGTGTGTATTTTTCTCATTTTTTGGTTTTGTTTATTTGTGTTCTGTTGGCTCGAGGGTTGTTTATATACGGAAACTTTTCCTTTACATCTGAAGTAATTCAATTCAAATCAAATTAAGGGAACTTCATAATTGCATCACACTCACAGAGCAAGTCTTTGCTGAGGTATAATTTGATTTACTTTGCAATGTTAGCCTTGGAGTTTTTCACAGCAATGTGATTTCTTAATAAGATGAAGTTCTCCATGTTTGCTTAAGCTGAAAAGATTCTTAACCAGACAGAAAACTACTAATATTTTTGCAGCTGTGCACACCTCTGTTCTCCATCTTGGCTCATTTTGCCCTGAGAGTTCATTTTCTGTTTATGGTTTCATTTTGCTGAGCGTTTTCAGCAGCTGTCACATATTTCACCACCATAATTGGGATCACTGCCAGCCTTTAACCCGCAGATCTGTTAATCAGCACGACACGGTAGATTTCAGGTCTTGTGATGATGTATGTTGGAGCCCCGTGGCCACACGGTTTAGACAGCACTGGCCTGTCCTTCTATTGGACGAATCTCATTTCCCACCACATCTAGCTGTTGCCATGATACCCCAGGGCTAACTGACAGCTGTCACTGTGCGATAGCTTGTGTGTGTGAGTGTGGGAGTTTGGTCTCACTTGTGCATGTATGTGGCATTCTGACAAAGGACATGTCAAGTGGGAGCAGAGGGATGCTACGCAGACGTTGTCATGTATGTGGGCTGAGGTTGGATTGGGGGGTGGGTGAGGAAGAACGCATGCGAGCAGAGGCAAACAGAAAGTGCTGGAATTGGGAGCTTTAAAGGGCAGCTGGGTGGGAATGAGCTGAGAGCTAAAGTTCACACTTATTGGACACGGACTGTGAGCAACAACATGATATTATCATTTCAGCCGGCTTATTGCAAGGTCATTGTGCCACGAGCTTCAATCACTGCCTATAAGTGATGTTAAAATTGTTAATACAAAACTGACATTTGATAGTGAATTGGTTCTAAAAATGAGGGCAATTATCCAACGAGGTGCCTCAGGAGCTGAGCACACATAAATAGGTCTCAATGAGAGTCCTAACCTGAATGTCCTCTATATATATACACACACTGTATGTACTGTATGTACACATGTGCAACACGATACTTTCAGGCAACGATTATACTGTTACACACAGCATGTTTATACCTGCTGTGGAAAGGTCAAAAACAACAATGCATCCTTGAGTTTCTCTTTTTTTTCTAGCTTTGCTGTCTTTGGATATTAGTCACATGTTGTTTCTACACACGACACAAATTGTGTTGTAGTTTGGAACCAACAGATTAATCCACACCATTGCTGCTCCCAAAAAACGGACATTTTTGTGCTTTTTGGGCTGTCGCTGGCTGCAACATCGAGCTCGATGTGAAGAAACCAACTCTGTGTCTCTTTAGGAGTATTTGGCTGTTTGCTGTTTGGCTAGCTGCACTCAAATGGAAACGTCGCAATGATCAGGTTTGTAAAGCACTTTAGAAATAAACACAGTGTTGAGTCTGTTCATCGGGACATAACGAGGTAGCTCTACATCCAGATGAACAGAATCAACTTTTTGGGATTTCCTTACCTGGATGATTGAGCATCGAGACATTTAATGCCGTGGTGCATATGTGGGACTGAGAGTAAACTTGACTATAAGAGTTCACAGTAATAGACGAACAACAGCTAGTGTAACAGTGCGACTCACTAATGTGCTTTTATACGTTTTTTTACATAAATAATGGAGCTCTAATGTAGAAAGCAGCGATTACTGTTGAAGCCTTTTCATGAGATTTGATGACGAGAACAGAAATAAAATTTGTTGTAAATTCCAAATTCATAGCTCATTTTTTGTGCCCAAACAGCTGTAATATACGGAGCCCCGCAGGGGACATGGGAGAAAAAAAAGTTAAGATGGACTTTTGCGAGATCTCGCATAAGTTTTAGCCGCATTCTTCGGAGGCTGCCAGCTCGAAGCCGACCGGGAGGTCGAGGCACGATGTGCCGGGAAAGCGGTGTTCCTCCCGGCTGTAGTAGGTCTCGACCTCCCGTTAGCTTCGAGCTAGTGGGTGTCAGATCTCCGAAAACGTCGGAGCACTTTTGCAAATATGTGATGTCTTGTAAACCGAGCAGGTATCTGACGTTTACACAACTACATTCACGCCTCAAAATATCTTAAAAGTGTATTTTGTGACCCAGAAAGAGTAATATTACAACTAAGTAGCTGCCGCCATTGTTGGAATTCAACTTTTGCGAGATTTCGCAAAAGTTTTGCGAGATCCCGAGTTTGTCTTGCGAGATCTCGCAAAAAGTCCGTCTTAATTTTTTTTTCTCCCATGTCCCCTGCGGGGCTCCGTAGTAATAAGTACCTTTGAAAATAAAGTTAACACAAATTATGTTTCATTTTTTTTAAAAATTGGCACTTTTGGAGTATGTAAATCTGATCTGGTTTCAACTTTTTACAAATCTTACAAAGGGAGACTACAGTGTTGTATAATACAACCCAGACTCCTGATGATACTACGGAACCACAGTTTGAGAAACATTGGTTATCCATCCCTCGAACAGAAAGTGCTCATTATAAAAAACACAATAACTAAATTAGGAAAATAACCAAACCAAAGTCATGGACTGTGCTGCAGAGAGCTACATAAGTATTTTTAAATGTATTATTGTTCATTTGTACTGAATATCGACTTCAGTCATATAAATGTGACCAAGGGGAAATACAAGAAAAGGTCATGGGCTGCTTGGTTTCTAGAACTGGGCCATGAGGAATTCTACTGAGCCCAGGCTATGAATGTCCCTCATTACTAACCCTGATAGAAAACTACGGATTGGGTCACAGACCAACATTATTAGTCATTTTTATATTGTAATTATTACCCAGCTTTTCTTTTGGTTCGAATCCACTTGGCTTCCTGCACCAGCCCAAACCACAACGACTGATTGTGGTGATTTTTTTATTAAGTTAAAAACAAACAAATACCTGATTTTTAATTGATCTCGTCTTTTATCAGAATCTTTTATTATAATATCAGAACTCTTGCAGTGTACATGTTTGCATCTTATGATTAGGATCACATACTACATGTACATATACTACATTATAGGGTATTTATTAGTCACACGTAAGGTACTATGTTTTCTCTAACACACAGTATATTTCGTACATTTTATGTACTCCAAAGTCATTTGCAATTCAATAAATGAATAAATCAACTATACTTGTTAAATATGTATTTATTTTATTGTTTTTTTAGGCTGCACTTCACAAGGCTTCAAATGCAACTGAGGCCTGAGTACATGCTTTAAATACTCATTTATTTCTTCTTCTGGATGCGATATGCAGTGTTTTACACTCATCATTACATTATAAACGTGAACTTTTCACTTATTTCATACTGAAGCATGAAGTTATTTTAAAAAAGCTAAAGTACATAAATTCGTGTACTGTGTGCTCTATTTTATATTTTTTATGGTACAAAACTATATACAAACAGATTTTTAAAATATCTATAATAACTAATATAAAATATTACTAATATTATTTATTAATCATGAAAATTACTTTTTCATTTTGGTGTTTAGGTGACTCTGAAGCAGCAAATGAGACCAGTGTGATTAAATTAGGTGAATAATATAATAAATTTTAAGTTCTTTCCTGTTATCATCTTTTAAAATCTCACTAAAAAAAATACCAATCCAGTAAAATTATATTTTGATTTACCAACTTTGGAAGTCAGTGTTTAAATTTAGTCTAACCCTACAGCTCATCGGTTTAACACGGAGGACAGAGCAGTATATCAGATACTTTTTTCTGCAAAAATGTCATGTGTCCCTGTTTTTTTAATAGCTAATAATTGATAAAAAATGTTGTGTTACATGATTTTGGCATATAAGTAGGGCAGGCCGGAAAAGGTTGACCTATATAAAGAGCAGTTTCTGCCAGATTTATCCACTTATGCACACACCTGGCCACACCTGCTAAAAGAAAATGGATATTTTTAATTATTAGACCTATTAAAACACTGCATTTCGACAAAAATGTAAAAACAAATGTGTGACAAATCTGGTAGATAATAAAGAGAGAGCATTTCTAATGAAACCCACCAAATCTAGAATTGGAGAAAAGGAACCTCTCCTCTCAGTAAAAGTGCACATACTTAAAACTTCCTCATCATATATTCATGTAAGCCTTTCGAAAGCAATCAAAATCAAATGAAAATCAGTCGTTAAATGAAACAGCTGAGAACTTCTGCTTGATTGCTTGACAGCATTATATTATCTGTTCATGTTCGTCTGCTATGAGCAAAGCAAACGTGAGTTTAGTAAAGTTAAACACATGAAAATGTTGAGAACAGCAGCTTGATCACGCCTGCTTTTCCTCTACAAGCCGCACGAGCGTCTTATTGAAAGTATGTCAAAAGATGTGATGGTGATGTTCGTGTTACTGCGGAAGCAAAGACAACTGTCCTCCTCCACTGCTCTTCCCCTCCTTTCATCTCCCCCATCACTTGTCTTGCCTTGACTCAATCCCCTCTGCCCTCACTCTACATGCCATAGTTTGAACTTCCTTTCTCTCTTCTTCAGCAACCTCTGCCTCCTCCTCATTACTCTGTTCTTCATCTCATCCCATCGTTACACTACAGCTTTGTCTTCACATCTTTTCTATAACGTGAAGTGCATCTCTTCTTTCCACTTCTCTCTCTGACATCGGCCATGGGCTGAGCTAGACAGTGTGGGTAGTGATGGTGTGGCAGAGTGCTTGTAAATGTGTCCATCTGCCAAGAAACAGGAGGAGGAAGAGGAGGCAGGGGAAAAGACCACGGAGCATGTGTTTTAATTTGGATTGATGGTTATCACATGTTAATCGTCTGGGAGTCATGTGCTCCTGCAAACACCACCACAAAAGGATGTGCAGATGCATGGTGGCATTTCTCAGTGAACTTCTGTGCAGGTGTGTAGGTGCACACACACACACACACGCACACACACACACACACACACACACACACACACACACACAGGCTAAGCCAGATATGTGAAGTGCACCAACTGCATACATACAAACTTGCATACATTAGCAAAGTGCCTGCAGGCAACCATAGCAACGGTTGCCATAGTTGCTGTAGGAAGCCAGAGTGGTTCCAGGGGAACCAGTGATACATATTTTTCAGTCCAGTAAAATGAAGCCAATGTGAAAGCGCCAAAAACTGCAATTCCTCAAATGGCCACATGATGCTTGAAAAGTGAGTCAAGCCCCATGTTACATTTTTATAAACTGTTAATACTCCAAATACAAATCGACACGTCTGTCCTTTCTTGTTGACACCAAAAATATCAATTAAACAGAACCTGTTGGTTCTAATAGGTTAAGCAGCCTCCCACTACCAGCCAGCGCTGCAGCCACAGTACATGGCTTCACTACCCTTTCTATGTGAAAGGATATTTTAAACAAGCAAGGCAGAAAGTAAGCCCATTTAACTTTTTAATGGAGCTTAAATTCATAATTTAGGGGAGCTGAGAAATACTCTGGTTACCTATTGATTTTTGATTTAGTTGTATAACCCAGTGGTCCCCAACCCCCGGTCCGTGAGTTGTTTGGTACCAGGGCGCGAGAGTTGAGGCTCGGGTATGAAATTTATGGTTTACAGGTTTTTTATCGTTAACTGGGTTTCCGTGGGTCTTTTCCCGTGTTGTAGTTGTGTCTTATATTGAAAGAAATATTTTTACAGATCTACAGATCAGAAATTATTTTAATCAAAACTTAAAAGTGAACCTAAACGAATTACTAACCAAATCTGAAGCGCAAAGTGAAATTATTTCTAAATTATATAACAGCATCCTGCAGTGTAAAAACGACAGCACTCTGTATATTAAAGTGAAGTGGGAAAAGGAGGGTAATTTGTCAATTACAGAGAAGTGTTGGGCTCACGCATGCAAGATACAGTGGGCTACCACTGGGTCTAATGTTTGGCGTGAATTTTGCTGGAAAAGCATTATGAGATTTTTCATTACCCCTGCTCAACAAAGATATCGAGGACTTGGTGATAAATGTTGGAGATGTGGGGGAGACGGAGCTAACCATTTCCACATCTTTTGGGACTGTAAAGTTATTCGCCAGTATTGGTCTCTAATCCATGATCATTTACAAAATGTTTTTTCATTTGTTTTTCCTTCAACTTTTGAGACCATATTTTTGTGCAATGCACCAGTGGATAAACTGATTCCAACGACAGAAGACTCCTGTATATCCTTCTGGCCGCAAGTAAAAAGCCTCTTACGAGAAGATGGCTTAAGCCTGAACCAGCAACGATGGAAGACTGGATACATTCTGTACAAGAGATCTATACGATGGAAAAAGTGTCATTTTCTCTTAAACTTCAGAGGGATACCTTCTACGGAATATGGTCTAAATGGACAGACTATGTTAAGCATATGAGGTGTGATTCTTTATTCTTTATTTTTCAATTATAAGTTAAAATGTGACAGCAAAGAAAGTGTAAAAAGGCAAACTACTGTTATGTTCAACAGCTGTCCCAATAAAAGAGATAATAATAAGAAAGAAATATTTACGCGTTACCATAGCGACCAGAGAGCATTAAAGGGCAGAGAGGAGTGTTGTTGGCGCATTTCAGGAGAACGCTGCTAATAAAGTTACACAATTACACAGTGAATTTGTATTTATTATTAAATTTACAAAACACCACAGTTTTGCTTTTGGTCGTATCATTTTATTTTATTTTGTTGTATTTATCTGCGAATATGTCTGACATTAAACCGGTCTGTGGCGCAAAAAAGGTTGGGGACCGCTGGTATAACCTGCCCAAGAAGTCTGTGCTTCACTTTTGCTAACCAACTTTACTGATAACTTAGCAATGCAGCATCTTATCACATGGTACAGCTGTATAAAAATTATGGTTTAATGGCGATTTCAATCTATTTCACTAGGAGCATCATGCAGGTGTAAAATGACAGAAGAGATCAATCCCCAGTCCTGGCGTGTTGCAGAATTAATCAGCAAAATACTGACATTTAAATATTTAAGTTATTTTTCGAGCCCCGACCTTCATGTCTGTCAGCCTAGATCAGGTGAAAAGAAAAAAACATGACAATGAAAGTTTTTCAAATACAAACAGCCCATCACTGTGTGTCCTGAAGAGGCTCACCTTGGTTGGCGCTGTGAAGGTGCAGCCCGTCTGGCCTCCTCCCCCAGCCGGCTGAGGGAGGGTGACCGGCTCCTCGCGCCTCTCCCCATGGTCCGAACCACCACATTTCCATTGGGGCTGCCGCTGGGCATCTGCTGGAGCAGCTGGGGTGACAGGCTGCGATGTAATGCTGAGGAGCCAGGCTGTGAGTGACCCTGCTGGGGCGCCCGGTGTGATTGGTGCTGGGCGTGTTGGTGCTGCTGCAGATGGGGGGCCCAGTTGCCAGGAGAACCGTGCTGCTGCTGCTGGTACTGACTGACTGTTAGGTTGTTATCGCTGTTGGAGCGCAGAAGGACCCGTGGCGCTGATAACGAAGAGGGCGACTGGCCGTTTCCGCTGCCGTCGCCAGAAGATGGACCCCTTCTGCGTTTGGAGTAGGCTGGAGCCTCACGGAAAGGCACTGCAAAGAAACGAGAAGGGACAAGTCTCATTTCAAGCAGATGCTGAGGAGAGTGTTTTGGACTGAGAGACGATACTGCTGAAAGTCAGCCAAATAGAAAGACAAGCGCTTACTAGATGGCTTCATTGTTTTAGAATGAAAATAACATATTAGACAGACAAATAAGGAAGGTACATGTATGTTTGGAAAGAAGTGTTTATAGGAACTGCAGCAAAACCTTCGAGCCACTTCAAGCAGGTGCTGCATCACGCACATCCCTAAAACTCTGTTTGAGCTTTACATGTTTCAGTTTACCCCACGTCAGTGCCACTGCTGCACTGCTGCTGCTTAAACCCCTGTAACACCTGGAGGTTGGTGTGATATAAGTTGTCATAAAACAGTCATTCGAATGTGAATTACCTTGTCTGATCTGGAGTTGTCACTGAGTTCATTTTTCGTGTGGACAGCTGTCTGCAGCACATCAGTAACCTTGACGTCACCCTCATTCTTAAAAAAGTGCCAACGTGACCCTGGATATGGTTCATCCTTTGAAACTCTAGTATTGTGTAACCTTTTGTTGACACATGGGATCACATCAGACGGCAGTGACCAAACCGTGATATTGTGGCTCCTTATATTAAACTCAACTGAAAAGGATTTACTGCTTGAGCTCAGAGTTAATGGTGCAGGCTGAACTACACAGTTTGTATCAAAAGAAATCGATTTCTATATGTTTGCAGCTTTGAGGAGCTCTTACAGTATGCCTATTTAGAAATACCGCACAGAGAGCCAAATAACTTTGGAAGGGCTCAACCTCTGGACCTCTCTGGTGTTGGATTTTGGAGGTTTTGTGTCATTTTTCTTCACATAAATGATCCACTTTGTTGTATTTATTTTGAACCTCTTAATCCTAGATGGGCTACCAGTGTCCTTAAGATAGGTTTTCTCTTGTTGTATTGCTTAGTGCTAAAGTATTTATCTGACATTCATCATGTATGTAGGTAGCATCTCTACATTTCCATGTATGAAACATAAAAGGAATCATCCCATGATTGATTCAGACGTCTCATTAATGACACAAAGAACCAGCAGTCAGATAGAAACTTTACCTTTATCGCAAAATAGCATGACAGCATTAAGCTTAAACAACAAATCCATATAATCACAGAAGTCCTCAGATTAAAAACATAGAACTTTCATTTTATATGAATATTTTAAAGAAAAGTTTTAAGCTCGTGTGAATACAAGTATTTAGAGGAAGAGGCTAATAAGACTGATAATTACAACAGTTAATCTTTCAGTTTTTACAGTAAGGTAAATGTTGATAAATAAATAAATGTGGGTATCCTGCTAATGCTTATTGGCTGAAAAAGAAGCAGAAAGTATATAAGTATGAGGAAAGCTAATAAACCCTATGGTTGCAGGCTCTGGCTCTGAATTTCTATATTAAACTGTATAATCAAAGCATAATCCTGCATTTGCATCTGTGATGGACAGGCAATGTATTCTAAAGCATAGTGCTGTGCAGTCACAGTGTGTATGTGAACATTAAATAGGGCTATTAAGTCTGAATTGCATCCATAGGTCTGCTGACATTCTGATTCGTATTAATCCTCTCCAGCTGAGCGCATGCTGCACAATTTGGGGAAGAAAAGGGGCAATTACGCTTCTTGCCATTGTTGCATTTTATTCTGTGCTGATCTTGCACTTGGCTGGTCACACTTTGTTTTAGTGCTTCTCTTGACCATAAGAAAGCTTCATTTGTACTAACATATATACAACGTCTCTGTTCAGCACGGCTGTAACAAAGAATCTTTGCACTGAACTTTTTTGTGTGATTTCCTTCCTCTTTGGAGCTAAAACAGCCCATCCAATCACATGAGATATCAGTGGAAAGCCCAGGATGTCCTCTATTGAGTACATCAGGGCTTAGTCTCTCTTCCACAGCATGTCTTTATCCTGTCTTCCTTCTCTCACCCCAACCAATCACAGCAGATGGCCCCGCCCCTCCCTGAGCCTGGTTCTGCTGGAGGTTTCTTCCTGTTAAAAGGGAGTTTTTCCTTCCCACTGTCGCCAAAGTGCTCATAGGGGGTCATATGATTGTTGGGTTTTTCTCTGTATCTATGAAGCGCCTTGAGGCGACTTTTGTTGTGATTTGGCGCTATATAAATAAAATTGAATTGAATTGAATTAGTTGGGTAGCTCAAATAAGTCAAAAGATATAGACCCAAAAAAAACCTCCGTTAGAGAGCAGATAAATGAATAGGCTGGTTCTCGGTAATGAGATCTGGGGGTGGTTGGCTTGGGCTTCTTGTATTTTCTCCTATGATACCATATATCACTGTATAAGTTCAACCAGGTCCTGTAAAATGGCTATTCATCTTGAGAAAACGTAGAATAAAGCTTTGGAAGATGTTTTGACGGTAAAGACTGTTTCTAAAAATGCAACGCAGTCAATGAGAAAGTAAAAAATGAAGTGTGAAACATAAAAGATTATAAACCTTCAGTATGCTGCGCTAGTAACTGGGAGCGTACCAGCTATGGTTTTCTCTGTCAGTGTTATTAGACCTGATGGAAGCACTGAGCAGCTCCAACATTCATTCATTGCAATGTTCGGTGGTACACCCAACCCTGGGTCCTGCCATTCATTAGACTTTACTGTTATTATGTTACCACATAAAGTCCTCAGACCCCAACAGTCCAGTCTGCTTCACTGTTGGTTTGGTAGGAGTCGGGGAAACTACACAAAATCAGAGAGGTGCTTTTATTTTTTATACATAATTTTCTTTAGCAAAGATTGTCCAAGTTCATTCATTTCAAATATTACGTTTAGGTTTTATAATCTAAACTGCAACTGATCTGCATCCGATTTACTGGTACACAACTCCACTAACTCTCATCTTTGTGTTTTAGTGACTGCTAAACAGTAAGATGCAGCACTTCCTTTCTCTGGTCTTTTTCATTGCTTCATTAGAGCAACAAACAGCACCACTGCCGTGGAAGCAGCTGCTGATGGTAGCTCTGATTCTGGTGTCTCTGTGACCTGCAAAGCAGCCAAACCTGCAGAAAGTGTAGAAATAGCTCACGTGGCAGCATGTGGAGCTGACTGAGGCTGCAGAGCAGAGCAAAGACTACATCAGTAGGTGAAGCTGAATTACCGCTGCATGAAGAGACAGACACGAGAGAGTGAGCTGATTACTATTTACTCGTCATAAAGCACTTAGAAATGACCTTTCATGCAGAGGACCACATAAACTGTATTTTACTCATTTAGTCCCGCTCAGTGTTAACCCCGAGTCCAACGTCACCACTAACCCTGTCACACTGTTTTAATAAAATTGTTCTCCAAGTCTTTGCAATCAGGGAACAAAGAAAATAATCACTAATCTAAGCAATCCATATCTTGAGCATGATGGAGAGAACATACAGTCCACCAAGAAGATCAGCTGTGCACAAACACTGAACCAAACCCAATAGCCATGGCCTCCACTCTAAGCCGCTCTTCCTCTGACCGTCAGTACATGATAGTCCACCGTACTGTCTCACTAAAGCAGTACTTGAAGTTGGCCTTGATTTCCCCCATGGATTCTTTACTCCACACACTGTGAGATGAGAGCCTACAGCTGCCATCGCCAACTCTCCTCGCAATTATGCTGGTGCAGGGAAAGCCGAACAGAACAGGCCCGCAGCCATTTCAATAAACATCTCCTGATTTGGAGATGATTAACAGGGTGGTGCTAAGGAGGCACTGTGGCCTGTTAGCTGTACTGTAGCTTCCCAACAGCCTGAACATCTGAAGGGGGATTCACTGAGTCATTATCACTCTCCAGGACTAATATCTCAGACCTCTCTCTCTTTCTACAACAGACGTGTTGATGAAGAGATGCTATCGTCTATAATCTAGCACATTTAGGAGCCACTGGGCTATCTGTGTGTGCCCCTGAAGTGTGTGTGGCCTCCAAGCTGCTGAGGCTGGTATTAACTTCCAAGCACGCACACAAATATGCGTTCATCCCAACTAACCTTGCAACATCTACCAGAAAAGGAAGTGGTAAGTTAGCTATGTGCTAAATAAGCAACAATTCAGAAACTACAAGATGTACTATAAGACCTTTAAATCAACTCTCCCACAGTTCTTGTCTTATAAAATTCCCTTTTTGGTATCTCGTACAGGTAGAAGCTCCATTTAAACCTAAACCTAACCGGGCCACTGGACGCTGGACGTCAAGCAAGCATCTTATGTAATACTTCTAAAAGTGGAGTCTATGTAGGTGAAAGCTCTTCATGCATATCAAACAAACGAGAGTATAGAAGCCCTCAGCCAAGCTTAATAATGTTTCAGACTTTGTGCTAGGACACCAAGTAGTTCGATGGATGCAGTTTAAATGCTGTTTGTGTCTTAGTCCAATTTGTGCAAAGTAACTTTGTCCATGTTCCTTCAAAGGTCACTCCTCACTAACATTCGATGATGTTTTGAATCAATCCTTCAGTTAATAAGACAATTTCAACACTCCTCGCTCTGCTTCTTCATGCTGTGAGCCACACAGCAGAGGAAAAGGTGAGGAACTCAGCCAAGAACAATAAACACTAAAAACTATAAGATGAGATGGTTTAAAATCGCCAGTGTCAAATCTCAGTTTCAATGCCATTTACACATAATTTGAATTATTTCTCTCACTCAGACGTCAGAGTCTCACGTCCAGTCATAAATAGCAAACTACTGACTGAGTCAAAGGGCAGATTATTTGAGTCATTAAACACCGACACCCAAAAAAGCCCCAACTGGAACAACTAAACTTCTTTCTGCAAAAATCCATCAGATATGACATCCAAATCATTTTAATAATAATAATGAGTCCAACATTTAATGTGCATTCCCATCATTAATGGCAGATTGTAGTCTGACAGTGTCATAATACCACAGAAACTCTTAGACAGGCAGTGTTTAGTGTTGACATGGAAAACCGCTGTTAGCTGTGTCTCCCATCAACAGTCAAGACCCCGATATTTCTTAATAAAAACAAAAAAGTTGAACAATTACTGTAAATATAGCAAAAGTATCCTCTTTGAAAAAACCTCACAGCTATCAGAACTTAAATGGAGAAACACAAGCCCTGAATTATATGGTAATTCATAGCTATAGCTCGTTATAAACTATCATCTATTAAAAGACACAAGAACAAGATTCTCGTATTTGCCGAGAACAATCTACAACTGAGCTATTTATGAGAAAAAGATTTACACAGAAAGTATATTTCTGGCTTCTTTTTGTTAAATGTCACCCATCCAGTGATCATTCTGAGATGTACTGGTAACTTAATATAAGAACATATATATATATATAATCTGCCATTGTATCCTTTAAAATAATCTTCCTCTGTTATATCTTTGTGTATTTTTATTACAGTGACTGAAGGTGACAGGATACATAGTTGCATTAATATGTAAATCTGAGGTGTGAATTTGCTTTCTGAGCAGAATTTACAGGACAAACTTATTTTCAATTCTATGTTGAAATTTCAGTTTCCAACCCTGCACTTCATAAACGTAGCGTGTTATATGAGCTCTCTCCCTCCTAAAACAGCTTTCCCATATAACGCACTTTCTTAAACAGTCATCATTAGCTCATCATTGGTTTGTGGGGGAGTGAAAAGTGAATTACACTGAAGTGCTTTTACAACATTTCTCAGCTGGAGGAATTAAAAGATTTAATTTATGTCTTATTTCGTCAAATGACACAATAGCATCAGAATTGGGATGATACTACGTCCTTAAAAGGCCTAAACGTTAAACACACCACCCCTCACTGGACTGTGTTATGGGACTATACTGTGACTGACTCTTTAAAATACTTTAACAAATTGTACGTATGTGAGTAACTTATGAAACTCATGAAAAAAGCATCACCATCAGCTTTTGGTATCATAACTCTGTAGTTTTAGTTAACTCAACCATTCAACTTAGATTTGTCAAATCAGAAAAAATGATGATTATGGACTTTTTTTCCTTATATTTTAAATTCTGAAGCTGTTTTTTTTCTCTTTTCAATTTAGCTAATATTGCATATTTAGGCCGAACATGCTACATGCCACCAGTGTGTGAATGTGAGAGTGAATGAATAGTGGCATTGTAAAGTGCTTTGGGTGCCTTGAAAAGCGCTATATAAATCCAATCCATTATTATTATTATTATTACATTTGCATTTTCCATCAGATGGAGCGATTCAGTTGAAGCGAATGAAATGCTTGCACCTGGTTATGGTCATGCACAAGTTACCAGCAAGATGCTCTCTTTTTAGGCATACTACAACAAATTCAACAAGGGCACCTAAACTACTCACCGAAGCTAAGTAAACATGCACAACACTGCAGCATCTTTACACATGGATTAAAAAAGAGATTTAAGTTGAACTAACTGATATTCGTCATTATGATAAATGATGGTGCTCACATAGAACATGATGTTCAAGCATAGGGACCTTTTCTTCAGTGGTTTTCATGTATATGAAATCCCTCCCTAACCTTCTTTAGTTTCTGAATTATAAAGGCATTTTTTTCATTTTCACTTGAGTTCAGTGGAACAAAAGGCCGAACGTCCATCACTTTATGAAAATGCCATAATGACAGATGGGTAAATTACTGTAATCTGACACTACCATGTCAGTGGTGACGCAAAAAGGGGCTGATTCATAATTCCCTGAAACCGCAAATTTACTGTTCACGACAAGTAATTTGTAGTTTTGTACAGTACTTTTAACTAAGCCCAATAAAGGGCTGATTTCAGATTTGATATATAAGTTTAAATGTAAGTAATAGAATTTAGCTAAATGTTTAGAGGTTTGTCTTTTGTTATCATTAGCAAGTTTAGCGAGTCTTGACATCAGCATCAGTATGAGTTCTGTATCTTTCAGGGTTTTTTCTCACTCCTTTTTCATCTCTATGAAGCTGCAAGAGATTTCAGAAAACACATGTTCTGTAACACCACAAACATTTATGGTAGACCTGAAAATACCTGCAATTATTGCCCATAATAATAATAATTATATGTAATAACAATAATTTTTATAATTTTATTTTTATGTATATTTTGTCTTACACTTTATAGATGCAGAGAACCTAAAACTATGCAAGTAAGACAGTTAAAATAAGTACTAGATGGATATTATGTTCTGTCACCGAAGACTTATTTTCAATTAATAATCTTTCCTTTAGTTATGGCACTTGATTTAAGCTTCCAGCCTGCTTGCACATAACTCTGACATGAGCTGTACCACAGCAAACCAATTCACTCGCTCATTAAAGGCAATGGCATCATTAGTGCTGTTTATATTTAATCCTTACTAAATGTTAATAGTAATGACATTAGGATGCACTGAAGTCCGTCTCTGCTTTGTGCTTGTATTCGCTGAGAATGCTGATTTTTGGCATCCTTTCTCAGCCTATAGGCGACACAGCCCGACGCGCAGCTCCGCTCGCGAGTCTTCATTGAGAAAATAGCAGCGCCAGAATAGAAAACGTCAACCCAGCGACTCTGTTTCACACACAGCCAGATGGATCGGCTGCCCGGGGTCTGCTTGGGTGAGGGGAACGACGCGCAGTCATGTCTGTGGGTGTTTTCTCCACCTTTCAGTCCCGTTTTCTTCTCTTTTCTGTGACCTACAAACTAGTCCAATGTCTTGCGCTGTCTCTTTTTTTTCTTTGTCGCCCGAAAAAACCCCAGACAACTCGCAGATTTAGGTTCGTGTAACCTAAATACGCGCCGACCTACCTACAGCTTGACAAACGCGGTTAAAATAACTCAAGAACGAAGACGAAGCGAGCAAAATTCCTCCACTTTCTCCACTAAGTTGTGCACTGAAGGAAGTCTCAATGCCCAGAAGCAGAGCGCCTTATTTGAAAAGTAAAGAAGAGAGTGCGCAGGCTCTTACCTTCCTTTTTTAAGGCATTTATGATCGACTTCATGTTTACTCCCTTGCTACTCCGACTTGGCGTCGCAGTTCGTGCATATCACAGGACTTTTAAGACCCAGAGTTTCCCTTTCAGCACCATGGAGAGCGACTCTGCAGAGAGCAGCGCACATGATCCCGCTCGCACCCTCATCTACCTCCGCCTCCCCGGTTACAGTAGCACGACCCCTTCCGCAGACACTCGCGCACATGAATCCCTAAACTCCGCCCCTCACACACTTCCCTTTCATCCTCGTCTTTCTCACTCTCGTGGGGCTGAACCGCGCTGCATAACCTCACACTGGAGCTGGAGCAGAGAAAGTCATTAGTGAGAAGGGAATCCAAGTAATGCGTTACTGCAACAACGATACACCGTAAACAAAAACAAAGGCAGCATCAAAGCAGCTTATTTTCTGGGCACTATTTACTTTTAAGGGAATATTATTGTTACATTGTTACATTATATATTCCTTGTATTGCATTTGTTTTCTTTAGTTTCATTAAAGATAGAGCACATTTTGAGGTCACTTTGAAAGAAGGGCAGATGTGAGAGTGAAAGTGAGGTCAAAGGTCAGAATCTTCATACACCAGTATCATTTCCTGTATGTTGCCAGTACAAACAAAGGCAAAGGACTTTTAGTCTTAAAGATGAAAGGCATTTTATAAAATTTGACTTTATTTGACTCAGTCTGTCAGTCGGACATCCAAAGTGCCATCAATACAAACAACAGAGCATTATTATCACTTTATTATCACTCTAGCTTATGATCACTCTATTGACCTTTTCAATCTGTACACTGTACTTTCTTTATGCTTACTGTAAAAACCGCAGTTGTAGGAAATCATCACTAAGTTGACCTTGATAACCTTGGTGGATGGATTGTTAACGGAATTCATCCAAAACTTTTTGAGCTCTTGTGTTTACAGACAGAATGATGATGAAAACACAAATGTACTGGCTGAGGTAAAAAGAAAAAGAAACTCAGCCAGGGAGGAACAATTACTTTTATTTCTTTCTTTAACCTAATCTGTACTAATTATACTGTTATCTGTGTTTTTCCCTTCATACTGAGGACTGTAGTTGCTTCATTTATTAATTTTTAGTTTGTCAAAACAGAACATTTTAGTTGCAAACAAATACACTTGGGACTATTGTAATGCATTATTATTAGGTTGTCCTAAAAACCTTTCACTTGATCCAAAATGCTGCAGCTAGAGCACACACAGGGACTAGAAAGAGAGAGCATATTTTGCCCATACTAGCGTCTCTTTATTGGGTCCCTGTTAAATCTACAACTGAATTTAAAATCCTGCTCCTCACATAAATATCCTATACGTACACTACTACTACACTCTACTTTTAAATAGCCCAGGAACCACGAGTAAAGCAGCAGTGTAAGAGGAAGTGCTTTATTGAGCCCCTCTTGTGTGGAACCAGCTCCCAGTTTGGATTTGGGAGACAGACACTGTCTCTGCTTTTAAGATTAGGCTTCAAACTTTCCTTATTGATAAAGCATATAGTTAAGGCTGGATCAGGTGATCTTGAACCTTAGTTATCATATCTGACATTGCAGTAGGCCAGGCTCAAAACTCAAAACTTTTTTAACTCTCTGTGTTAATGCATCATTTTGCATTTAATCATCAGTTATTATTCACTTCTGTCTCTCTTCCAGAGTGTGTCTTTTGTCCCGTCTCCCCCCCCTCACCCCCAGCAGATGGCTGTCCCTCCCTGAGGCTGGTTCTTGAGGTTTTTTCCTGTTAAAATAATTTTTCCTTTCCATTGTTGCTTGGTGGTAGGTGTGTTGTAGCGAGTGCTCAATAAACTCCGTAGATCATTAAACTCCCAATCCAGACGTGTGAGAATAAGACTGAGATGTCCTACTCTGACAACCCACAGATGCCAGTATCATTTTACCAAACACCACAGGACACTACACACTTTTGTTCTGGTGGAGGGTCTCTCTTTCACACATGTATTATATACACGTGTGTTTCATTATTTGTGCGTGTAGTTTAAGCACTAATGACTTTGTTAGGTTTAACAAAACTTGTAACAATGTTAATTACACATGAAAAAGCACACTTCAGCACCAAGGACAGAGACCCACTTGCTCACATGACCCCGAGATGCCACCTAAATAGAGTCATCTTTTTAATTCCTTTAAATAAATCAGCCACGGTTGTCAACTTTCTGGTCATAGGGACGGTATTAACGTAAGCATTTGGTTTGGTCACGTTTGGTTTTTGATTCAGTTCAGTCTCTGGCTAAACAACGAACTTCAGCAGCATGGGAAAATGACATGAATAATAAATCAGAGTTGCTGAGAATGAAGCAGTAGCTAGATGACGGTTTGATGGTGGAAATGTTAGATGCTGTTGATGCATCGTTGCAGGAGGTTGCAGCACATGCTGGATTTCATATTAGCCTGTTTTGGGGAGCAGAAGCTGAAGGGTTAAAAGCATGGGATGTGCACTGGTGAGGGGGTTCTTCCAGAAAGAAATCCCTTGTGTTGCTAGGCAACTCAGAGGGGGCAGTTCTATAGATCATTAAGGCTACGGTTCCACACCACTGTGCCTACCTGTCTTTGGCATGATGAAATATTTCCACATGACTCCTTTAGCTGTGGCGGCTGCTCTTTGTTCAAGCTCTGCTGTTGCGTGAAGTTGTATGCTTACACGCTGCCCTTCTTAATGAGAGCTCGTTAAGACTTTACAACTCGATTTCCTTATCCTCCATCTGTCTAAGCACAACTAATACAAATTCATTCAAGAAGTGACCCTGCAACATAACAGATGGATACATGCAAAAGCATATGTTGTCATAAAATATGCAAGCAAACAATTACCATACTGTGCTCGCCACATCACCCAAACCACCCGAGCATGATATATAATCCAAGCCATATGCAGACTGTTCCAGAAGTTTCAGTTTCAAATAAAAAATCTATTCAGCCATAAAGATGACTCTTTAACTAACAGACCTTCTGTAACAGTCTCCATTTACAGTAACTGAGAAAGACGTTAAATCACAATATGCACTAACATGGCTTTATTTGGATCTTTCTAAAGCTTATACACCAACTTTTTTATAGACCTTGCTTATGAAAGCTATTGTAGAGGCAGGAAAAAGGAGCCAACTGTACATTTATTCATCATTCAGTCCTGGTGATTATCAAAGTGGTATCACAGTAAAAATTCCACTAATGAGTTCTTAATTCATCCACTGTGGCGACTGACAGAGGGCTTAAAAGATCCATCAAAGATCAAATAGCTCTGTGATGAGGCCTATGAAAATCAAAAACCATACCTGGTTTAAATTTGGCTGATCTCACATTGAAGGTTATCCTTTTCTGCTCCACTGGACCATTTTCAGTGTGGCTGCTATTTTTACATCTCTCAGTAGAGCCCCATCATGTCCCCTTGTACTTGTGCCTCTGTGATGGGTGCCCGATTTTCCAGAGTGGCAAAAAAGTAATCCTTCAAATTAATTTTCATTTTTGGGAAGTGAAGTCAAGAGGTAGCAAATGTGGTGAGTGGGCCAGTGATGATGATGATGCAAAGACTATAGGCCAAAAAAACCAAACAAATTAAAAATTACCTGCACAGTCTCCTTCAAATGCCATCAGCCTTTACATTAGAGTCCAGTACTAACAGCTTCAGTCTGGGGAACCAGACTGGGACTCCAGTATCATTGAATACTGGAAGAAAAAACTGATGAGCAGAGTCCTGTTCTTACTCTTTGCCCAGCATCTCATCTTCAAGCTTGCAAACGATTCAGCCGAACACTGCTTCGTTGTACATGTCATCACCTACAATTATCATTGGTATGAAATTCATTCTCATGACCAGTTAAAGGTTGGTGGTGAAATCGGGGTGCACAGTGCACGTCAGAGCAGAATCAAAGCAGAATCTTTGTGGTAGAAGATTCTGACGTGTTTGAGAAATTATTATTAAAAGCAGAGATCAGTCAGATTTAAGCCAACTGAAATGTTTAGATTTTCATGGCTCTCATCTTTTGATCACTCCTTGAAACACAGTAATCAAATACATTATGCGCACGAGGGAAGCTCAGTGCAGCAAAATTATTTATATGTAGAATAAGATGTTGTACAGTTATGAAAAGCTCTGTACTAACATGCTGTTCTTAGTTACATTGTAAGTCAGGATGTGGACTGTATTTCACTATCCTAATGACCAGTGTTGGTCAAGTTACTTGAAAAAAGTAATCAGTAACTAATTACTGATTACTTCCCCCAAAAAGTAATCTCGTTACTTTACTGATTACTTATTTTCAAAAGTAATTAATTACTTAGTTACTTAGTTACTTTTTAAAAACACGATTTACAACCTGAATAGGTGATAAAGTGATAGATCTTTCAGCCCAATTCTACTTTTTCTGCATAATCATCATACAAAATGTAATCAAATGGAAAAGTCTCTTTTTAAAACTTGTTTTATTAGTTTTAATCTTTTAACTTTATGCATCAAGCAAAAATTTAATTATATGCACCATTCTCTGATTGGAAGAAATTTGTTTAACATTTAAACCTATTTTCTGCACATTCCAGCACATAAAAGCGTGTTTGCTGCATAAATAAAGCTGTACTTTAAACTGGAGTACATTGGTTTAATATGTAAACCAGAAAATACATTTTTATCTGTCTGAAAACGAACATTTTTGCAAAAAAACATAAAAACTGCCTTGTTTCAGGAATCAGTCAGACGCCTTCAGTCTCGTCTTCATAACTAAAAAAAATTGTATTACTTACATTTTCTCTGTGATTATTTGTAAAGTGACTGCGTCGTGGAAAACGACCAGGTTTCTTGTTCATTGTTAAAACTGAAAATCACATTGGAAAAAAATTATTATTTCTTATGTGATTTCAAACAGTTTGGGCAGCAATAAACTGACTTCACTGTGGGATCTTTGTGCACATAAAAATAAGCCCTGATGCATAAACATCAAGTCCCGTCTGCCCTGCATGACTTTTGCCAGCTGACAGTAGATGTCTGTTTTCCTGCAGCACAGACCCTGCTGCGTGTCAGCCAGCTCGGAGGTTTTTGGAAGGATTTATAAAATTACTTTTTCGGGGCTTTGGCAAAAACTGACTTGTGTTGAGGTGCAGTTTAGGATGGAGCGTGGAAGCAAACGGACAGCTAAACTAAAACCTGCAGCAAAAGTGAGAATAGATAAGCTTAAAGTGGTTGAGGTGTGCGTGTGGATGTTTGTGGATTTAAAAAAAAATGTTTTGTGTGTTTGCTCAATGTATGCACCCTGTGGGATTATCACACTGTGGCAGCGAATGGTCTAATATGCCCATCTGCCAATCATTCTTACATAAGCTTACTGCTGTATGGAGAGAGGAATCCACAGACACCCTCACAATACTTTGTGTAGTTTTTGTCATTTTTAGAATCAGTTTGAAAGGGAACATAACCCGTGGTGAGAAACATTTCCCAGTATTAACACACTGTACTCGTTTAGTCTTGAGTAACTTGACTACATAGCTGAGACTGTTAAGTATTGTCTTTGATACCAGTAAAAATCGATTGTACTGTGCAAACATCATTTCTTTCTATTCGGCTTCCAGGGAGCCAGACTTTCTTGTAATGTTTAAAGTGGACTTGAGCTCAGTTTTTCATTATATATCATTGGATTTGTCTGCTTTTCAGTCTCATTTTCAGTCCAGTCCTTGTACCTGACCATTTTCAGTGGAATGCTTGAAAAGACTTATAACTTAAAACATGAACCACTGTGCACATAACAGACAGTTTGGTAAAATAAATTTCAGGCGCAGATTTAGGCAATAGCAATGTATCTATACACACATAATTTGTTATGTTGTTTCTTTCTTTATTGATATGAAAAAATGACAAAGATTGCTCGAATTTTACCGGCATAAACAAGAACTGTAGTGATAGTCAGTGGAGCAGGTCTTATGGAGTGATATGAATAGACGAGAGAGGTACAGCAGAAAGTGTCTACAGCCATCTGAAAACATGGTTGGGACTCTTTCATGGTCTGGGAGCTGCATTTTAGCCAGTGGTGTTTGGGAAGTGCAGTCAGATTTCAATCTAACATGCGATACCATCTGAAAAGCATCTGATTGGTAACAGCTTGATTTTTCACTATGACAGTGATCCCAAACACAGTGCAGATGGAGTAAAAGCAGGCCTGGACAGAAAAACACACAATTGCACACAGACTGCATCCCCCCAGAGCCTGGACCTTACAATTTTGAAGCAGTGTGGAATTACAGTGACAGAAAGTGGAACAAAAGGCAGCAAACATCCAAAGAAGAGCTTTGAAATGTCCTTCAAGAAGCCTGGACAACTATCTGCAGACTGTTTAATGAAAGCTTGCCTAAGGAGAGTTCAGACTGTGCTAAAGAATAAAGGTGGGCAGATCAAATACGGACTTTCAAGCTAGTATAAACTACATTTTTGCTCTATCTATTATATTTCTATGTATAATTGCACATATTTCAACAAATTGCTCCTATTTGTCATTTTCCTAGAAGAAAGAAATGAGGAATTTTAGCACAATAGTGGATATTTACAGGCAGAGGAAAGGTGATGCAGTGGACAAGTCGTGGTGGTCAGTTTCTCGAAGGAATTTAATGAAGTGACGACTGTTAAGTCCACTCTATTTGCTACATGATCAAGCTGCAATTTAGACTTTCAGAGGACTTCCTGGTGGATTATACAGTGCAGGAAAATTATATCCAACTTATGGTTTTGCTTCCTTCCTGGTTTCTCTTTAGCAGTCTGACTTTTTTCCTTTTCTGCAATCCAGGAGAAGTAACATTTGAAAGGTGGCATCACGTTAGCTTAATCCTCATAATGACACCAGAAAACCTGGTTTCCCCTTGAGGGCCGTAGCCTTGTGACTAAACTAAACTAAACTAAAATAAACTAAAATAAACTAAACTAAACTAAACTAAACTAAACTAAACTAAAATAAAATAAAATAAAATAAAATAAAATAAAATAAAATAAAATAAAATAAAATTTGGGGCCAGGTTTTGTTTGTTTGGTTGGAGGAGGTGGTAAAAGTTGGGTGTAGGTTTAAATTGGGTTAAAACAATTTATTTGTGTTTGGGTCCCAAGCAAGCCGTTTTAAGAACAGCCCCTGACATTTCTTACGAGGACTTCCTCACCAAGTTTAAAAGTGTTTTTGAAAGAGGCACCGGAGCGGAGGCGGCCGCCCACAGATTGTTGAATTTGAAGCAGGGAAGGCGGAGTATGGCGGACCTTGGCTGAAGAAACGGGGTAGGGGCAGTCGGCATTGATAAGTACCCTTTTGAATAATATTTGTGATAAGTTAAAAAAAGAACTGGTGATGAGGGATGTTCCTAAAACCCTTTCTGATGTGATTACACTGTGTGTGAAGATAGATGAGCACCTACGGGCGTGTCTGGGAACCGGAAACTACATTTCCCAGAAGCCTCTGGGTCGCATGGAGATGACGTCAGGCGGGGGCGCGATCAGCGGCAATCAAGTATCGGACAGCATGGAGGAGAGTGAACAGCCCATGCAACTGGGCCGCTCCAGACTGTCGCCTGAGGAGCGGCATTGTCGGTGGAGGGCCGGTGAGTGTTTTTATTGTGGCCGCAAGGGCCATATAGCCACGGATTGCCTGGCGCGGCCAAAAGACAGCGCCCGCCAGTAGTGAGGAGTGTACGGGTGGGTGAGGTCTCCTGTTCTCAGTCTCCTCCTCGTCTCATTCCAACAAGCATTCGTTCATCTAAAAGACCGCTTTGCCTCGGCGCCCATCCTCGTCCAACCCAACCTCAACCTGCAGTTCGTTGTAGAGGTGGACGCCTCGGACGCTGGAGTGGGGGCGGTGCTTTCCCAGCAACAAGGTGGTAAGCTTCACCCCTGTGCCTACTTTTCACACCTTCTCACCTCCGCAGAGAGCAACTATGATGTGGGAGACTGAGAGCTACTAGCCATCAAGCTAGCTCTGGAGGAGTGGCGCCATTGGCTGGAGGGCACTGCCCAGCCATTTGTGGTCTGGACCGATCACAAGAACCTGGAGTACATTTGATCGGCAAAGCGCCTCAACGCCAGGCAAGCCAGGTGGGCCCTGTTTTTTACTAGATTCCAGTTCACAATCACTAACAGACCCGGTTCCCGT
Organism: Neolamprologus brichardi; assembly: GCF_056152115.1. Lineage (NCBI taxonomy): Eukaryota > Metazoa > Chordata > Actinopteri > Cichliformes > Cichlidae > Neolamprologus > Neolamprologus brichardi. The sequence continues at coordinate 42,433,368 of NC_142104.1, read as the reverse complement.
AATGTCAAGCCAGACGCCCTCTCACGCCAATTCGCCGTCTCCGAAGACGCAGCTCGGGACTCTCCCATTCTACCGCCCACCTGTGTAATTGGGGCCCTGACCTGGGAGATCAAGTCGGCTATTAGAGAGGCTCAACAGACAGAACCAGACCCCGGAACGGGACCTCCGGGGTTGCTCTTCGTACCCTCCTCAGTAAGGTTACGAGTGTTACATTGGGCTCATACTGCCAGATTCACCTGCCACCCGGGGGTCCACGGCACTATTACCTTCCTTCAACGTTTCGCCTAGTGGCCTTCCCTCGCTAAAGACGTCTGCGAGTATATTTCCGTGTGCTCAACCTGCGCTCAAAACAAGAGCGTCCATCAACCACCCTCTGGCCTCCTCCAACCTCTGCCGACTCCGAGCCGCCCCTGGTCACACATTGCTATTGACTTCATCACTGGTCTGCTTGTCTCGTCAGGTAACTCTGTCATTCTCACCATTGTGGACCGTTTCTCCAAAGCTGCTCATTTTGTCGCCCTTCCTAAGCTTCCCACTGCTCTAGAGACCGCCCGGCTACTAACTAACCACGTTTTTCGCCTCCATGGAATCCCCTCGGACATTGTGTCAGACAGAGGACTGCAGTTTACGTCACGTGTCTGGAAGGAGTTCTGCAGTGCCCTCGGAGCTCAGGTCAGTCTCTCCTCTGGTTTCCACCCACAGACCAATGGTCAAACGGAGCGTGCCAACCAGGAGCTCGAAGCAGCTCTCCGGTGCCTGGTGTCCACTAACCAGTCAACTTGGAGCGAGCAACTGTCATGGATTGAGTATGCTCATAACAGTCTTACCCCCTCTGCCACCGGTGTGTCCCCTTTCGAGGCGTCCCTGGGCTATCAACCGCCACTCTTCCCAGCTGTCTTCGGAGGTGTCGGCGCTCCTGTAGAGTGACTCGGGCCGCCCTTCTCCGCACAGTGGAACGCAACAAGCGCCTGGCGGATCGCCACCGGACCTGCTCCCACCTACCTACACACCTGGACAAAAAGTTTGGCTGTCTACCAGATTCATCCCACTCAGGTCTGAATCCAAGAAACTGTCTCCCACTTTCATCGGTCCCTTTGAAGTCGACTCTGTGATTAACCCTGTCTCTATCCGTCTTAAACTGCCCCGGAATATGAAAATCCATAACACCTTTCATGTGTCGCAAGTGAAGCCTTGCCTTTGGCACTATTATTAGAAAACATACAGTTTCATTGCTGTGCAGATGATACCCACCTTTATTGCTCAGTGAAGTCAGACGACACACACCAACTAGTTAAACTTTAGGAATGTCTTAAAGACATGAATGCCTTCAATGCCCATATTAAACAAATAGGACTGATTTCCTGCATTTGTGCATCTTTAAATCCTGTGTCAGAGTGATTCTGAAAAAGTTGTTCATACATTTCTTGCTTTTAGGCTGGGCAACTGTAATTCGTTTTTTACCATCACTTTATGGGCATTTATGCATTTGGATAGTTTAGCAGTGAAGATAAACTGGAAAGTGTGTAAAGAAACAGCAGCAGGCTGCAGGTTGGACTAGAACCTGTGCCGCTTTCGTGCTCAACCACTGAGCTAAACCAGCATCCTATTGTAACTCATTCAGGTCTATCAGGTTTAAAAAGCTGCCTGTACAGCTTTCAGTTTATCCAAAATGCTGTGGCAAGAGACAGAGAGCCCATTTATCACATACTGGCTTCACTGTTAAATCCAGAATCCAATTTAAATTCCTTCTCCTCAAATCCAAGGTCTCGAATAATCATTAAAAGAAGTATGCTTTCAGGCCTCTCCTCTGCGCACCCAGCTTCCTGTTTGGATTTGGGAAACAAAAAAACCTTCTAATTTTAGGAATATGCTTAATGCTTTTCTTTTAAAAAAAATCTAACTTATGGCTAGGGTTTGATCTGGTGACCCTGATCTCTCTCTTAGTTCTGCTGCAACAGGGCTGGATGCTTTACTCTCTCTCTCATCACTGTTTATACACCACTTTGTACTTAATCATCAAAAATTTAATCCATCACAGTACCTCAGACTAACCTGCACACAAACGCTTTGTGCTTTGCTGATATTTGTTGAGCCGATATAAATGTTGCATTTGGAATGACCTGCCACTTAAAAAAACATTACCTCCCTGGTACTTGCTCCTCTTCTTTAGGATTGGCTAGATGCTGAATGGTAAATGGCCTGTATTTGTATAGCGCTTTACTAGTCCCTAAGGACCCCAAAGCGCTTTACACATCTAGTCATCCACCCACAGGTGATGGCAGCTACATTGTAGCCACAGCCACCCTGGGGCGCACTGACAGAAGCGAGGCTGCTGGACACTGGCGCCACCGGGCCCTCTGACCACCACCAGTAGGTAAAGTGTCTTGCCCAAGAACACAACGACCGAGACTGTCCAAGCCGGGGCTCGAACCGGAGTTCGCCTTCCGCTTACAAGGCGAACTCTCAACTCTTGAGCCACGATCGCCCCTAGCCAGATGCTGAAGTACTGTAAACACAACTTTTGGACACCTGCACTTATTCATAAACTCAAACAAAGAAAAAAGACACCCCACTTTAACTTCTGACTGGTGCTATAAATTATGTATACCTGCTTTGAAAATAAAAGGAGTAGAAAATACTGTCAAAGGAGCTTGCAAAGAAAAGTGTCTGGACTTCTTTAAGTTGCTTGAAGACGTTTCACCTCTCATCCGAGAAGCTTCTTCAGTTCTAAGGTCAAATGGTGGAGAGTCCCAGATTTAAACCTAGTGGGAGTTTCCCCCCACAGAGGGACAAAAGGACCCCCTGATGATCCTCTAATCGCCTGAGCCAAGGTGTGAAACTGGGTGTGGGTCCCAATCAGCCAGAGTTTCAGGTGAGCTCATTGTGAACCTGGCCCCACCTTATCATGCGAATTCCTGAGGTCACTCCCACTAGGTTTATATCTGGGACTCTCCACCATTTGACCTTAGAACTGAAGAAGCTTCTAGGATGAGAGGTGAGACGTCTTCAAGTAACTTAAAGAAATCCAGACGCTTTTCTTTGCAAGCTCCTTTGACTACGATGACCTGGATGACTGAGAACCTTCAGAGACAGTAGAAAATACAGATATTTGTGTGAAAATGTAGGAAGTACAAGTAAAACGTTTTCACAGTAATACAGCAAGGAAGGATTTGTACTTCACCTTTGGTTATTATTAATCTCTGTCTCCAAAGTGTCTTTTCTCTTGTCTTCTTTCCCTCACTGGTTCTTCTGAGGTTTCTTCCCATTAAAACAGACTTTTCTTTCCTACTGTTGCCAAGTGCTTGCTCACAGGGGGGGCATTTGATTGCTGTTTTTTCTCTGTATTGTTTTAGGGCAGGGATGTCATAGATAAGGCCTGGGGGCCAGGATAAGCCCAGCAAAAACTCCAATCCAAATAGTTTAAGATCAAAGTGTCATGCTTTGGTCTTAAACTATTTTAAGAGCAGCATTTCTTTATCTTTGTGGGAACGGCAAACACACAATTACCCCATACATGATGGATTTGCCCCAAAACAAGGGTAACAAATCATCACTTAACAAGTGGATATTATTTGTTGACGTAAAAGGAACTATCCAATTAATTATTAATTACATTTATTACCTTGAACAATAGCCATCATCAGTTGGTATGTAATTAAAGACGCAAGCAATTTCTGTTTAACTTTATGGAAGTAGGCACCAGCATATTTGATTCTCTTTTTAGATATTTTTATGCACAGCCCTTTGAATGTCAAGGTATACGTCAAACACACATTCATGCTCGTGAACCACATAAGGTATGCCAGGCCACATACAATATGTAAATAGCTGTCAGTGTCCCTGAGAAACCTCTTTCTTTTTCCTCCAGCAATCACATCGTGCCCTACTTCACAGCCCGTCTTTGTCTCTGCACAGGAGTCCATCGAAAAATTAGCTTCACGAGTAAGATCATTCATTGTGCCTGAGAACTTGAAGTTCGATTCTTCACCTCTCTTGATCAGAATAAAGCTCGAGCAAGCAGATTGTTTTAATGATGAACCTCTTATCTACCTTAAGATTATATTATGCAGCAATGGTGATCACTTATTGTCCCTGTCATGCATTTAACTGCGTTTATCAGACACTAACAGTCTTATTGTCATGGTCCTTGGGTTTAGTGATTCCTTTTGGTTTTAAGGCTCACTTGCATTTAAATTTGTCTCATTTGTAACATTAAGGTTGCAATTGTCCTTTATATCTTTTATTATATCCTCTGTTTGTTATGTAATGTTCTTTGATCTCTTTTCCCATCCATATGCCCGTGTCTGTCCTGTCTCTGTGGTTGTCGTGTTTCCACTTTGACTCTCTGTTTATCATCTGTCTCTGTTTGTACGTCTTGGTCTGTGTCTCAGTGGTTAATTCCTGCTTTATTGTGATAGCCTCCTGTGCTGTGTGTGTTGAGTTTAATCCCCCTTGTTCCTGCTGTGTTTTTCTCTGTTCTGTGCATCCTCACCACAAGATAGTGTGTTTTCTTGCTATGTATTTCCTGTTTGCTCCCCTCTCACTCAGCAAATATTTTGTTTTTGCCTTCCTTAGATAAACCAGAAATAAAGCTGAGTTCAGGTCCTGTCACTGCAGTCCCGCACTGCAGTCCAGATCCTTTCACGTTGCTGATCTGTGACACTTAGCATTCTTGCATGCGTTCTAGCAAATGTGGTATGCAGGGTAGCTTCATCCACACAACTAATGCTGATTACAAACTGATTCTGAATGTATGGTATGAAAATGAAAATGATTGTCAAGAATCCATTTCTAAGAAAATGCTGCCAAGCTACCAAATTATACAAGAAAAGAACTGAAAATCAGGCAATCAGCAACAGGTTTGATGGAGTGATTAATCCAGATGGAATTATCGATTAAAATCATCTACAGTCGTGTTTTGTGGATGTTTCAGCCAGTGTTGTTGGGGATCTCTAGAAAATTGATGCAACTCTGAACATAGACGATCAGATGTTGATTCACATCCAGTAGCATTATTAAAAATGTCTCCTGGCAACATCTTCATTAGTCAGTATGAAAGTGGTGCGAAATACCGTGCTGTAGGTGTGATTGCTGTCAACGTGAATTATAATCTTACCAAATCTTTGTTTATCCTTTGCCAGCAGTTTCAGGGTTCCTTCAATGTACTGCTACCCCTGGAAGATGATTAGCATGGTCGCTTCTGTGTCTAGCTTTATGTTTCTCAGAATAGAATCACCAATAACCAGTATAACCACTGATGACAGTGTTTGCCTTGGCAGGTGTGCCACAGAGTGGGGTATTCCAGGGTCTTCTGTTTAGAGCTACACTTTCTCGGTCACCCACCCAATCTGCTGGGGAACAGCTAATGGTGGCTATGCTACCTTTTCCCACACGACTACAGGGGTCTAGCTAACTAAAGGCTATTCCAGAGCTACATTTTTTTGTACAGGTATCAATATTACTAAAGTAGGTTAAGGAACATCTAGACATTTGACACATCTAACAGGTAAATGTGGGAAGGGTGAATAAAGAACCCAAGCTAGTAGTGATTCATTTAGCAATTAAGCTAATAGCTATGCCAAGCTAGTTGCTATGTACAGGTTTATAATTAAACAAGCCTGGGGCGATCGTAGCTCAAGAGTTGGGAGTTCGCCTTGTAATCGGAAAGGTTGCCGGTTCGAGCCCCGGCTTGGACAGTCTCGGTCGTTGTGTCCTTGGGCAAGACTCTTCACCCGTTGCCTACTGGTGGTGGTCAGAGGGCCCGGTGGCGCCAGTGTCCAGCAGCCTCGCTTCTGTCAGTGCGCCCCAGGGTGGCTGTGGCTACAATGTAGCTGCCATCACTTGTGTGTGTGAATGGGTGGATGACTGGATGTGTAAAGCACCTTAGGGTCCTTAGGGACTAGTAAAGCGCTACACAAATACAGACCATTTACCAAGCCTCACAGATTAACCTGCATAAAAACACTAACGTGCAGTGATGGGTGGCTACGTCAGTTTTTTAAACGTCTTTTTATAAGATGAAAATGTGTCAGTTGTTTGAAATAATCACATTTTAAATGCTTTTGTCATTTAATGTCAGTTAATACTTTACCTTTGTGCTAAATATTTTAAAACACTGTGTCAGATAAACTGTGTGACTCTGACCATTTCAGGGTCTTGGGCCTTTGTTTCTATTCACTTGCCCCAGTTGTTAGTCAAGCCTCAACAATGCAGCGAAGTATGGAGAAAAATGACGTAACACAGTGGTAGATTTGTGTAGCTGAACTGTTACATCATCTGCACCGAGTAAGCAAGAAAATCTGTAAAAGCCACAGGGCTGATTGTGAATCTAACACACACACACACGCACACACACGCACACACACACAGTCTCTGTGATCAACATTGAAATGCACTAAATCTGCATATAGCCAGCAAGCGACTCAACATGATACAAGCTGTGCCAGGCAAAAGAGGGAGAGCTGGGCTCTGAGTGGGCTCCAAGTGTGTGTGTGTGTGTGTGTGTGTGTGTGTGTGTGTGTGTGTGTGTGTGTGTGTGTGTGTTTTAAGTCAAAGAATTTGGGATTAGAGGTGAAGGGAGTAAAACATGGGAATCAAGGATGTGAGTAAAGGATGGAAGCAAGAGATGGGAAGAGTGGGTGTGGCACCAACCTCTGCAGCAGGCTGAACCCATGGTATCCAATCCAGTTGTCCCATCCCAAAGTCCACAGCTCAAGTGTCCCCCAGGAGTTGAAAACAGATAAATACACACCCGAAATCTGAGGCTGACCGACTGGCCAATCCTAGCTACCACTCATAGATGTAGCTGAGCGCCAAGGTTGAGTAAGAAATGGTGTAAATGAAGGGGAAGAGGGAGGGCGTGGTGGGGAGGTAGCAGATGTCAACAGTGCTGAGGTTCTTTGCGGGTAATCCCGCTTCGCTGCCGTGTTTCATTTAGACCTTCACCGGGTCGCTGCTGCGCTCAGGCTGCTCACTGATGGGTGGCATCCATGAGAAGAGGTCAACAATTGCAGGATTACATCTTTAGATTAGATTAGATTTCTCTCTCTCTCCATTCATCTGCCTCTCAACCTCATTTTTCCCTGTTCTCTGTTGTATTTTTATTTATTTATTTTTCAGTTTGTTTGTTCATCTTTTCTCATTTTCTCTAAGGCCCGTTAATCCCTGAGCTATCTGCGCTCTGCACAAACTACTCTAAAAACCAGAGTCACTATCCAAGTGATGCTTAGTGCTCATTTCAGTTGCTGATTTAACCTCATAGCATTCACCCCGTCACCACAACTGTACAGGGTTTGGGTTTTGCTGTAACCAGAGAAACAGTTTCAGAAACTAAAACAAGCTACATTTTTTTCAAAATTTCAGCTTGGGTGTTCCAAACAGGCAAAAACTCGATCAAAGAAGAGACATCGCAGATTAAGATACGATTAAATATATGTTGAAGCTGTAAATGATTTGTGGTTGTTTGCTTCACTTGAAAAGTGAAAATGTCACTTTATCAGGTGTTAAACTGAAGCAGAGTCTGTTGCTTTCACCAATCTGCCGCTCCAGCGTGGCAACTAAGCAACAAAGGTAATAAATAGATAGAGAAATGGCAAGATGGGAAAAAAAAAACATGGAATTTGTTCAAAAAATACTTCTTATCATGTTTGAATGTTCGTGAAAAATTGTTCTCATCTTTCTCACTTCCCTCACACGTGAACGCACACACACACACACACACACACACACACACACACACACACACACACACACACACACACACACAGATGGAGAAATAATGCTATGCCTTTTACACTACATATCTCTATGAAGCCATTTTATGTAATTCCACCTTATCAAGCATTCCAGGCTAAGGATCGCTGCTATATTTGGGTTTGAAGGCTCACTCAGCTTTAATATTTTATGTGTGAAAGCATATTGACATTCACTTATGTTGGAATTAATCATTTCCAAAATCAATGTGACAGCAGCAGCTTATTGTGCTGTGACAGTGCATGTAAATATGAACAATACCCCTCCGTTGTTTTCTGTTATAGTAAACTCTGAATGTCAGATCATACTGGGGTCATCACTGGTCCAGTTTTTGAGTTTGTTATAGACTTTTGGTTTGTACTTTGAGTTAACTTATGTTCTGCTGCTGCTTCGGGCGATCGTGGCTCAAGAGTTGGGAGTTCGCCTTGTAATCGGAAGGTTGCAGGTTCGAGCCCCGGCTTGGACAGTCTCGGTCGTTGTGTCCTTGGGCAAGACACTTCACCCGTTGCCTACTGGTGGTGGTCAGAGGGCCCGGTGGCGCCAGTGTCCGGCAGCCTCGCCTCTGTCAGTGCGCCCCAGGGTGGCTGTGGCTACAAAGTAGCTGCCATCACCAGTGTGTGAATGTGTGGATGACTGGATGTGTAAAGCACTTTGGGGTCCTTAGGGACTAGAAAAGCGCTATACAAATACAGACCATTTCAGTTAATCTTGAGGTCCTTTTTTCCTTTGCCTCTCAGTTTTCATTATTTATATTCCTACTTTTTGATTTCTTGTTTTATTATGTTAGTGCCCCTCTTGTGTCCTGTCTGTCTCAGTCTTGTCTCCGTGTTGTCCTTTGTCTCTCTGGTCATGCTCCCGTGTCTGTCTGGTCTCTGCATCCTGTTTTGGTGGCTCTCTACGTTCCCTGTCTTGTCTAGTTAATATGTTTGTAGTCCTGTCCCTGTGCTTATCTCTCTGTGTTGTGTCCCTTCGTCTCCCAGTCTGTCCAGTCTCCGTGTCTGTTTATCCCAGTTATCCCAGTTCCAGTGTGTAAAACGCGTGTTAGTCTGAGAGCTCTGATTCTGGTTCTTCTTCCCAGTGGTGTGGTTAATTTGTGTCAGTGATGTCAACACGGTAACACACACTCCAGAGCAGTTCGTTTATGGTGCGACTCCGACCTCAACCCCAACCAATTATAGAGCTGCTTTTCTTCTAAATGTGGTGAGGTGCTCTAGATGTGCAAAGGTCTGCACGAGCTAGCAGCTAGCCATGAAAACAACGTGATTTCTCGGGGCTCTCCAAAAGTCCAGGATACACCACCTTCTTCATGGTGTGTGTAGTCTCTGTCTGGTTGGCCCTGCCCGGCTTTACCTGTTGTGTTTTGTTACCTTTTTACCGGCAATAAAGCAGTGGTTTTTGGTTTTATAGTCTTTCTGCTGAGTCCTGCATTCCCGGTCCACTCCCTGCCTGTCACTGTCATGTCTTGGACTCTTGCCTCAAAAGGCGTTCAGTGTGAGGATTTTATCCAATACTAATGACTTAATATGCTCACTCCAGTAAATCATGCAATTTCCCCTTTTAAACTCCTGCAAACAAGCAGAGGCTGGTTACAGTCTTTTGTATCTTTTCAGATGTTTAAAGGGAAGCAGTTTTTCCTCTAAACCTCTTAGGCGGCTGGTGGGCCTTTGAAAGTCTTGTGACTCTAGACTGGCAAACTAAGACTACAGTTCTCAAGCTGCATGCACACTGGAACAGATTTTCTTGTCACACATTGCTTGAAAACTGACGGCTGGACATTTGAGGCTCTATTTGTCTACGTAACATTCTAATGTATTCACTAGAAGGTTATATGTTAAACGGCAATATTCTTCCCTCTCATTATTAGTCGCTTGTCTCAAGTTGAGAAAAGTTTATAGAATAGAATAGAATAGAATAGAATACGCCTTTATTGTCATCGTACGTGTATAACGAAACTGTGGGTGCTCCACACCAACTGTGCTGGAATAAAATATAAATAGTAGACAGCAGGAATAAATAGCAAACATGAGAAATACTTTATATACAAAAATAAGAGAAAGCCACACATTAGACCAGCGGTCTCCAACCTTTTTTGCGCCACGGACCGGTTTACGCCGACAACATTTTCACAGACCGGCCTTTAAGGTGTCGCGGATAAATACAGCAAAATAAAACTAGTACTGGTACCGAAAAAAAGAAGATTTATTCATAACACACGTGAAAAGACCCAGGAAAACCGAGTAAACGATAAAAACGATAACAAAATAACGCTGAAAACCGATAAAAACCCTGAAAACTATACATTTCACACCTGAGCCTCAACTCTCGCGGCCCGGTACCAAACGACTCACGGTACCGGTACCGGTCCGAGGCCCGGGGGTTAGGGACTGCTGCATTAGAGTACAAAATAGTTGCAAAGTGATTGGAAGTAGTGCAAAGAAAAGACTTGGTCTGCATAGAGTCTGTGTGAGTGGCCTGAGTGATTCAGGTTACTCAGACCATGGCTCAGAGGTCAGAGGTGAGTGGGCAGGGGTGGGGCGTGGGAGGATAGTGTATGTTAATAGTTCTAATGGCCCAGGGGAGGAAGCTGTCTGTGAGTCTGGAGCTGTGGGGCCTGATTAACTTGAGGTTCTGAGCAGAGGGCAGAGGGCAACAGGTGGTGGGCGGGGTGCAAGTGGTCACGTATGAACGTCCTGGTTCTCCTGTGACACAAGGATTGGCAATGGCCTTCAGGGGTGGCAGAAGGCAGCCAATGTGTTAAGTACCTTCTGTGTAGCCTTCCGGTTCTCAGTAGTGCCCCCTGCGTACCAAACACCCAGTCAGCAGGAGAGCACGCTCTCCACTGAGGAGCGGTAGAAGGCCAGCAGCAGCGTCCGGTCCAGGTTTTTCTTCCTCAGGATACGGAGGAAGTGCAGCCAATGCTGGGCCTTCTTTACCAGGGCGATGGTGTTGTGTGTCAAGGTGAGATCAATGGAGATGTGGGTGTCCAGAAACCTGAGGGTGGAGACAGATTCCACCCATTCTCCATTTATAATGAGAGGGGAGTGGACCTGTCTGTGTCTCCTGAAGTCCACAACGAGTTGTTTTGTTTTAAGGACGTTCAGCGTCAGGTTATTTTCTGAGCACCAGCAGGACAAGTTCTCTACTATGCTGTCTCATCAGAGATGAGCCCAACCACAGATACTTGATGATGACGTTAGTTGGGTGGGTTCAGTCGTAGATGTACAGGGCATACAGAACAAATGGTAAATGGCCTGTATTTATATAGCGCTTTACTAGTCCCTAAGGACCCCAAAGTGGCTTTACATACCATCCACACATTCACACACTGGTGATGGCAGCTACATTGTAGCCACAGCCACCCTGGGGCGCACTGACAGAGGCGAGGCTGCCGGACACTGGCGCCACCTGGCCCTCTGACCACCACCAGTAGGCGGGTGAAGTGTCTTGCCCAAGGACACAACGACTGAGACTGTCCAAGCCGGGGCTCGAACCGGCAACCTTCCGATTACAAGACGAACTCCCAACTCTTGAGCCACGATCGCCCCACAAGGGGCAGGCGGCAGAGGGGATGTTAAGGTGGTCCAGCTTGGTTGTGATGATTCTGGTGCTGATTGCTGAGCTGTAGTCCATGAAGAACCTCCTCACACAGCTCTTCCTGTTCTCCAGGTGGTTAAGCGCTCTTACTATCTGCTCTTAGCACTTAATGACTACAGACACAAGGGTTATAGATTAATAGTCATTGACGCTGCCTATACCAGTCTTTTTGGGTATGGGAATGATGACACAGGCTTTCAGACAGGTGAGAACGGTGGCATGAGTCAGGGAGAGGTTGAAATACTCCCAGTGTTTTGTAGTAGGTTTGGTGAAGTCTACTTTTCACTGTGGCTATAATTTACCTATTTCTGCTTCTTTTGCAAAGGTTTATTTAAATATTTAACACAAACTCTACGTTTATGTTTGAGTTATTTTGAGTTATTAGTCTTTTGATTATTTACTTGTTAAGTTTTTTTTTTGCATGATTTTTCATTTCACTATAATAAACTGTAATAGTACCGTATTTGCTAATAAAATAAACTGGACACATCATCTTGACTTTGAATGTAAAGCTTATAATATTTGGATTAATATTAGCAATTTAAATCTGATACAGAAATGATGTCATCTTTGTTTCTATAAAATTAAAAAAGCATGATAATCACCATATGTCTGCATCTGTCTGAGTAGGTGCATCAATCTTATTCGGAGAACACTGAGCTCATACAGATTGTCAGATACCTCCATGATCAGAGTCACACCGGTTTGTTTGCATTCAGAGACAGCATGTGCTGTAGCGGTTTATTACGAGGATGTTTTTAGTGGGATTTTCACGCACTCTTGAGTAGGCATAGCATTTGGGTTTTAGATGTTGCTATTAACCATTAGTGGTCTAAATGCATGCGTTAGCTGAAGTACTTTACAAAGACAGCAAATCTGTAGCAATTACACCGCTATAGACACAGAGTAATGCCAGCAATGGAATTGATTTCAAAATCCTGCTCCTCACATACAAGGTCTTAAATAATGGTAAATGGTAAATGGACTGGTTCTTATATAGCGCTTTTCTACTCATCTGAGCACTCAAAGCGCTTTACACAACTTGTGCATTCACCCATTCGCACAAGCACATCTCTCTAAGTGCTTTTATAGCTAACATTCACACACATTCATACTCCGATGGATGCATCGGAGAGCAATTTGGGGTTAGTATCTTGCCCAAGGATATTTGGCATGCAGACTAGGCGAAGCCAGGAATCGAACCACCAACCTTCCGATCAGTAGATGACCTGCTCTACCACCTGAGCTACAGTCACCCACTCAGGCCCCATCTTATCTTAATGACCTTGTAGTACCATATCACCCTATTAGAGCACTTCGCTCCCGCTCTGCAGGCCTACTTGTTGTTCCTAGAGTATTTAAAAGTAGAATGGGAGGGAGAGTCTTCAGTTTTCAGGCCCCTCTTCTGTGGAACCAGCTTCCAGTTTGGATTCAGGAGACAGACACTATCTCTACTTTTAAGATTAGGCTTCAAACTTTCCTTTTTGCTAAAGCATATAGTTAGGGCTGGACCAGGTGACCCTGAATCCTCCCTTAGTTATGCTGCAATAGATGTAGGCTGCCGGGGATTCCCATGATGCATTGAGTTTTTCCTTTCCAGTCACCTTTCTCACTCACTATGTATTAACAGACCTCTCTGCATTGAATCATATCTGTTATTAACCTCTGTCTCTCTTCCACAGCATGTCTTTATCCTGTCTTCCTTCTCTCACCCCAACCAATCACAGCAGATGGCCCCGCCACTCCCTGAGCCTGGTTCTGCCGGAGGTTTCTTCCTGTTAAAAGGGAGTTTTTCCTTCCCACTGTCGCCAAACTGCTTGCTCATAGGGGGTCATGTGATTGTTGGGTTTTTCGCTGTATGTATTATTGTAGTGTCCAAGGGCGTAGATTTGGCATGGACAGAAGGGACATGTCCCCACTAATATCCAGCGATTATTGAATTGTCCCCACCAATAATTTGATCTCTTCGAGTAAAGAAAAACAAACCCAATAGAAAGAAAAAAGATCTGTCAACGTCTCATTAACCCATCGGTGCAGAAAGAGTTAAATTACGTTCTCTACTGGAGACCTACCTCATGTGACAAATATGGCCAATGTGATTGGCTGAGCCTTTCAGGGAGCTCTGTTTAGTTTTAGCAGCAGCAAGCCTGCGCTGCGAGGAGGAGAGGAGGGCGGCAGCAAAAAGGAAGAACCTGGATATAAGAAAGTATTTTTCAAAGAAACCTGTAAGTCACTTAAAGTCAAGTTCACTCATAAAATGTGTCCGTCGTAATAACGTTACAGGCTATGCTAGGCCATACATGCCAACCCTCCTGATTTTTCTGGGAGAATCCCGAATTTCAGTGCCCCTCCCGAAAATCTCCCGGAGCCACCATTCTCCCGACTTTCTCCCGTTTTTCCACCCGGACAACAAAATTGAAAAACCATATCCCAGATTGGCCCAGCCAATTCCAGTTTCCAACAATGGCTACTACTGCTGCAGCTACTTAGTTTTAATATTACTCTTATTACTCTTTCTGGGTCGCAAAATAAACTTTTAACATATTTTCAGGCGAGAATGTAGCTGAGTAAACGTCAAATATCTGTGTTATTGTACTTAAATTATAATCAATCAGCTTCCTTTTGTCCACTTAAAATATGTTTACAGAACTATTTTTTGCATTTGTTGCAATTTCAGCTGTCGTCTTGGCCAGATTACTCTTCTAGATGAGGTGACTTTTTTAAATTAAACAAGAATTTTTTTAAATGCATAAATAAAGGATACATAAAAGTCACTGCCAAAAACGGCTTCTACCTTGTTACAGGACTGTTGTTTGTTGCTCAAGATGACTTGATATAATTCATGAGGGATATATTTGACATATGTTTCACATATTATAGACTAAACAAGTTATTTATAGCAGTTTAAATACAAGCAATCAGTTTTTGGGAAATACCGGAAATCAGTTTTGGCAGACAATCACTTTTTGGCACAACCCCTGGTCCTCAGGTGGACGCAGGCTCTGAATTTGGACACCCACGGCTTGTTTCTGGCTGGACAATAATAATGGTGACATTTAACTTTAGCCCTTTTGAATGTCTCCCTAATTCTCAATGTTGGCAAGTATGTGCTAGGCTTTGGCCCACATCAGTCTAATATTGTATGTAACCATGAATAACATGTTGCCATGTCCACCAGGAGACACTGGACAGTATAGATGTAAAACAAATATGCCAGCAGTTTATCTCAGTTAATGAGAGGCTTCTTCACATAGTGGACATTGAGTTGTTGTGTGGGGCAGCAGTAGTCTATGTCTGTTGCTGTAACAGTAGTTTGTGTTTAGAATAAAAAGTCCCAGCACACTGACTTGATCGGGGCAATAGTGCCTAAAATGTTCCTAATTCTGCTGAGAGATCTTTTACTTTGTGGTAATCTTAGACGAGTAGTTTTATGGACAAAACCCACCAGGTCATTCAGTGTTCCCTTAGTGCTAATGTGTCAGAGATGTTGGTGTAACTGAAGTAATGTTGTTAAGTCCTTAAAGTCATATTCTTTTATTGTCATGACTTTATTTGAAGCTATTTTTATTTTTGAATGATATCTGATTTATATGGAATATGGCTGAAGTAAACTAAAGTCTAAAATACTTAGTCAGTCATTTGTTTAATAGCAATTTAACATTATATAATTCACATATAAAACTATGAATTGTAATTTTAAATGGTTTAAAAGCATGTAGAATAGCATATGTAGGCAAGTCTATTTCTCCTTTTTTTTTTATCAAGAATCAAAGACAAAAAGGAAAAACGAAAGAAACGGTGCAGGGTTCGGCGGTTGAATCAACCGTCCCCACCAATGCCAAAACCAAATCTACAACCTTATGTTGTGATTTGGCGCTGTATAAATAATATTGAATTTAATCTTAGAATTATAAATATATATTAAATAAAGAAATCTTACAAGCTAAAATAATCACAATCAGAGTAAAATAAAAGTTAAACCCATATACCAGGTTTATCAAATGCTAGCACACAGATTATTTAACACCTCTAAACTGACCAGATTTGATCCAGGAAAAGCTTCCCTGGACCAAAGTATTGATCATTTGTGTTGGCTCAAACAGCCCTGGATTGTCCTGACATAAACGTACACTTTCATCCCTTTAGCAGTCATCTTGTTATCCAGTGGAAGGGGTTATTGCAATAAGTCATTTAGGAGGATCTAACCAAATGTGAGGATTTGAAATGTATCCCAAGAGAGATTCGGGAATATGCACTTGGTGGCTGAAGAAAAATAGCTGCGGTTGGACTGAGGAGAAGAAAATATGCTTCATTGTTACTCACCTATATCAGACTCTTTGTGGTTCTTGATGAGCTCGGCAAGCTCAAAGTTTCCAGCAATAATGGCAACCTGGTGAGAGAAACAGCCAAGCACAGACACGAGAGAGAGTGAGTGTGAGACGGAGAAAAAGAAACACAAGAATTTACATGTGGATTTTTTTTAAAACAAAAGTAGCCTTTTGTGAACTGCTCTGAGAAACAAATCATGAAAATGAAGCAACTACACGACGATAAACTAACTGACATTTTGGTCCTTTGTGAAAAAAGCAATGCAAATTAGCCATATGGTGTGATCTTAGGAGCTTTCTGATTGGTTAATGTTTTCTTTCCTTTCTTTTCCATTTGAAAGATAGATAAATAGTTCATTTATAAATATATATTCATTATTCTTCTTTTTACTCTCCAATAAATTATCAAGTAATAAATTACTTTATTAATGACTAAACATAAGAATGCTTTCTTTCACTCCCGGCCTTGTGTGCAACATGAGGTTCTTACAGAATAATTCACAAGAGAACCACAAATGATTGTCTCTAAAAGCAAGAACACATAACAGAAGAAAATTACAAAAGTGCAAGCAGGAAAAAGCGTTAATCACAATAATGAGTCTTTTTTTCCCTTCAAATTGGTAAGATCAAGCAGTGGGTTCTCCAAGCTGGAGACGCCTGGAATCTACTTACCTATTACACACATACACTGATCAGACATAACATTGTGTCCATTGAAAGGAAATAACACCGATTACCTGTTTATTATGTCACCTGTAAGTAGTTAGGGTACACATGGAGCAAGTGAAGATCTGTTCCAAAAGTTGATGTGTTAGAAGGAGGAAAACTTGGCAAGTTTGAGTTTGAGATGGCTAGACGACTGGATCAGAAAAGTGCAGATCTGTGGAGTGGTCCCAGTCTGCAGTGGATAGCATCTATAAAAAGTGGTCCAAGGAAGGAACAATGGTGAACCAGTGGCAGGGTCAAGGCTTGCTGATGCATGTGGTGAGCAAAGGCTTCCTGTGTGGTCGGATAAAACAGATGAGCAACTGTGGCTCAAATTGCCTCAAAGTTGAAGCTCGTTCTGATAGAAAGGTATGAGAAATCACCGTGGATTGGGGCTGCATAGTCGCAGCGCGGTAGGGGTGCCCATGCGACCGCACTCCATTGCTGAAAGCACCAACAATGGGAGTATCAGGACTGGACCATGGGGCAATGGAAGAAGGTGGCCTACTCTGATGAATCACGTTTTCTTTTACATTTTTTGGCTGGCCAGATGCATGTGCGTCTTACCTTGGGAACACCTGGCACCAGGATGCTCTGTTGGGAAACCTTGGGTCCTGCCATTTATGTAGACGTTACTTTGACACATACCATCTACGTAAGCATTGTTGAAGACCATGTTGATCCTTTCACTGGAAAGGTATTCCCTGATGGCAGAATAATGTGTCCTGCCACAAAGCAAAAATACTGTGGCGATGGTTTGAAGAGTACAGGGTGGGCCATTTATATGGATACACCGTAATAACATGGGAATGGTTGGTGATATTAAAGTCCTGTTTGTGGCACATTAGTATATGTGAGGGGGCAAACTCCTCAAGATGGGTGGTAACCATGGTGGCCATTTAGAAGTCGGTCATCTTGGATACAACTTTTGTTTTTTCAATAGGAAGAGGGCCATGTGACACATCAAACTTATTGGTAATGTCACAAGAAAAACAATGGTGTGCTTGGTTTCAACGTAACTTTATTCTTTCATGAGTTATGTACAAGTTTCTCTTTGTTCACAGCCATTGACATGTCGAAGAGGTTAACACGTGAGGAGCGGATCGAAATTGTGTTGATATCTGGTGAACGCAGTAACCGGGTCATTGCAGCAGATTTCAATGCAAGACACCCTACGAGACCAACCATCTCCCATGCTACAGTTAGCAAACTGCTTGCTAAGTTTCGTGAAACTGGTTCAGTGTTGGATTTGCCAAAATGTGGACGCAAAAAAACTGTCATTAATGAAGAAACATCAGTGGCTGTCCTAGCTTCATTCAGCAAGAGCCCACAGCGTAGCACTCACCGCATGTCACTGGAGAGTGGCATTAGTCAAACATCCCTTCGGCGGATATTAGCTACTCACAAATGGCACCATTACAAACTCCAGCTGCTGCAGCATCTCAACGAGGATGACCCAGATCGGCGCACAGAATTTGCAGAATGGGCAAAACAAAAATTGGAACAGGACCCTCAGTTCATGCAGAAGATTTTGTTCAGTGATGAGGCAAACTTTTATGTGAATGGTGAAGTTAACAAACAAAACCACCGCTATTGGTCTGACACTAACCCACATTGGATGGATCCTTCCAAGACTGTTGGAACAACAAAAGTGATGGTTTGGTGTGGTATATGGGGTACAACGATAGTGGGTCCATTCTTCATCAATGCAAACCTCAAGGCCACTGGATATTTGAAATTGCTACATGATGATGTGTTTCCCTCTTTATGCACTGAAGCTGGCACGTTCCCTGAATTTTTCCAGCAAGATGGTTCACCACCACATTATGGGCGCCAGGTCCGAGCATTCCTAGATGAATAGTTTCCTGGAAAGTGGATTGGTCGTCGTGGGCCAGTTGAATGGCCCCCAAGGTCTCCCGATCTGACCCCCTTAGACTTTTATCTTTGGGGTCATCTGAAGGCAATTGTCTATGGTGTGAAGATACGAGATGTGCAGCACCTGAAACTACGGATACTGGATGCCTGTGCTGGCATTTCTCCTGCGGTGTTGCTATCAGTGTGTGAAGAGTGGGAGAAGAGGGTTGCATTGACAATCCAACACAATGGGCAGCACATTGAACACATTTTATCAGTGGTCAGAAACTTGTAAATAACTCATGAAAGAATAAAGTTACGTTGAAACCAAACACACCATTGTTTTTCTTGTGACATTACCAATAGGTTTGATATGTCACATGAGCTGTATCCAAGATGGCCGACTTCTAAATGGCCACCATGGTCACCACCCATCTTGAGGAGTTTGCCCCCTCACATATACTAATGTGCCACAAACAGGACTTTAATATCACCAACCATTCCCATGTTATTACGGTGCATCCATATAAATGGCCCACCCTGTACAACAATGAGTTTGAGATGTTGACTTGACCTCCAAATTCCTCAGATCTCAATTTAATTGAGCATCAGATACCAGAGCACACCTTCAGTGGAGGTGTAGTGGAGTCCATGCCTCCACAAGTCGAGGCCGGTTTGGCAGAAAAAGGGGGGACGAACACAATATTAGGAAGGGGATCATAATATTATGTCTGATCAGTGTACGTACATATTTCAAGTCAATATTCACTTAATAACTGTCCATAAGTCACGTTTGTGGTTCTCTTGATGCATTTATTGCTAAAAATGGAAAGCTAAAGCTAAAGCTACAACTGAAATGAGACTTTTTTGAAATTTTATCATGTAAGGCACAAGCACTAGCGCCGTGAGTTGTCATTTGTGGTGATGAGACATCCTGGCCATAACCCTAGCTCTTTTTGGGCGGAAAAAGAACAAAAAGGCTGACACCCAGTGTTAAAATATTGTGATTTTTAATTTTCTGACCATGTGAGAATTAAGTAGTTCTGTCAATCCGAAAACTAGACTGAAGCACTAACTCTAAATCTTCAGCATTCCTACTTAAGGTGGCTCAGAGCTCGGAGGGTTAAAAGAAAAAAATACTGATTGCACCATTACTCATGGAAACGGAAGGTAGAGGTTTGGAGAAGTGACGTGAACCACATATTGTAACATTTTTGTGTATTTATCTTAATTGCTTTAATGTTTAGATAATACAACAAACTGTCAAGCCCACAAATTAATATTGACCTTCATTCTTCAAACTGACAAATATGAAGTGTGATTGAAAGTTCTCAGAATTGACCCATAAAAATCAAACACCTTATCCAACTTACATTTGGCTGATCTTCGAGTCAGTTTCAGGCCTCTGCACAGATATCGGTTTCTGTTCACACTGGTCTTCAGTAACTGTTCCTTACAAACTTTCTGACTTGCCCTCTTCAGTGAAAAATAGTCCTTCAGTTTAGTTGCTCTTTAGGTTGTACAATCTCTTTTTCTTCTTCTATTTTTTTGGTTTTCCCCCTTTGTCTTCTTAGCTGAGAGCATTTGACTCGTGCATTTTTGTTCTAGATACACTTTCAGTGGCTCTGTGTACATAATGATTCATTATTCAAAATAAAAGCTGACAATTCTTGTTGTGCAAATGCAACTTACATACTTTTATTTAGACTGTCATCCTTCAAAAATAAATATTTTATTTGATAATAATTAATGTTCAGGTTCATAGTTGGGGTCCTAACTTACCTACAATACTGGAAAAGCTTTTCATTTCTTTTTAACTCTTATCTTATCAACAAGTAATTAACTGGTGACCCGGTGGATGGCATACCATCCTGGTGTCTTGCACTATTTTCTTCTAATGTCTTGCTCTTATTCTTCGTATATTACAGTCACTTCGATCGTTCAAATCAGTGGGCTTCATTACACAGAAGTGTGATATGTATGTGGCCACCAGAGGGCAGTAACGGGATTTCTTGCTGAGCTGGTTAAACAGGTTGTTACACTGTCAGTGACCCAGATCGTGCTGCCTGTTACCGTGCTGTTGCTTACAGTCAGCTCTGCAGGCACAGTGCTTGCTGAGTGTTACAGGTTTACAGTACAGCTGGAGTCAAGATCACGGCAGTAAAAATAGTCAGATTCATTTTCCCGCTGCACATATGCACACACACACACACACGCACACACACTTCATGAGAAGCCTAGAAGCATTATATAAGTGTACCTCCTCTGATTCCCGGAGAACAAATATTCAGTAAAGAAGAGAAGAGTGAGCATGTGTATTATCAAAGCATTGCTGGCTTAAGTAGTAAACTGTGCTCCCTTTTCTGTTCTTTATATATATATGAATCAAAAAAGAGCATTTCTGAGACACACTTAGGAATTTCAAAAGGAAATGTTTTACACCACTTTGACTCCTTTTCACATTTCTGTTATCAACCTGCGTTCAGATACAAAAGGGAAAAATGCTTGCTTTTAAATAAGATGTGAGTCACTGAATGTAAATTTAGGCTCATATTTTTGGTAACAAATGTGATGTTTCCTGTTAAGGAGATGGGGGAGGGGGTGCTGAATGCTGGCTGGATTGCCCACTCATTCTGAGGATCTCCCAGAGCGCATGCCACAAACTGTGACAAATCTATCAAAGCCTGTTCATGAGGAGAAACTGTTGGATGGGAAGAGATGAGGCAAAGAAAAGAGATGAAAACGTCATTTCAACTATGACCTAGAATGAGGTAGCCAAACCTAATGTATTTGTAAGATGTTTGAAGCACTGAGACATGTACTGCCCATCAGCAATGTAATAATAGGATAAAATATGTCCCCCCTAAAACCTCTGTCTTATTGTTTTTTCTTTATCAATAAACGATCAGCCGTTTGGAACAGCATATGTGTTGTGTTGTTTCCATTTAGGCTTTTATAAGGTAATTTCAAGGTCAAAAGATGTTTTAGCATCTAGGTTAAAATTTGAGGTTAGAATCACTTATTGACAGCTTTGAAAGTCTAGAGTGACATTAATGTTTCTGACCTGATTCCCACTGTAATATAGTCATACAGTCACATCACCTGTATTCACATATTTACACCTCTGCTAATTACTATTTAAATTCTGGTTTGCTAATGGAATCAAGTGGCTCTGGGAATATTTTCATTTATTCAGCTACACTGAGAGTTAAACATACAATGCACACGTCTTTCAGCATCTTCAAATAAGACACTTTACTCAGCATTTCTTTTCCAACACAAATTTTCCTCCAGAATCTCAAATTAATAGCTTTTAATTGATACTTTGATACTTAATAAGCCCAGCTTACATAATCAGTGGAAAAAGGGCAGCAATCGCCCAAAGAGGCCAAAGCTCACCAGAACAGAGTTGCTTTTGACCAGCAATACTAACCAAACTATTGGTGCACATGGACCAAAAAGCTACTATAAATGGGCCTGAACAATAAAACAACAAAGACTAAACTAACAAAACATAAGTTGGGTAAAGGCTAAAAAACAAGTACAAAGAAACTAAGTAAGAATCGAGCTCTGAAAAAACACCCAAATGATGTGGAGGTAAAGGAGTGTCATTAGGAGGGTTGATCTGTATGAACACAAATGGTCAACTTATTTCTGGAGGTATGGATGCTCGTGCTCCTCAACATCTCCTCAAAAACATATCAAACAAAAATAAATTGCTTCAAGCTCACGTTCATGTGTGAACAATCAAGTCAGGCACTCTGAGCCAATGAGTCATGGCTCTGGGAGACATGAAGACAAACACTTTTGCATCCTTACATGTTGTGCAATAAACTGCACTGTGAATCTTCAGACGTGACCTTGTTTTATGTCATTGGCAGTTATAGGAGCTTGTAGTTCTTCGTTCTCCGCTGATACTGGTCAGAGGTAGTCACAATGACTTCTGTGTGTCCAAGATGTAACAGTGGTACCCAGTCACCATCACACTGTTGCATTTCATTAGCTGGTTTCCACTGAGTAGGATAACAAATTCACTTTTCAAAAGCTATTTTTCAAAAACAAAAGCAAAAGATTTACTTGGATTCTAGCTTTGCTGCCATGTAGCGACAGATGAGATGACGGCCATATTTAATGTCTGTAACATAGCAACAGCACTGTAACATATAAGCAGCTAAATGTGTTATGAATGACGTTGAGATCACACAAACATGATTTCTGAAATGTTGCTGAAGTTGATGTTTTCCCTTTTCCCAACTGCACCTGAGCTTGTGTTTGTTGGCTCACCTTAGCTCCTTTTTGCTTCCAGCGTGGAAACTGAAACTAAATGGGCGCTCATTCACTTCACAGGTACAGCTCCAGCATTTTACAACACACCAGCTCAACATTTTGATAAGTTTCCAAATATTCACAATTTACCGTCAGACCCCAAAGCAACATCTGCCTTCCATTATCAAGCTGAACTTGAACAACCCCATAATGCATTGCGTTGGTGATGTCATGACCCTGAGCTTTACTGGGGATTTATTTATTTATTTTTTGTTTTTACTGTTGATTTATGCTTTAGTGGGAATTCTATTGAAGCAAAATCTAGCTACATCGTAACCTGATGGATCTACGCGCCAGTATTCTGAATGTCCTGTTCAGTAATGTCAATTCCTCCTGTGTGTGCATTTCTGCTATTTTGCCACAGTTTTTGAATTGATGAGTGACAGAATGGCAATCATCCTCTTCATATAAGAAATGATAATCACGGCATCAATATAAGGACCCACAAATGTCAGTAAACTCCTGGAAGTAGATAGATCACCATCTGTCGCGAAGGATACATCTGGCACAAAGTGGGCCTTTAAAACCCAAACAGGAGATATAGAGGAGGTGTAAACAATGTTTACTTAGCATTGTTTATACTGTGAATGCTATTTATATTACAGGGTACATTTCGAGTGGCTCTGTACTGTTTATTTTAGACCCTTGGAGAAACCCAGAGTTAAGGAAGCTACATATTTGGAATGGGATTAGCAAAAGCTAGTCTAAAATGGAGCTTACAGAATCCAACAGAAGACAGTTTCAAGTGTGATCACAAACCAGGTACCAAACAAGCTACATGGAGTCACAATTTATCTCTCATTATCATTCTACCACCCACTATCACCACCACTACTGCCATCACCACCATCACCACCCCCACATCGATTCTTTTCCTGTTCTCCCATGGTTGTCATGGAGACAAATGGTTGTGTATAACACAGAAGTAACCGGATGGGGGTGGGAAGGATGTGGAGCCACTTAAAGCCGAGTGGAAATCAAGGCAACGGGTCGACCGGACCAAAAGAAAGAGATGGTGAAAGGACACCAGAAAAGGAAAATCAATCAAAACAATCACTGAAACACAAAAGTCCAAACAGGAAGGAGAAAGGATTCGATCTACACTGCCCTTCAATTTTAAACTTAATCATTCCCCAGCACTGAGTAATTTGAGGGCCCAAACTTTTCTTTATACGTTTACATTTTTCCTTCATTTTCTTCCCATAGAGTTAGTTTAAATAGACTCAAAGTGAAATGTCAAAAATATGACCTAATAAAGTGAAATGAATGATTGCAGTGTTTTAATTGATCCAAAATAAATTAAAGGTCTCTAAAAATGACAATATTATTCAGGAACTACTTTAACACTTTAACAAATTTTCTTTTTTCTTTCGATAAGTCAGTCTGTCCTATAGGTTAGCCTATTGACCGCTAACTCATCACTGATATCCGGGCCAAGACGTCCACTTTCATTCATCATTCAGATCCGCATGGTTTTCAGATGCAATTTGGTGAATGTGACTCCTCGTTTGAGCTGCATGCAATTAAAGCCTGCTAGAATGTGACTGATCAATAGAACTTATAATGCTAAGGCAGATGCATTGATGTTTGCATCCAACTCCATCCAGACTAATAGTAACAATATGTTGTTAATGTTAGTCAGCTTGTAGTAAAACATTATGGGACTTCACATATTTTTACTTTCACATACTAAAGCCTGGTTTTAAATGGTTTCACCCCTCAGGACGCCCCTCACAGTTTTCCATGGTGGCTTGCTTATAGAAAACCCATCTAGAAAGCTGTTGGCCATATGTAGGCACGCCTGCCCGGGGTTTGCCCCGTCCACACAGCCCCACAGTTCATCCACACCTATCCATCGTGTGCTAACACAGGCATGTTTGCACATTATTTATAATAATTAAAGACCATACAGGGAAGTATGACTATTGTGGAGAAGATAAAACCCCAGAAGATACTTCAGTGTAGTGTCAGAAATATGAGGCTGAGAGGTGATCTATTCGAACCTGAAGTAAGAGGGATTTTTATTGATTTACAGCAAAAGAATTCAGGAAGTGAAAGATATCAGGCCATCGTTCATTTCAAGATTCATTTGTTGGATAGGAGCTGACTCTTTTTCCTTTCAGGACAAATGGCTGCACAGTGCAGCAGGTTACATGTTATCCAAACCTGCCTGGCCCTGTGTGAAAAAGTACTTGTCTCCTAAACATAATAAATGATTGGGCCAGCCTTGGCAGCAAAAACCGCAATCAAGCGTTCAAGAGAACTGGCATTGAGTCTTGTTGTGGAGGAATTTTGGCCCAGTCTTCTTGCAGAATTGTTTTAATTCAGCCACATTGCAGGGTTTTCAAACACAAACGGCCTGTTGAAGGAAATGCCAAAGCGTTTCAATCTGATTTGAGTCTGGACTTTGATGAGGCCGCTCCAAAAGGCTCATTTGTTTTGTCTTTTTGAGCCATTCAGACGTGGACTTGCTGGTGTGTTTACAATCAACGTTCTGCTACATAACACAAGTGATCTTAAGCTTCACAAAGTGATGGCCCGACATTCACCTTCAGGATTCAGGAGAGCAGTTTTTCAGGTGTCCATTAATTATGGACCCAGAAGCATCAAAGCGGTTTATTATGCTCATAAATGACCTTTACTGAAGCAAGTGAGACCTGCGGATTTTTAGATGTTGGTCTGAGTTCTTTCATCACTCCTGGGAAGGTTCACTATAATATTTGTGGATGATGGCTCTCACTGTGGTTTACTGGATTAGAAAAGCAGGTTCTATTTAAGTGATTTTGTCATTTAGGGGCGATCATGACTCAAGAGTTGGGAGTTCGCCTTGTAATCGGAAGGTTGCTGGTTCGAGCCCCGGCTTGGACAGTCTCGGTCGTTGTGTCCTTGGGCAAGACACTTCACCCGTTGCCTACTGGTGGTGGTCAGAGGGCCCGGTGGCGCCAGTGTCCGGCAGCCTCGCCTCTGTCAGTGCGCCCCAGGGCGGCTGTGACTACAATGTAGCTGCCATCACCAGTGTGTGAATGTGTGGATGACTGGATATGTAAAGCACTTTGGGGTCCTTAGGGGCTAATAAGGCGCTATACAAATACAGACCATTTACCATTTAACATATGTGACAGTTATGAGGCCTGAAATTGAACTTAGCTTTCCAGAAAGTTTGGTTAATGACAATTAATTCATGATTTAACGAGGGACAATTCGATTTTCATGGACAGGTTTGGATTGCTCTCCTCCCTTAATAAATGAAATAATCATTTAAGACCTGCATCTTGCATTTACAAACAAACTATCTCTGATGATCTGATACTAATATGGAGAAAAAGACTAAGAAATCATGAAGGAGGCAAATACGTTATACACAGCACTATAGTGGTGTGGTTATACAGTAAGGGGCACATTTGTCCCCACACTGTGGGGCTAGCTCATGAGTCCTCTGTGAGCCTAGGGGAGGCCTGGGTGGGGCCCCAGTAGTGTGGCCCACATCTGGGCCCCTCTCTGTTTAGTGTGAGGAGACCAAACTACAGGCTACCTCACTGAGGCCCACTGTGGGCTGTGTGGGTCTGCCTGCCATTCCCCCACATGGGTTGGGTTCCACAGGGACATGCTTCAGGGGTAAATTTAAATGCACTGGGCATCATCTTAGCTGGTTTTGGGCATGAAAACAACTTGTTAAGATTTACTCGACCAATTTAAAATACACCGTTTTACAACCTGTGCCATCTGCAACATGCTTCTTTATTATTTTACTGGCTCCACCTACAGTAACAACATTATAGCAGAGTGCAGTGGATGTGTGCAAAATGTTGCTAAAGGGGAAAAATATAAGATTTAGGGGTGTTTAGAAAGTATGACTACAGACGATAAAACCATGTAGTTCAGCAGGATTAGATAAGCTTCACATAAAACAGGGACAATAGCTAGACTGGCTTTATTCAGTGTTGCTATTAGTTCAGCTAACTAACACATTAAATCCATATTCAAACATAAGTATAAGGTACACATGAAACACAGCTCGTGGTGGTTAAAAGGATAGAATGGTTTACTTAGTTGGTTTACTAATCTTCACTCTCGTTAGCACTGTTCATGCATCTCAGGCTCGTTAGCTGCTTCCACTCTACTCACCCACCCTCAAACCGAGTGTTTTTGGTGTGCTAGGCAGTATACACTGAGTTTATTGAGCTTTTCCACTGAGAACTAATACAAATTACATCACACACACACACACACACACACACACGCACAAATACATATAATGTTATGATTTTGCTATTAATTCCCACAGAGGAACATACAGCGCTTGGAATGTCATCATCTAATTGCAAGTTTTAGTTATGAAAACAGATAACTGTTGATATCAGTGACCATCATGTCATGATTATCCATCAAACCGGGCAAATTGCACCCAAAGGAAAAGCAAGAAGGTGTTTATGACTCTTGCTAAATGAAAGCATGAATCTTCCTTCATTCATTCATCTGGCTGTAAACCAAATTCCAGCAATGCCAGTTTAAAAAGGCAGCACAAACACAAACTTTCAGGAATAAGACCCATCCCATTATATTCTTATAGTAAGTGGTAGCTATAATTTACAGCAGAGGTCACAAAACCATGTGTGCTTTACAGTCTGTGCTAAGGCACGAAGGGCGCATAAGAGAATGTGTGGGGGCATGGTGAACAGGAAATAGGTGAGGAGGAAGGGCATACAAAGTAGAGTGAAAATAATAAGGAGTGACGAGGGGAATTAGATTAAAAGACTGGCTTAGAAAGAACGTGCAAAAGAAAGATAACGAATGTGAAGAAAATGAAAAGGTAAAAGAAATGAGGTTTTACAGAGCGCGTGAAAAGGTTACAGCTGGGCACAGGTCAGATTGAAGAGACAGAAATATGGTATGAGGACTCAAAAAGAAGAATGAGAGGAAGAACACGGGATAGAGGGCAGCTGATAGAGGGCAGCTGATAGAGGGCAGCTGATAGAGGGTAGTTGTAAATGAAGACCATAAATCTGAATCTCTTTTAAAGCCTTCTATCTAGAAACTCAAAGAGGATGCTGGGAACTTTCTGTGTCAAAATGTTACTCTTTTTGTTGTTTGCATACACACACACACACACACACACACACACACACACACACACACACACACACACACACACACACACACACAGAACTGACAAATGATATTATCAATTGGCACGACCACAGAACACCCACACAGTGTTCAGATTAAGAGCACATGCAGCAGCAGCAGAGGCACAACGTAAGCGCGCCTCATTCAACTGTAGCAATCAGTATTTATTAACACTTGCACTTTCCAGTTGTTAATTTGGCTCCTAATGATGATGTTTTCAAGCACATCTCTTTGCTGAATTGACAAACAGGCCTCTCTAGTGAGATGCACGTATAGCATACAAAAAGTAAAAATGAAGATGTCAGGGTTTGACATCGGCTTCATTCTTCACAACAGGACTTTGCTGTCTGCAGTGTTGGGGAGTAACAGAGTACATGTACCGGCGTTACGTATTTAAAATACAAAATATGAGTAACTGTATTCTGTTACAGTTACCGTTTAAAAAGGTGGTATTTAGAATACAGTTACTTTGTTGAAATAAATGGATTACACAGCGGTATTTTCCTGTTTGATATGTTAGGCTATGCTCTCTCTGTTTTTGGTGATTCCACGCCAGTGGAAACCCAAACAAACACGCATTAAGAGGCTCTAATGCCTGTGTCTCAATCTCACGGCCCATGTCACCTCCACTTGCAGCAGCATAATCATGTGAAAATTTACTATTCAAAAAATGATTTAATATGAAGGCAATAGGCAGTGTAGTCCGTGCTGCAGGGAGAATGGACTGCCATATAGTGATGGGTCGTTCGCGAACGAAATGGCTCTTAGAGCCGGGTCTTTGAAGTGAACGACGCGAGCCGGCTCCTTATTGGGAGCCGTGAGGTTTTTTTTTTTCGTTCTCTCACCCTCTCTCTCGCCCTTTTTTCTGCTAAACTCCGCACGCGCGGCCTGTACTTTACGCTGGGCAGAGGGGGGAGGGGCGTTAGTTACAGTCGCAGTAGCACAGGAACAGAGCCAGAGAGAAAGAGAGCCAGGGACAACAACGTCACATTAGAAAGGTATAGTAATCATCCACTATTTTCAGTTCAGGATGATAAAGGATTCAGAAATCATGCAGGCCCATATGACAGAGAATGTGCATCTTTTTTTTGTTTTAATATTTTAATTTATATTTAATTGTGTTGTGGTTTGCAGTGTTTGGTGTTGTTTCACGTTAAATTTGTTTAAAAGGAAAAAGCTGAAAATTTAAATAGTTAAAAGTTTAAAATGTAAATAGTTGTTCTTTGTGTTATATGATTTATTTATTACATTTTATGTGGAGTGAATAAATAAAGTATATTTATGGTGGCCCTTAGAGACAAAGCATGTACAAACTCCAAAACATGTACAAACTCCGAAACACGTAAAAACTCCGAAACACGTAAAAACTCAGAATCACGTACAAAAGACAACAGAAGTGCTCCAGGTTTCTAGGGCGCAGTGTTGAGCTTTTGTTACCTAGAGGCTACACAAGCCAGGAAGTATCAACAACCGGATTTGGTGTGTGGTAGTAACAGGTAAATGAATTTTTTTTTTTTTTTACTTATTTGAATAAATATGAGTGCTTGTCTATAAATACACAAACAATACACATATGCTTTCAATTGTGTAATTTAAGTGATCTGGGTAGCTCTGTTTTGGAAGTTCAGTTAACGCTAGAAATGTGTTTTAGAGTTTGTTTGTGTTTTGTCTCTAGGGGCCATATATAAACATATATAAATAAAACCAATTTTTTTACATTAGTAATTCCTTTTCTGCATAATTTTATATTATTGTTAATGATTAAATAATTAAAGCAACAAAACAACCTGAAGAGCCGGTTCGGAGCCGAAAGAGCCGGATCTCTAAAAAGAGCCGGAAATCCCATCACTACTGCCATACACGTTATGTGTCTGTGAGCGAGGAAGGGAGAAAAAGGAAAAGTACGAGCTGTCATCGAGCAGAAATGGGAGCTGGAAGCATGTAAATATAATAATAACCACTGCAGCCAAGAAGAGTGCCTGATATGCCCAGTTGTAAGTAAGCTATTAAGACTCGACTGTACACCATGTTCGTGTTTTCCTCTGAAACAATAAGCTCTGTTGGAGCAGCCTTTCAACGCCTCTCTCTGTCTTTGCTAGCAAAGTTGACCCAGACAACAAAGTAAAGCTAGTTTTCATCTACAAGCCCGACACGAACCCACCGTATTAGCCAGAGGTCCCTTTACTACGGTTCGGAGCCGCGGACCTGTTTTATATACGCGCGGAATAGTTTTCTACACGAGATCACTGCAAAAAGTGCAGCCTTACCTAATGTCCACCTACTGTTACTCATTTATATTAAGATTTAAACATCTAGTTGGTCTTGATATGGAGAGTAACCTGCAGTAACAGTAATAAATCACACAGCAATAGTACATTCATGTTGTAAAAGGCATGGTAATATATTAAGTAATTCAAAGTATTCAGAATACGTTACTCTCGTTGAGTAATGTAACGGAATACGTTACAAAATACATTTTGGGGCATGTAATCTGTAATCTGTCGTGGAATACATGTTAAAAGTAACCTTCCCAACACTGCCTGTCTACATCCATATTTTACACAGTCTGTGATAATGACTTTACCGTATTGAAGGCCAAAGTTAGCTTCATAAAAGAGGCAGGAAAGGATGAACTCAAACACATACCTGCTAATTAGTGCTAAGTAACAGAGTAATCAGATACCAGAATTTTGCTGAACTCTTGGGCTGTCTGTACCCCTTATTACAGCATCCAAATAGTTTATCCAAGAACTACGAATAAATGCCAGGTTGTAAATATGGCCTTTAATGCTATAAAGGTGGACATTTCCCTACGGACGTCTACGGTGACTAGCAACCTATTCAGGGAGCACCACACCTCTCACTATATAGCATGTGGGATATGCTCCCGCCCCCCGTGACCCTGAACTGGATGAGTAGAAAATGGATGGATGAGTATCGATGTACTTTTGGCTCGTGACCCTTAGAGGAACTGCAATGTGGACGCTTCTGGGACAGCGACACTCCAGAAGCAGCCAGTGGGTCTAAACAGATGCTCTACCTCCTGAGCTACAGCCAGGACGTAATCAGGACGTTACAGCTGCAGATTAATGCCCATTTAAACACATGAGACTTTAGGTGCCCAGGTACGTTTTAGAACTCTTATCATATAGTTTTGTGCTTGTAATAAGTTTGACCTGCTTTTCATTTCCCGAGGTCATGTGCTATAGTTAATGCGATGTTGCTTTATGCCTCTGATGTACTAATATTTCTCCTTCAGTTTCCCAGATGTCTGCTGGCCAGAAAACAAGCATAAACTTGTTTGATTTAGCTCTTGGCTTCATGTGTAGGTGGAGAGTGCAATAATGATAAAGATAGTAAGAGCAAGAGAGTGAATTTTTTCCACTTGACAACAAGTGAGAGTCCAACATGTCTAGTGGCTGCTTGTTGTTTTACTGTTAAGCCTGCTGTCAGAAGAGAAACTGCTTCTACAACAGATTTCTGCCTGTATGTTTTCCTGATATCTGCTGGAAAGCTACAGAAGAAATTCTAGCTCTTGAGCTCTGAAGGAATTACACCAAAACCTGACAGCTGAGGAAGCATGATATCATGCTGCTATTACACAAAGTTGCCAAATACAATCAAATGAGACTTCGTGTATTAGCTACACGAGAGGTTTGTCTGATGGCTAATGCTGAGAACAGCTCATGTCACTGTTCTGCAAACCTCAAATATTTAGTTTTAGGTTTTTTCCCCGCATATATATTTCTCAGGATCAACTTCGGTGTTTGGGATAGATTTTCCAAACATTCCAGCTGTAACCCGAGTTAGACAATATTTGATTGGATGATGCTGATAGAAAAGGCTTAGCATTGGTGTAGTCAGTCTCCAACAGCAACCAGTGACCTCGAGAAAAACGAAGGCATGTGTCAAAAACGGCAGTGCCTCGGCCACGTGAGGCTTGCTTCACCTCTGAGTCACCCCTACAGAGCTCCATGTTAAAATGTCCAACACACAGCAGAGACAAACAGCCCACTACACAATTAATCACAACTGTAAGCAGTGTTGGGAAGGTTACTTTTAAAATGTATTCCATTACAGATTACAGATTACATGCCCCAAAATGTATTCTGTAACGTATTCCGTTACGTTACTCAATGAGAGTAACGTATTCTGAATACTTTGGATTACTTAATATATTATCATGCTGTTTACAACTACATGAATGTACTATTGCTGTGATTTATTACTGTTACTGAAGGTCCGCGGCTCCGAACCGTAGTAAAGGGACCTCTGGCTAATACGGTGGGTTCTGTGTCGGGCTCGTAGCTGAAAACTAGCTTTACTTTGTTGTCTGGGTCAACTTTGCTAGCAGAGACAGAGAGAGGCGTTGAAAGGCTGCTCCAACGGAACTTATTGTTTTGGAGGAAAACACGAACACGGTGTACAGTCGAGTCTTAATAGCTTACTTACAACTGGGCTCGTCAGGCTCTCTTCTTGGCTGCAGTGGTTATTATTATATTTACATGCTTCCAGCTCCCGTTTCTGCTCGATGACAGCTCGTACTTTTCCTTTTTCTCCCTCCCTCGCTCACAGACACATAACGTGTATGGCAGTCCATTCTCCCTGCAGCACGGACTACACTGCCCATGATGCTACATTCTTTAGAGCTATATCTGTAGCATTCTGCCTATTAGCTTAGCACAACAACAACAAAAAGGCCTCTCTCACCCAGGAAACACGCAGAGAGAGAGCGTCACCCTGTAACCATGGCAACCGTAACGCTGCCGCCTGGAACAACAGAACGTAGCTGTCAAACAAAACCCAAACAGTCCTGACCCGCCACAATATGAAACAGGGAAGTACCGCCGTGTAATCCATTTATTTCAACAAAGTAACTGTATTCTAAATACCACCTTTTTAAACGGTAACTGTAACGGAATACAGTTACTCATATTTTGTATTTTAAATACGTAACGGCGATACATGTATTCCGTTACTCCCCAACACTGTGTGTAAGTGAGGTCATTTTTTTTATAATCGCAGGTTTGAATTGAATTAAGGATTAAACTTATATAATAACTACTAAGATGTGGCCGCTTGCTTTTCCAGTTTTTTGCACTCAGCTCTGTAAAGAAAAACACAGATTTTCCCCAAGTAAGTACCTGGCTGCTCAGTTTTAATGTAAGCTGATAGATCCTTTGGTTTATCTTCTCAAAAGACAAAAGGAAAGGAAAACAAATGTCCAAACAGTCAAACTGTACTGTGATTATGTGATAAATTTAACAAAAAGGATAAAATAAACCCTATACCTACTAAAATGTGTGTTTACTTTCCACCTTTGTGAGGAAAACGTATTTGTTGGTTGAGCAGCAGAGTTAGGTGTGTGGTTTGCGCCCATGGAAAACTTGCCAATGCCAAAAAGTTTCTTCTGCTACGGACTCGTGTTTGGAGCTTCTGGTGCCCGGGTGCACCTGTGAGCACAGACCCTGCTAGAGCGGTCAGTTGGTGTCTGCTCCAAGCACGCCACGCTTGACTGATCTGGATAGGGCCCGTGCCACAGAGCACCTTCATTATTATTTGGAGAGAGATCCAGTACCATCTCCAAAGTGTTCAAAGAAAGAAAAAATCAACTAAATGCCATTTCCTTAGTTTTTGTGCTCGATTCTTGTATTGTCTGTCTCCAGTATATTACCACACTGACTACTGTTGGTGTTCTCTTAGTGATTAGATGCAGACGGAGCATTAACAGCCCTGTGTGAAAAACAGACTCCATTTAAGAGGAAATACTCTATGGGTTGCTATTTCGAAGGTTCTTTAAAAAGGAAAAGCACAAGCTACAGCACAAGAGGTAATCTGAGTGCAGGATAAATACATATTCTTAGCAAACAAATAAAAAAAGCCTGCCTTGTCATAACAGAGTTACATAAGTCAGAGAGTTTTCACATCTAGTAATGCTTCAAACTCCGTATTACTCCACGTTTATCTTGTGCCTGAAATTCTAAGGATTTATGGTCTTATGTTGGTGACTATTTGCATAACTCTTTGGCTATGCAGACAGAAGGACTGAGCAGGATTCACTACAAAGAGGAAGAAACACAAAACCACCCATTAAAGGAAAACAAACAAAAAAGTCAGACCGTGGCTGCATTGAGCCATTTTATTGTTTTAAACGCTAAAAAGTTTATTTTATGACTTCCTTCTTCTCTGCAGCAAAAAGCTAAGCAAAGAAGCAACGACAGCACAAATATGGACAAAACAGTCTAGACCACATGTTTGTGACACTGACAGACACACAGCTTCACTCGGTGTTTTTGCCGGCATAAAAAAACCTAAATCATCACGTTCAGTGGAAGCCTAGGCCATCTTCAAAGTCAGGATACTTGGTCCACAAAAACATATTTATTCAAGTCATGCAGCCAATTTATTGCCTGCCTGCACCGTAGCAAATCTCCACACAGGGTGAGGGTTTTCTGCATGTTTCTACAAGCAGGCACAAACAAAAAAGCATCACAAAGATAGAGAAAAAACTGCATATTAACAGCAACACAGCTAAATCCAAAATCTAGGCTTCTTAGCTGAAAGCTCAAACTGACTAAAAACTTCATTCGACTCAGCCTCATTGCCTCTGAAGTGCTCACGCTAATAAAGCGCTCCACTGGAGTGGCTTTGGAGGACAGCTGAGGACCCTGTGGGACTGCCTTTCATAAACGCCTGCCTGAATATGGCTATTTTATAACTCGGGCGTAGGTTATGAGTCAAACATACCAGTTAGACAACTCTTACTGCTTCTTGGGATTTTTTATGGATTTGCTTCCTAAGGCATGTACACTTCAAACACTGCAAGCAGAAACATACAAATACACATGCGCTTGAATACCAGCTCAAGCCGTTGTGCACATACACTCCATGTTATGGAGGACAATCATTTCATCTGTCTTGAGAAAATTAATGTTTTACCTTTGTGACTGATTGAACGAACTGAGGGATAAGTTGGAGGGACACAGACGGAGCCTGCTGTTGTTAAAGTTAGATGATTTTCATATTACATTTAAAGATCTCCTGTTAACCTAGTAACATACGCCAGGTTGCCAGAGATCTGTTTAGGGTTAGGGTTGTCTGTAATATTCACATATACGAATAAAAAGAAAAGAAAATAGCAATCTAATAAGAGAAGAGGGCCAAAATGCACGAAGAGCAACATTTTAAAATTTCTGATTTCCTTTAACGTGCAGCTAAAACGCAGTTTAATAGTAAAGCCTACCCAGGAGTTTGCTGGTGACCTGGTGGAAGTTACAAGTTTAAAGAAAAGAAACGAAACGAATAAACGCGGCAATCTTTACACTGCGTGCTGAGTTTTGGTTGTGCTCTGTCCTAACAATGTTTAATCATAAATAATCGAATATTGTCAAGAAAGCTATTTACATCCCTGCTTGCAACTGACCTTGACCATGTTGCACCGTTGCCATGGTAACAAATGGGATGAAAAAAAATGTGCAGCTTCTGAAGACGGTTTCCCCCGGTTTCAATCTCCCATAATCACTTACACACAAACACTACTGAAGATTTTTTTTTACACTACCTGAAAAGGACTCTGGCTGTTGTAGTTCTTTACTTCCTTGTCAGCTCCACGAACTAGCAGCACTCTGGCACAGTTATCCTGTGGAAGAAGAAGAGAAAAATCACTCAAATGAAGCAGCTGACAACATCCCTAAGACAAGACTGGAACCCTTAAAGTCTCCTACTTTTGCTCAAAAAAAAAGAAAAATAAGAAGATGATGGTTAAGCTTCCAGTAACATCAGCAGAATTTTCCAAAAGCACAGAGCAAGACCTGATCAGTGACTGAGCATGCCGGCTCTTGCACAGGGATATACAGGAGGAAATAAGAAAAAGAACATCTAATACCTATCAGGAATGGAGCTTCAGTGTCTCTATTGCTCCACTCAAAGAGAAAGAGGGAGTGAGGGTGAGAGAGAGATGGAAAAACAAAAAGAGAGAGAGGAAGAGAGAGAGAAGAACAGAGATGGAGAGTGCTGAGGGGTTTGAATCTGCTGCACAAATCGCCCACAAAGTGCTCAACCACGCATGCACTGAGCACACACACATGCATATAAATACTTTTTTTAGATCCACAATAAGCTATTGAGAGTTGAAAAATCAGTCACACAGATACTGATACAGAAGCATAATCTGTACTGTAAAGTCGGCATTACAAATATTTCTCTGATTAGACGTTCAGCCTCTTATTTTAAGACATGCACGAGTTCTATTTTTACTCTTTTCCATCTGGTGTGTAGTAGCCCCACGACAGCGTCTATATAAGCTGAATTTACATGTAGCTGTACGTGTGGTTCATTTTAGAGCTGTGAAGGAAAGCAGTGCTATCAGAAGACAACCAGGAACGAAGCAGATGTACGGCCTGGGGAGGCAGAGGGATGGTGAGAAAGGTCACGTCGAAAGTCAATAATTCTGAGCTAATCCCGTTTGTTGCAGTTTGGATGCCATGGAAACTTCAACTACCGATGGATTTTTACTCTGCATCGCCTGTAATGTGAGGAAGATGAAGGTGAATTCTCACTTAGGTTTTAGGTTTTCATTTATGCACTGGAACCTGTTCTATCTCTCGAGCAGCAGTGACAATTAATACAAACTTATGATGAGCATCGCAGTCCAAAAAAAGATTGATCCAAATAACCCCCCTCTGCTTCACAGACACTAAAGATGTTATCGATCTTTATTTTTCCAGATCCCCAGTTTTAGGAGATGAGACTGAAGTATTCTTTATTTTTATCGACAAATAGAGAGACGACCAAAAACATCAAATAACAATTGCTCTCTGTCTTTCTGTCTGTCAGCACTTAGCATCATCAGGAAGAGGGAACGTGAGAAGCTCGAGATGTGGAAGGTGAAGGCTACAGTGTTACCCACACTAAAGTGACCACTAAACTGTCCGAGTGGCTTCAGCAGATCTCTGGAATGACATCATAGATCTGTGTCCAGAAGAGAGACAGCAGAGGTACCGTGCAGGACCCTCAAGCAAAAAAAACATCAACTGCAGTTTAAAAAGAGAAATAAGTAAACCAAAAAAACGAGTTAGGAATACAGAATTTGTTTAATGGTGATTCTACTCCTCCTTCTCAATTCAAGTAACAAAGTACAAATACTTAAAATAAATAGCAAACAGGAGAAATATATGCAAAAATAAGAGAAAGCTACACATTAGAGTACAAAATAGTTGCAAAGTGATTGGAAGTAGTGCAAAGAAAAGACTTGGTCTGCATAGCATCCGTGTGTGAGTGATTCAGCTTACTCAGACCATGGCTTCAGTTTATGTTAACAGTTCAAATGGCCCAGGGGAAGAAGCTGTTTGTAAGTCTGGAGGTGTGGACTAGTGATGTGTCGGTCGCGAATGAAATGGCTCAAAGACGCGAGCCGGCTCCTTATCGCGGGCCGTGGGTTATTTTTTCTTTCTCTCACCCTCTCTCTCGCACTTTTTTCCGCTTCACTCCACACGCGAGCCTTGTGCTTTGCGCTGAGCAGAGGGGGGAGGGGCGGTAGTTACACTCAGTAGCACAGGAACAGAGCAGGAGGGAGAGAGAGAGAGAGAAAGAGAGCCAGGGACAACAACGTCACATTATAAAGGTATAGTAATCATCCACAACTATTTTCAGTTGCAGATGATAAAGGATTCAGAAAGTTTATTCATGCAGGTCCATATGACAGAGAATGTGCATCTTCTTTTTGTTTTCATAGTTTAATTTATATTTAATTGTGTTGTGGTTTGCAGTGTTTTGTGTTGTTTCACTTTAAATTTGTTTAAAAGGAAAAAGCTGAAAATTTAAATAGTTAAAAGTTGAAATGTGAATAGTTGATTTTTATATTATATGATTTATTTATTACATTTTATGTGGAGTGAATAAATAAAAGTATATTTATGGTGGCCCCTACAGACAAAGCACGTACAAACTCCAAAACACATAGAAACACAACAGAAGTGCTCCAGGATGCTAGGGCGCAGTGTTGAGCTTTTGTTACCTAGAGGCTACACAAGCCAGGAAGTATCAACGACCAGATTTGGTGTGTGGTAGTAACAGGTAAATGAACATTTGTTTAAATTATTTGAATATATATGAGTGTTTGTGTATAAATACACAAACAATACACACATGCTTTCAATTGTGTAATTTAAGTGATCTAGTAGCTCTGCTTTGGAAGTTCAGTTCATGCTAGAAATGTGTTTTGGAGTTTGTACGTGTTTTGTCTCTAGGGGCCACCGCATATATTTATATATAAACATATATAAATAAAACCACTTTTTTTTACATTAGTAATTCCTTTTGTGCATAATTTTATATTATTGTTAATAATAAATTAATTAAAGCAACAAAACAAACTGAAAGAGCCAGTTCTCTAAAAAGAGCCAGAAATCCCATCACTACTGTGGAACCTGATTATCATGAGGTGCTGAGCAGAGGGCAGCGGGTCAAACAGCAGGTGGGCGGGGTGCAAGTGGCCACGTTTGAGCGCCCTGGTTCTCCTAAGATGCAAGGATTGGCAATGGCCTCCAGGGGTGGCAACCAATTATTTTTTGGGAGGTGCTAATTAGCCTCTGCGTAGCCTTCCTGTTCTCAGTCGTGTATATCAAACACCCAGTCAGCAGGAGAGCACGCTCTCCACTGAGGAGCGGTAGAAGGCCAACAGCAGCTCTCTCTCACATGGTAAGAAACCTCGGAGTGTTTTTGGATAGCTCTCTTAAATTAGAGAAACAAGTGTCCTCAGTGGTAAAAAATAGCTTCTACCAGTTACGTTTGATATTAAAGGCGAAGCCCTATCTTCCATTGAAAGTACTTATTCATGCATTTATCACCTCTAGACTGGACTACTGTAACTCTGTATACCTGGGCCTCGATCACTCTTCTCTCTACCGTCTGCAGTTAGTGAAAAATGCTGCTGCACGTCTTCTAACAGGTTCTAGAAAGTATGATCACATCACCACAGTTCTAATTTACACTGGCTCCCTGTCAAATACCGTAAACCGTTGCCTTTTAATGTCTCGCTGTTTTTTGTTGATTGTTAAGCACTTTGATCAACCCTGGTGTTTTAAAATGTGCTATATAAATAAATGAACCTTAACCTTTTTTGATGAGGCTCTGTGTTGGACAGGTGCACGGTGGCTGTGACGCTCATGGTCAGCGTTTGGTTTCAAATATAGAAGAATAATTTGCATTTAAGTTGATGACACTTGATGACTAATTTACTAAATTCCTTTTTTTTTTTTTTTTTTTTTTTTTTTTCTTTTTGCCTGTCCCGTTTGGCTCTTTTGCCATCAGAATTATTGTCTAAAGGCGAAGAAAGATGCCCAACGGATTTTCTTTACCAAATTGACCATCCCAGCTTTGCCGTAATGGTCCATTTGATTCACCTTTTATTCTTTATTTTATTTTCACTTGCTGAATACGGGACAGATTTGACTGGGGGAAAGAAAAGGGAGAAAGAAAGAGGGAAAGAAAAACAGTTGAGAAGAGGGACGGGGGAAAAGGGCAAAAAACAGAATAAGCAAAAAAAAAAAAAAAAGAAAAAAAGAAAAAAAATACATGTATCGATCACCTGGATCACCTGTTGAGAAAGAAAAAAGAAAACAAGCAGAAGAAAACGAGAGTAATACAATAAACAACATCACAATGATATATGGGAATATGACAGTAAATACTAAATATTAAACATTATTGTGCAGCACGTAAGATCGACAGCACAGTGTGCATTGAGGTAGGAGCCAAAAAGGGTGTAGTTTGTGTGTGTGATCACCCGTGTGTACACCTGTGAGCATGGACGCGCTTGTTTTCTTAAAAGGTTCCCTCATGTAATGATCTGCTAGAGGGTGTGGGGGGCCACTGCCCCGTCCTCCAGGGCATGAAGCAGGTATGGAGGAGATCAAAACTCCAGACATCCAGAGGCCCCCAGAACACAAGAGACCAAGGAAGACCAACAGAGGGGCAGCCGTGCCACTGTCCCAGAAAGAGCTGAGGAGAGTCCCAGATGAGGGGTCGCCCAGCAGCCACGGAGCAGAAGCCAGGGGGGGTTGCAGCGACGTGCCCGTGAGCTCCGCCGGCAGCCAGCTGTGCCTGAGTGACCGAGCCCCAGGCCGAGAGGCCGGGGGCACCCCACCTCCGAAGTGGCCCAAGCGAGCCCCAGGCTCCAGGCCCCGATAAGCAGCCGCCAAGGAGTGAGCCGGTGTGCACCCGGACGCCCACCCCCGGACACAAAGAACCACCAACGCACCGATGTCTGAGGGAGTCCGCCCCCGGCAGGGGAAGTGGTGGGGGGAGATAGGCCTCCAAACCTTGGAGGGCCTGAGCTGTCCTCAGAGAGGTGGCGTCTGATACCCAACCTGACATATGGACACAGACATACAGGCACACACAGATACAAACATCCATTCCCACCCTCATGCTCTCATATGCACTTACTCCACACTTAACCAACGTGGAGACAGACATAAAGAGACGCTGTACACACAATCACACTCCCCAAGCGTACTCTACAAACCGGGTCTAGGTACCCTTGCCCCTGGAGGGGGGAACTGCACCCAGACCCAGGTTGTGTTACCCTTTTTCCCTGCGGTGGGGAGAAGCAGACCGCCCCGACTCCGCAGCAGCAGGGAGGCCCCACATTCCGGACCCCAGTCGGACGGCCAACTCCTCCTCCTAGCCCCCCTGCTCCAGCAGACCGCAGAGAACGAGGGTGAGAGAAGACTCCTAACCTCCCTCCACCCGCTCATTGTAGTGTTGATGTATGTGTGTTCTAAGGTGCATTTAAAACCCAGGAGGGCATGGAGCTACCTGCCAGAGAGCAGCAGGTAAGCGCATAGTCCCTCCTGCTAGCCCTCAATGTCT
The DNA here is from genome assembly GCF_056152115.1 of Neolamprologus brichardi. NCBI lineage: Eukaryota > Metazoa > Chordata > Actinopteri > Cichliformes > Cichlidae > Neolamprologus > Neolamprologus brichardi. Next base: position 42,392,809 of record NC_142104.1, on the reverse strand, counting down.
ACGTGTATTTAAAATTGAGAGGTGGGCAACGACGCCAGGGGTGAGGTGTACACCCTGATGGTAATTGAGATTCCGTGTAGCGTGCCCACCCCCAAGATCCTATATGTATGTGTAATGAGAGTGTGAGTAATGTGAATGTCTAAGTTGCGGGATAAAATTGAGGCAGAGGCAGCCAGAAGGGGACAGAGGGGGGGGTTATCCCCTCTGCACCCTGGTGACACACCCCCACTCCAAGGCCCTGCATGTGTGGGTGGTTGTGATGGAGCGGGAAGAGGGAGGCAGCTGGAGATGGGGAGGGAAGGAAGGGAGGGGCAATTGACCCCTCCCTGGGGCCAGCTCCCCCGCTGACCCCAGTAGGCACCCCCATACTCCGCGACCCGCCAGGGAAGGGGGGCCCAGGCCCATCCGAACCGGGGCCCAGTGCAGCGGCGCCGCCCGGCCCCACAGAGCCCGGGGCAGTCCACCCAACCCCACCACAGAGAAAACTGCACCCACCCCATCATCCACTCATCTTCCAGACTACATAAGACAATAGACGCCCAGGCTGAGATCTTCCTCCACCTCTCCTGTATCTCCCCCTCTTGCAGAGAGAGTTCCTGAGAGAGGAAAGCTCCTGCAAGATGTGACAACCCCCCCCCCCCCCCCCCCCCCCCACCAGTTGAAGAGCCCCCCAGGTGGCTCGGCGCACCGGCGGCACCCCGCGCCAGTGGCGGGCCCCCATATACCCACCGGCCCACAACCCCGGCAACACACCAACCAGGACCCAGGCCCCCGAGGCCCGGCCAGGGCCCCAGGCCAGAGCCGGAGCGCCCCCAGAACCTCACGCCCGTCCCGGACCCACCCAGGGGCAGCCAGGCTACCAGGTCAGTAACCCCCGTCCGTCAGCACAGACCCTCCCCTAGCCCCGCTGCACGTAGCTACGAGGAAACCGTCACCCAAGAGCCAACAGAGCCCCTAATTGGCCATGACCGCTACCCCGGGTTGAGCCCCCCAAGGAAGATGCTCCCGAGGAACCCCCCGACGCCCTAAGCCTGACCCTACCCCCACACCAATCACAACAGTGAAGGCGAGACCAAAATATGACCCCCCACCCCCACTAGGTGATGGAGCTGATCAGAGGAGCCCAGAGCGATTGATCTGATGTGGTGGCAGAGGCTGTATCAAGACTAATGTAATCTAATAGATAATTTCTATATTGGTTAGAATTAAGATTGTTTTTATTTTTCCAGTTCATGAGGACTGTTTTCTTGGCTATGCATAGGGCAGTGAAAACCATATGGGCTATATTCTTTTCTGAAGTGACATTATCTAAGCTGCCCAACAAACACACTAAGGGGGAAGTTGGAATGTTACATTTCAGACACTTTGATAAGTCTTCACATATCTCGCGCCAAAACTTCTGAACTGGTGGACAGAACCAAAGAGCATGGATATAATTGTCCGGTGAATTGGTTTGGCAGTGTGAGCAGTTGTTGGTAGATGCAAAGCCCATCTTGAACATCCGATGACCTGTATAGTGCACTCTATGTAGTATTTTGTATTGAATTAATTGAAGACTGGGATTTTTGATTAGATGAAAGGTTTTTAAGCAAATCTGAGACCAGAAGTTTTGGTCTAAGTTAACTGATAAATCCGCTTCCCATTTTGCAATAGGAAGTGATATTGATTCATCTATTTTAGAAAGCATTCTGTATATTTTGGATAGTAATTTGGGGGTTTTAAGAGTAAAAAATTGAACCACACTTGGTGGTGTTTGTAGTTCAACTTGACCCGGTTTAAATTTCTTTTTTATTATGGATTTAATTTGTTGATATTCTAAAAATCTTTTCTTGTTGATCCCATATTGTGTAACTAGTCTGTCAAATGAAATAAATTCTGTTCCTTCTAGTATATGTTCTACATATTTGATTCCTTTACCATTCCAATCTGAAAAGTTTATCATATTATTGTTTTGTAATATATCAGGGTTGTTCCAGATAGGTGTACGTTTGCATGGGATTAATGAAGACTCTGTCAACTTCAGAAACTCCCACCATGCTGTCAGAGAAGAGCTGATGTTGATGCTTTTGAAGCATTCATGTCGTTGGATGTTTGAGCTGATAAATGGTAGATCTGAAATCTCTAGATTATTGCAAAGTGCTTGTTCTACATCTAGCCAAGGTTAATCTAAAAGGGTATGTTTTAGCCATCCTGAGATAAACTGAAGCCTGTTGGCTAAGAAGTAGTGCTGAAAGTTAGGTAGTTCTAATCCTCCTTTATCCTTGGTCTTTTGTAGTGTTTTTAAGCTTATACGTGGGGGCTTATTTTTCCAAAGGAATTTGGACATATATGAATCTAGAGATCTGAACCAATCTTGCGGCGGTTTAGTTGGGATCATTGAGAATAAATAATTTATTTTTGGTAATACCATCATTTTTATAGCAGCAACCCTTCCCATGAGTGATATGGGTAGACATTTCCATCTAGCCAGATCACCTTCTACTTTCTTTAAAAGTGGGGTATGGTTTAATTTAGTTAGATCTGCAAGCTTGGGAGAAATATTAATACCTAAATATTTTATATTTCCCGATTGCAGTGGAGTAGAAGAGGAATTATGGAAGCAGCAATTAATAGGAAGGACTGTAGATTTTGACCAGTTAATTGAGTAATCTGATATTCTTGCAAAAGAGTTTATCAATTCAATCACCCCAGAGATATTGGTTTGTGAATTTTGGAGAAAGAGTAACACATCATCAGCATAAAGGCTGATTTTATGTTCCACGTTCTTGCATTTTATGCCCTTAATTGCTGAATTCTGTCTAATTGCTGCTGCTAGTGGTTCGATAAAAATTGCAAACAGTGAAGGGGAGAGTGGGCATCCCTGCCTGGTGCCCCTCAGGAGACATAAGCTGGAGGATGTCTGGTCATTTGTTCTGACACAAGCTGTTGGGGAATTATATAATATTTTTAACCAGTTGATGAAAGAAGATCCAAAACCAAATTTGTGTAAAGTTGCAAATAGAAATTTCCAGTTAACTCTGTCAAACGCTTTTTCTGCATCTAAGGAAAATATTGTAGTTTCAAGGTTTTTACTGTATGAGTAGTCTATCAAATTAAGTAATCTACGTGTATTTGTTGATGAGTGCCTACCTTTTATGAAACCAGTTTAATTTACTAAATTCCACTGTTGTAACAATTGTATAGAGCAACATTTGTATAGAGCAGCGGTCTCCAACCTTTTTTGCGCCACGGACCGGTTTATGCCCGACAATATTTTCACGGACCGGCCTTTAAAGTGTCGCGGATAAATACAACAAAATAAAACTAGTACTGGTACCGAAAAAAAGAAGATTTATTCATAACACACGTGAAAAGACCCAGGAAAACCGAGTAAACGATAAAAACGATAACAAAATAACACTGAAAACCGATAAAAACCCTGAAAACTATACATTTCACTCCTGAGCCTCAACTCTCGCGGCCTGGTACCAAACGACTCACGGACCGGTACCAGTCCGAGGCCCGGGGGTTGGGGACCGCTGGTATAGTGTCTAGTATAAAGACAAAATCAAAAGTATACTGTTACTGTAGGAAATGGAAATCAGCCAAGACAGCTGTGAAACACCTGCTTCAAACATGAAACATCTGCTTACATCTTCAGTCTAAATACACAGAGAGCAGCAGGTCAGCTGATCACAGCCTGTACACTAAGAAAATCTACTGAAGAGCTCATTTTACTCTCTACAATGCAGGCAACAGAAAATAGTTGTTGTACTAATAGTATTTTATAATCATCTTTAATATAGCACAAGGTTCAGTTACTTTTGCATAAAAGTCGATGGTAGAAACGTCCTTCAAGGAACTACTTTTTACTTTCTTAGCCTTTACTTTTGCACTTTTACACGAGTAAAGAAACTGGAAGAGGAGGGCAGAGGAAGATGAAATTAATGTGGTAACAAAACAGATGGAAGGATTTAATTAGAAAGGAATTGATTGGAGGATTCGGGTAACATGAATGGCTACTTCAACCAACCAGAAGATGGTTTCATTCACCCCTGTTTTCCCCTCATAACAAGGGTGGTGTAAAAGATTATCATCAAACAGTCTTTCTTCTCACAGCAGTTCACCTCCCTGTGCCTCAGAAGTCAAAAGGTTCCAACATTTTCCACGTCTTTAAAAATGACAGCAGCCAGGTGAATGGAAAAGAAGAACTCCACAGGTAAAGAGAGACTAAAACATTGCTGACTGGAACCTTATTTGTTTCCTTTGGTAAAGATTGGATTTAAAAGGCAGTGATTTCTTGCTTTGATACAAATAAATCAGTGGGCTGCTTTTTATTCAAAGCAGTACTTCTCTGCTTAACTGGCCCCACTCCAAGGTCAATGTGTTAAATGGTCTCAGATGACTGGCTTTACAAACAAGTGTTAGAGGGCACTGCTGACCTTTAGATGAAGAGTATAAAGATAGGTTTAAGCGGAGTGGTCTTTGAAATCCAATCTGTGCACAGTCGGTTAGACTTATCAACAGATACGAGCTATTTTTTGCCACTCAGTACAAATCCCACTGCACTTGGAAGATATAAACATTTTAAAAATCCTCAAAATATATTTTCCACTTGTGCGCTTTTCTTGGGAGCTATTTGTAACAGCAGTGCGTGTGTGCCTATGTGTGTATTTATGTGCAAGCAAGTCAAAATAAGCTAGAATGTGTGCGTGTTCAAGCTAATGAAGAACCATCCACTGTGCTTTGCTCAAGCCCATTCAGAGAAACAGCCACACTTGTTTTTGAAATTCAGATTATTGTTAAATTCAACTACAATTATCATCCTAGTAAGAGAACTAAAGAAACGTCTTAGATGAGGGGTGAAGTGGCTTCAGTGCATGCCTCAGCCAACCTATTAAGTTGCAGTTTACATCCATATCTCTTTCTGCTCCTGAGACATGATGTGGAATGATGAGGAGAACAGTGTTTTTGTAGATCATCACAGTGAAATTGACTTTTAAGCTTTTGTCCCATTGGTCATTTTTATCACATGGTAAATGAGAGACCAAGAAAAGAGCCAAGAAAAGAAAAAGAAAAACTGAGAGGCTGCTGTCACAAATAATGTAGAGTTAAAAGTTAAGATTTCAGGACGGTGTACTCCTGGGATACACCAGGCGCTGTATTCAGTTTGTATGCAGTCATAGCAGAACCGAAAAAGGTGGAGTCAGCAACAAAAGCAGGAGTGCATATATTAGCACACAGGAGCACACAGCATTTAAAATAGTTAAATCAGTTCAGTGAGATACTGTAATGTACCTGTCAGCACACTGCAGGAAATAGAGGGTTGCATTCACGGCCACCTTTTCTTTTCTTATTTTTTCCAGTTGAAAGCCTCATATACAGTATAACAGAGAAATGGTCATATACTGTATGCAACCATTAGGTTAAAACTGATTAGGGCTGTCAGAGTTGGTAAATGATGATACTTACATAGGGCTTTTCTACTGTACACCTACACGACAAGTCAAAAGTTTGGACACACCTTCTCATATAACGGTTTTCCTTTATTTTCATCATATTGTAGATTCTCACTGAAGGCATATAGTAAACAACGAAGTGTGAAATGTTTTATATTTTAGATTCTTCAAAATAGCCACCCTTTGCTTTGGTTTTCTGCTTTGTTGTTCTCATTAAGGGAAGCTCATGAAGCTTCATGGGTGTAGAGGTCATCTGGTCACCTTTTCTGTGTTGTACAAAGACACGGTGGGTGGAACCAAAGATCTCAAATTTGGACTCATCAGACAAAAGCACAGATTTTTCACTGGTCTAATGTCCATTCCTTACGGAGCGCCGCAGGGGACATGGGAGAAAAAAAATTAAGATGGACTTTTGCAAGATCTCGCAAAACAAACTCGGGATCTCGCAAAAGTTTTGCGAGATCTCGCAAAAGTTTTAGCCGCATTCTTCGGAGGCCGCCAGCTCGAAGCCGACCGGGACGTCAAGCCACGATGTGCCGGGAAAGCGGTGTTCCTCCCGGCTGTAGTAGGTCTCGACCTCCCGTTAGCTTCGAGCTAGTGGGTGTCAGATCTCCGAAAACGTCGGAGCATTTTTGCAAATATGTGATGTCTTGTAAACCGAGCAGATATCTGACGTTTACACAACTACATTCACGCCTCAAAATATCTTAAAAGTATATTTTGTGACCCAGAAAGAGTAATATTACAACTAAGTAGCTGCCGCCATTGTTGGAATTCAACTTTTGCGAGATCTTGCAAAAGTTTTGCGAGATCTTAATTAAGTCCGTCTTAATTTTTTTTTTCTCCCATGTCCCCCGCGGGGCTCCGTAATTCCTCGTGTTTCTTCGTCCAAACAAATCTCTTCTGCTTGTTGCTTTTCCTTAGTCGTGGTTTCTTAGCAGCTATTTGGTCATGAAGGCCTGATTCATGCAGTCTCCTCTGAACCATTGATGTAGAAATATGTCTGCTACTGCAACACTGTGTGGCATTTATCTGGGCTCTGATCTGAGGAGCTGATAACTCAGCAGCAGAAGTGACTCTTGGGTCGGTCCTCATGTGAGCCAGTATTATTGTAGCTCTTGATGGTTTTTGTGACTGTACTTGGAGACACATTCAAAGTTTCAGAAATTTTCCAGACTAACTGACTGACCTTCAGTTCTTAAATGTAATGATGGACTGTCATTTCCCTTCACTTAGCTGATTGGTTCTTGCCATAATATGAATTCTAACAGTTGTCAAATAGAGCTGTCAGCTGTGTACCAACCTGACTTCTGCACAACACAAATGATGGTCCCAACCCCATTAAGAAGGCAAGAAACTCCACAAATGAACCCTGATAATGCACACCTGTGAAGGGAAACAATTTCAGGGGACTGCATCATGACGCTTAGGCTACGTTCACACTATCCGATCATGGTGTGACAGTGTGAACGGCACAAATCCGATATTTTCAAATCCAATCTGGGTCACTTTCGTATGTGGTACTGAATCCGATACATATCCGATGTTTCAGAAAGCGACTGCTGTTTGATGGTCATGTTGCATTAAATCCGTCTTTTACGTCACCGACACAAGACAGACGCCGATTATCAGCACCGGAGAAGACATCGCGAACGCTTCCTGGCCATCCGGTGAAACTGTTGGGAAGACAACGTTGGAGAAACGTGAACATTTTATTTGTTCTGTATAATCTGCAGATTCTGACAGAAATCTGCAACTATCCTTTGAAGCACCGCTCCTCTAAAACAGCAATAAGGATCATTATTAGGTTACTTACATTATTATGTAAATAACAAAATAACTTAAAGCAAAAATTGGGAAACGTGAAGTCTGAAGTCTTTATATTGAGGGTCATCAGTCAAACAATACTGTTGCTCTGGGTCTAAACAGAGCGCGTTGTGTGTGACGTCTTCTTTTGCGCATGCGGCCGCTTTGAGCGTTCACACTAGAGCGCGTTTGCTGTCGCATTTTATTTGTAGTGTGAACGAGCAGACAAAAAAATCGGAATTGAGCATTAAGACCTGCAGTGTGAACGTGGCCTTACTGAGAGAAGACCAAGAGTTTGCAGTGCTGTCAACAAAGCAGAGGGTGGCTACTTTGAGGAATCTAAAATTTAAGACATATTTATTTATCCATTGATAAATAACTCTACATATGGATGCAAATTGTGAACATTGTAGTGAAGACATTAATACTTTGAGTTTTTTAATAAAATGCACCCCATTACCTGGCGTGGTAATGCAAACATTATTGCACAGCAGTCAAAGTGTCTACAAAGTGATTTTATATTTCAACCAGATGTTACAAGAATAACTAACAATAATAATGCTACAATTGTTCAATTTCAAAAGCTGTACGTGTGAAAGTTTTTTAACTGTCCACATGCAGTTGCTTGCGTTGGCTTAATTGGTGATTTTAATTAGCCATAAGTGTGGCATGTGAGTTTGAATAGCTGTCTGTGCCTGTGTGATAATCCAGTGACGTGTCCAGGGTGTACTGTGCCTCTCACACTATGGCAGCTGGGACAGGCTCCAGCCCACCCCCAAGCCTGAATTGGATCAACGGAAGACACCAAGATCTTAAACATTTGACACCCCTACGTTATAAGTTTTGAATAGGTTTTCGTTTTTGACCCATTAGTGAGGCTGCTGTTTCTTGAACTCTGTATGTATTTTTGTATCTCTATGTATTTTTCATTGTTACAAAGGTTTGGTCTACGTCCGAGCATCCCATGACGTAATTAATATGCGACATGAACGCTGCAACAAAGGTGGACATCAAGGCAAGAATATACCTGCTGCTCGGTCTGTGGCTTCTCGTCAGACTCGGGATCATGGCGTTGTTTTTTGTGGCCATTTTCCTCGTTTCTGGGTTTCAAAAAATTTGGTTCACATATTTGGAACCCCGGCCGAGCAGGTACTTTTTAATACCTGGTACCAGGTGGTATGACGTAATGGAAAAACCCTGAAAACCATGGTGAACCATGGCAAGTCGATCTGAGTAGGTAGAAATGGAAAAGGGGCTTATCAGACTTTGAGAACCTTGGCTATTTATCCAATTATAGGCTGTTTTACAGAAGAAAAGATTCCCCAACCCCCAAATTATAGAGCAAGTTAATGAGGAAACAGAATCGACATTATATAGCAAACTTTAGTCTCAGTGACTGCTCAGACCAAATTCGGACCACATGTCACATTCAATTAGGGATGGGTACCGGTATCCGGTGCCATGATGGCACCGGTTCTGACATAAACGGTAGTAACCAGACCGAAAAGCAGCGCACGTTTCGGTGCTTTTTTTCCTGAGCTGTCATACACTTTGGATTCTAGCCAATCATTTTACGTTTCCGAGGATAGTAGGCGGGTCCAGGTACGTACGTTCTTTTAGAGCAGAGCTACAGATTAAAAATGCCCAAGGCGAAGCGGTCAAAGTCTGGCTGTACTTCACAGCAAAATATGCAAACTCAGCAGCTGCAACAAGTGCTTTAAGCTGATACTGTGATGCTGTCAAAGGAGGTAACACCTCAAATCTGATGAAACACCTGGCGACGCATAGCGTTTTTTTAAAAAGCCGAGAAATGCGCCGTATTTGATAGCTTGCTGCGAGACCTCACACCGAGCACATCTACTGCGGGTGTGGTGCCTGTTATCGACCCGGAGTTTGCAACATCCCCCAAGAACCCGAAGAGGAGAGTCCTGGCCCCTAGCCCTGCCAGTGTAGCAGAAATGATGAGGATGATGATGCAGCAGCAGCCGTTCTTCTCTGCGTGAGTAGCTTAATGTTGTTCGTGTGTAATTTAGGTTGAGTAGGCTAACCACGTTATTACATTAATGCATGTAAGGTGAACTAGCAAACATCATCATAGCTACATGCAGCTGTCTTCTTGTTTGATGGCAGATACTCCCTTCACCCTGGACAAAAAGGCTAAAATGACCAAAGAAAAAGAGGAAAACAGTTAAACATGAGAGGTTTTTGGACAAAGTTTGTGTTTTTTCCATTGTTTAAGCACTGCTTCCAGCCAAGAGTGATGCCATATATGCCCCATAGCTGCAGAAAAGGCTAACATTGTTATCTTTTTACAAAAAACAGCTGAACATGAGAGGTTTTTGGACCAATTTTGTGTTCTCCATTCTTTAAGCACCGGTTTGAGCACCGGCACCGTTTCAAAAGTACCGATTTGGCACCGGTATCAGATAAAACCTAAACGATACCCATCCCTACATTCAATCATACATTAATAAGCTTCTTTTGGATTTTTCTCAGCACATCACCCTGCAGATGAATGTTTGCTATGGCACTGATTTTATACCAGATGCCTTCCCATGTGTCTGTGTTTGGGACTGGCACTCAGAGTACATTGGTTTTGGGCCCCCTAGATTATGTCTTGAAATCTTTTACACATAAAGAAAACTATCACACCACAGAGCCACACTCTATATTACTACTGCACTTTATTCTATGCACTTAAAGCACTTTATCTGTCTCACATCCAAGGCCAGTTTAGAATGATCAATTAACTTAATGTGTACACCACTGGACACCACTGCCCAAAGGTGAACAGAGGTACTGTATGTACAAATTTCATCTGTTCTCTGCGATCCTTCCTCCAACCACAAGCATCACCACCCCAACAACCGCACTCCAAACCCCACTGACAACTTCACTATGCATATGGTTCATATTGTCATGGTCCCTGTGCCTCCCCGGCCAGCCCAGTGTGGCCACAAGTGTTGTTGCTCTCTCTCCTACCTGTCTGCCTGGGCGGAGCTCTGACTGGGCTCCTGCCCTTGGCCACGCACCTGCTGCTGATCAAGCGATTGCAGTTCTCTGGCTCTTAAGGCTGGGGCTCTGAGCCATTCGTCGCTGGAATATTGAGTTTGACTCCACGTTAGTGTCATTAGTACCAAGTCCAGTGAGTACATGCCCGCGGTAGTCGAGTGTCCTGACAAGTTGCTTCTTTGTTATTTTTCTCCAGGAAGGAGCAGGGAAGACCAGAGCAGCGAGCACGGGGTGTGGGGACACACTGGAGCGAAGACCACGGAGCACGAACTTGTGGGTGAAGACACGACACGGAAGTCACGGGGAAAACATGGGATTATTTTTGTGAACTATTTACACCATTGTAAATAAACGCACTGCCTTCATCACAAAGTCCTGCATCTTGGGTCCTCATTCCCCTAATCCCCACGGTCTGCCCCACAGACCGTGACAGAATATTCCAGCCACCATGGACCCAGCAGATTCAGCTTCCTCCCCGTCTCCCTCCGCCCCGGTCACACTGGAAGCGATCTTACAACGCCACGAGCAGATGCTTGTTCGCCTCAGCGAGAACGTCGCTGCCTTAACACTAGCAGCTGCTCAGCGCACTCCATTGCCGGAACCCTCACCTACCAGCGAACCCGCTCGGGCATCATCAAGCTCCGCAGTAAGTGCTGCCTCACCGGTTCTAGTCCCGGCTGTGTGTGAGTCTCATCTCCCCACACCTGAGCTGTTTTCAGGGGATGTAGGGAAGTGTGCGGGTTTTCTTATGCAGTGCTCACTCCAGTTTCGCCAGCGGCCTCATGCCTTCTCCAATGACGGGAGTAAGATCTCATATTTTGTTCAGTTGCTACGAGATCGTGCGCTGACCTGGGCACAAGCTGTGCTGAGCGCTAATCCCGAAATTACTTATGATGAATTTTTGTCTCTGTTTCGGAGTGTGTTTGATAAGGGCTCCACTGCTGCGGCGGCCGGGCTCCGCCTCATGAATCTGAAGCAAGGCAAGCGGAGCATGGCAGATTTTTCAGTTGACTTTTGGACACCAGCGACGCAAGCGGGGTGGGGGCAGGAGGCATTAAAGACGGCACTGTTAAATAATGTGTGTGAGGAGATTAAAGATGAACTGATGGTGCGTGAGTTACCCTCCTCTTTAGGTGCGATCATGTCCCTATGCATTCGAATAGACGATCGCCTGCGTGCACGGCGAAGCACGCAACGTCGCTTCGCTCAGCCTCAGCCACCGAGGGACGCCTCACCGGGGCCCGGAGCGTACGGCGAGGTTGAGGAGGAGGAGCAGCCCATGCAACTTGGACGTTCGCAGCTCTCGCCCGCAGAACGTCAACGGCGTATGGCCGCCGGTGAGTGTTTATTTTGCGGCCGTAAGGGCCATTTTGCCTCTTCATGCCGGGCACGGGCAAAAGGGCGCGCTCGCCAGTAGTTGAGAGAATACTGGTGGGCGATATAACGACTAGAGGTTCTCTCCCCCGGCTTATGTTACCTGCAAAACTCACCATTAAGAACGTTACCCACTCTCTTCAAGCTCTAGTGGATTCAGGTGCTGAGCAGAGTTTCATTGACGCAGCTCTGGCGAAAAAGCTAAGCATCACACTACACGCCCTACCCGATCCACTGGCTGTCACAGCCCTATCTGGGCAGCGCTTGTCGGACATAACCCAAATCACAGAACCCCTGTCTCTTACTCTCTCGGGTAACCACTCAGAGCGCATCGAGCTCTTCGTGTTTCAAGCACCGCGCACCCCCCTTGTATTGGGTTATCCATGGCTGCTCCAACACAATCCACACATCGATTGGAAGAAAGAGAGAGTGACCGGGTGGAGCATTGACTGCTACATGAACTGTCTCCGAGCTGCACCTGCTCCAACCACATCTCAATGGTCTGACCAGCCGGTCGAGCCTCCGGATTTGACCTCAGTCCCACGTGTTTATCATGATTTGGCTGAAGTGTTTAGTAAAGACCGGGCACGTTCACTTCCCCCTCATAGACCGTATGACTGCGCGATTGATCTCCTGCCTGGGGCTCCGCTTCCATCTGGTCGTTTGTACAGCATTTCACAGCCAGAGAGGGAGTCTATGGGGACATACATTGCAGACTCTCTCGCTGCGGGCATCATTCGGCCGTCGTCTTCCCCAGTGGGAGCGGGGTTTTTCTTTGTTGCTAAGAAGGACAAGACCCTTCGCCCCTGTATCGACTATCGCGGGCTTAACAAGATCACCGTTCGTAACAAGTATCCCCTGCCCCTTCTGTCTTCTGCTTTTGAGTTGCTTCAGGGTGCCACGATTTTCAGTAAGTTGGACTTGCGCAACGCCTACCATCTGGTGAGAATCCGTGAAGGGGATGAGTGGAAAACGGCCTTCAATACTCACCTGGGCCATTTCGAGTACCTTGTGATGCCGTTCGGCCTGACCAACGCCCCCGCTGTGTTCCAGGCTCTTGTTAATGATGTTCTCAGAGACTTTATTAACCGATGTGCTTTTGTCTACTTAGATGACATTCTCATCTTCTCCAAATCTAAAGCGGAACATGAGGTCCATGTACGGCAGATCTTGCAGCGCCTGCTGGAGAACAGGCTCTTCGTTAAAGGGGAGAAGTGTGACTTCCACATGGATTCGGTGGCATTTCTGGGCTACATCATCACCAGAGGGGATTTGAAACCTGACCCGGCAAAAGTCCAGGCAGTGTTGGACTGGCCCAAACCACCCGATCGCCGGCAGCTTCAGCGCTTCCTGGGGTTCGCTAACTTCTACAGACGCTTCATCAGGGATTTTAGTAAAGTCGCTCTGCCCCTCTCTAGGTTAACATCGCCCAAGGTGCCATTCCAATGGGGCCGGCTGGCTCAGGAAGCCTTCTCTCGCCTCAAGGAACTATTCGCCACCGCCCCGATCCTTCGCCAGCCGGACCTCTCCCTGCAGTTCGTTGTGGAGGTGGATGCATCGGAGTCTGGAGTAGGGGCCGTGCTCTCCCAGCGGTTCGAGGGTAAGCTCCACCCCTGTGCCTTTTTCTCTCGTCGTCTTTCCCCAGCCGAGAGGAACTATGACATCGGAGACCGCGAACTTCTGGCCGTAAAGCTGGCTCTGGAGCAGTGGAGACACTGGCTGGAGGGGGCCGCACAGCCGTTCATTGTATGGACTGATCATAAAAACCTCGAGTACATCCGCTCGGCGAAACGGCTCAACTCACGGCAGGCCAGGTGGGCTTTGTTTTTCACCCGGTTTAATTTTACCATCACTTACAGGCCAGGCTCCCGTAATGTTAAACCGGACGCTCTTTCCCGGCTATTTGCCCCAGTCGGAGAGGAGTCCGACCCTGGATCTGTCCTGCCTACTTCGTGTATTATTGGAGCCGTTACGTGGGAGATCGAAGAGCTCGTCCGGGAGGCACAAGAAACCGACCCTGATCCTGGCACGGGCCCCCCTGATCGACTCTTTGTTCCGGCGGCTGTCCGGTCCCGAGTGCTCCAGTGGGCTCACACGGCCCGTTTTTCCTGCCATCCAGGAGTTAACCGCACCACTGCATTCCTCCGCAGGTATTTCTGGTGGCCCACCCTCGTTAAAGACTCACGGGAGTACGTAACCGCCTGCACCACTTGTGCTCAAAATAAGCACTCCAATCAACATCCGTCTGGACGTCTGCAGCCGCTCTCCACACCCAGCCGACCCTGGTCCCACATTTCTCTGGATTTCGTCACCGGTCTGCCACCATCTGCAGGTAACACTACAATATTGACCATCGTTGACCGTTTCTCCAAAGCTGCCCATTTCATTGCGCTTCCTAAGCTCCCTACAGCCTTGGAGACTGCCCGACTCCTCACCACACATGTTTTCCGGCTCCATGGCATCCCTGAGGACGTTGTCTCGGACCGGGGCCCTCAGTTCACGTCGCGGGTGTGGAGGGAGTTCTGCTCCGCCATAGGAGCCAAGGTGAGCCTCTCCTCTGGCTTCCACCCGCAAAGCAACGGCCAAACGGAGCGCATAAACCAAGAGTTGGAGGCTGCCCTCCGCTGTGTCGCCTCGCATAACCAGGCCATCTGGAGCGAACACCTGTCATGGATAGAGTATGCTCACAACAGTCACACATCCTCTGCTACCGGCGTGTCACCCTTTAAGGCATCTCTGGGATACCAGCCACCTCTGTTTCCCTTGGTTGAAGGTGAGCACGCTGTTCCGTCTGTCCAACATCACCTCCGCAGGTGTCGCAGGGCCTGGCGGGCCACTCGGGCGGCTTTACTCCGGACGAAGGAACGGAATAAGGCTCTTGCGGATCGCCACCGGACGGCCGCCCCTGAGTATGTGGTGGGGCAGAAGGTGTGGCTCTCCACTCGATTCGTGCCCTTACGTGCCGAATCTAAGAAACTCACCCCCAACTTCATCGGCCCATTTGAAATCAGTGCTGTGATCAACCCTGCATCCGTCCGCTTGGCGCTGCCACGCAATATGCGTATTCATGATGTATTCCATGTCTCTCAGGTCAAACCAGTGGTCTCCAGCCCGTTGTGCCCTCCTTCCAGGCCCCCGCCGCCCCCCCGGCTCGTGGGTGGCCAGCTGGTTTACGCGGTCTCGCGCATCTTGGACTCCCGCCGCCGGGGTCGGGGATTTCAGTACCTGGTTGACTGGGAGGGCTACGGGCTCGAGGAACGTTCCTGGGTGCCCCGGTCGGCTATCGTGGGTGGGGGTCTGGTCCGGGACTTCCACCGCCTGCACCCGGGTAAGCCTGGTGGGTCGCCGGGAGGCTCCCATTGAGGGGGGGGTACTGTCATGGTCCCTGTGCCTCCCCGGCCAGCCCAGTGTGGCCACAAGTGTTGTTGCTCTCTCTCCTACCTGTCTGCCTGGGCGGAGCTCTGACTGGGCTCCTGCCCTTGGCCACGCACCTGCTGCTGATCAAGCGATTGCAGTTCTCTGGCTCTTAAGGCTGGGGCTCTGAGCCATTCGTCGCTGGAATATTGAGTTTGACTCCACGTTAGTGTCATTAGTACCAAGTCCAGTGAGTACATGCCCGCGGTAGTCGAGTGTCCTGACAAGTTGCTTCTTTGTTATTTTTCTCCAGGAAGGAGCAGGGAAGACCAGAGCAGCGAGCACGGGGTGTGGGGACACACTGGAGCGAAGACCACGGAGCACGAACTTGTGGGTGAAGACACGACACGGAAGTCACGGGGAAAACATGGGATTATTTTTGTGAACTATTTACACCATTGTAAATAAACGCACTGCCTTCATCACAAAGTCCTGCATCTTGGGTCCTCATTCCCCTAATCCCCACGGTCTGCCCCACAGACCGTGACAGATATACTGATATGGAGTTTTAAGCTGTTGTCCATAAAGAACACAGTCTCTTGTAAAAATAACAGGAAAGCTGAAAGGATTTAAATAGTCACCTTTAATTTGAAAACAAACTCTTTTTAAATGCTTAGAACATATTGGTTAGGTCCAAGAACTACTACTGAAAATTTCTTTGTAACAGAATAGCAGAATTATTTGGAGCTTACAATTTAGAACTGATAAATGTACAACTTCTGACATCACATGTAATTCTCTGGATGTGTTGGTGGTCAAATCATTAAACATCTGAAATGTGCTAAATGAAAACAAATCCCTCTTCATAGCTTTCAGTGTTATCTGTCGTGTAATGGAGAACTGTATATCTCTTACACACAACTGGCAGACTCGAAAATGAACTTTTTCATCAAGACGGGAAAATGTGAAATGATTATCATTCAATTTAGGCTATGAAGACATAAGAAGTACAATGTAACTAAATTTCCCATTGCACTAATCTAATGAGCTTGTCATTGGAGTTGGGGGATGGTTCATTGTGGATATGTCTTTTTTCTTGTTCTGCAATCAGCTGACTTCAGTGTGTACTGAAGTGCGTGCATTAAGGAGAAACGAGCCGTCTGCAGCTTCTGAGCAGTAATGAATATTACTTAGAGCTTTATTAAATGGTAAATGGCCAGTATCTGTATAGCGCTTTAAAAGGACCCCAAAGCGCTTTACACAACCTGTCATCCACCCATCCACACACACATTCACACACTGGTGATGGCAGCTACATTGTAGCCACAGCCACCCTGGGGCGCACTGAGAGAGGCGAGGCTGCCGGACACTGGTGCCACCGGGCCGTCTGACTACCACCAGTAGGCAACGGGTGAAGCGTCTCGCCCAAGGACACAACGACCGAGACTGTCCAAGCCGGGGCTCGAACCGGCAACCTTCCGATTACAAGGCGAACTCCCAACTCTTGAGCCACGATCGCCCCAATGATTAAATGAAAGGACAACAATACGATGGTGCAAAGTACACCCAGGATATAAAGAACTATCCACTTCCGCTGACATGATATAAACTCTTTTAAGCACTAGCACTAGCATGGACAGCATGCTTACACAAAATGGCAAATATTCCAGAACGATGTTAAAGCTGGAATATTGTATCACGGCAAAGCGTGTAATAAACATGCTGGTAAACCATTTGTACTTGAAATGGACACACATACTGAATTTGCAGTACCAGCAGGGGGAGCCAATATTTAAAGCCAAGAAGTCGCTAATGACCAAGTAATGTCAGTGTCATTTTGTCATTTAAACAATTACGCTAGGTGGATAATGTGTGTTTTCATGTAAATGTCTCAGTGACGTCTCTCTAAATGCTTTCCCATGTTCTTTGGAATTAGCTTGAAACAAAATAGCCACCTCTACTTGTACTGGAGCATATTCCAACGTAAGCATGCTTTCCTATCTGCTAATGAGAAGCAAAGCACGACATACACAGGGTGGGCATTAGACCCTTTGCCGTGATACTGAGTTGAGACCAGCCAGCTGCCAGAGCTTGAACGTCAACGGGTACAGAAGCAGTAATGACAAGTCAGGTTTGTAGCTTCATAGACAACGTTTTTGTTCATTTGCTGTTAAATACGTTTTGAGCTTGTTGCTTTTATTTTTGTGTTCTTGAACAAAAATATCTTGTTTTTCCTCATTAGGACAGAGATTTGATTCACTTAACTTATAATTATGTGACAATGCATCTCAGCCATCTTACAGAGTAATGCAAAACTAATGTAATACAACACAACAGTCACAACATTAATGCGTATTTAAAATCAAAGTTATCCAGATTCACAAACCACAAAAATGTGGGATCAACCAATCCGAATAGCAGATGGATTTCAAAATATGGCTGTAGGTGCAGCACCAGGAATATACCAACCACAGAACACAGAATAATTAACCTACATGTTTTAAGCAGAGAATAATACAGAGTAAGCTCAAACTTTCAAATGATTGTTTTTATTAGCTCACAGCAAAATTAAGAAGCTACTACTTCTAGTATAAAAGCTAGAGTTTTACACCAGATACCATCCCTGATGCAATCCCAAAGGAATGCGTCTTTGTCTGGAAACACAATTTTTACTCACAAATTTAACACAAATGGAGACGCCAGGCATAAAGCAAAAGTAACCCATGCAAAATAGACGACTGATGGTTTAGCTGCAAATTTTTGCAAGTTTACAAATGCCGCAAATTTTGCAGCATTTAGGTGCATTAAATATTGCACTTCCTCTCTCTTTCACCCCAACTTTGTCTCTGATCTAGAGGGTGCATGTACACATTTACTTGTGCCTCTGATGTGCCTGTTATAGAAACTGTAATGAGAGCATACTGTCTGTGAGTGAGTCACACCTGATGTGTGGATTCTGGCCAAATCACTCCTTTATTTTTTCACACAGGGAAAGAGGTTTGGAAAGTTTTTTCCCTTAATAAATGAAATCATCGTTTCACACCTATTTATTAGGTTATCTCTGACTAATATTAAAAATCAGGAACGGGGCAAATATGTTTTTACAGCACTGTGTGCCTGCACGTATGAATAAGACACTCAGAGTGGCAAAAATGTTAAAATGCCAAAGAAATACCCTGAAAATGGATTTGAATAAGAAATCAATATTAAATCTACATCTCCAGTTCATGAACTGTCAACATATGTAATCGCCCACGGCTCACCTGGTTGTATAGGGCACAGATGTGTAGAGCAGCATTTCCCGAGGCATTCTGGGCGCTCATGTCTGCTCCATAGAACAACAGATGCTCCAGGTGCTGCACGTGGCCATGACGACAAGCCTGCACATACACAAAAAAGTCAATTGACGCTTCCACTCAAGAGAAGTTGCAGTAAAATACCTCCAACACTAGATGTCAGTGTGCTGCAAAGGAGATAACATCAAAATGAGACGCAGCTGTACCCTCAGTTTGAACCCAGTCATGAAAAGATGGAAGGATAGGATGAGAGGAGGAAGGCTTAAATAAATCTGATAGCAAATCAAAATGCAACAGAATGTACAAATGAAGCCATCTGGTGTTCAAAAACAGACTGAGGAGGAAGTTACTGCGCTCATGAACCAATTTCCTCGTCAATATCAGTGAAGTTGGGAGTTATAGTGGCGGGTGCCTGTTATTGTGTGAGGAAGAGCTTATTGTGAAATGGCCTATTTACTCCGGAGCTTCTTTGAGAGACTGATGGGTCTGTCAGAGGAGGACAATAACTGCTCATCAACTAAAGCGTGTTACAGTGAAAAGAAATTCATTATTACAGTATTCAGTATCATGCATCTAAACCTTTTCACTGGGCTCATCTTTTTGTCGGTTTTGTAACATGTAATATTGAAAAGCCTAGAGCACGTGGTCCAACACTCATGGGAAATCCAACAAATACAATAAGGAAAATGGTCTGGGAAGCATTGGGGACTCATGTCCAGCCCTGAGACCTCGTATGAAATCTGGCACATTAAACATTTTTCTGTATTAAATGTTTTGCTAAGTGAAGAATCCTAATATTACAAGTTTTACCATTGTAACATACTGACATTACCTAAAGTAGTCACTATGTAGAGTGGCCTTATTCAGAATGACCAGTTTTATAACACATATGACTCAAAAACACTCCTATTACCACTGGGACCACTTTGGACTTCACCTTCCACAACTGCTCCAGATGTTACTTCAGCTCCTGGTACTTGACTTTTTTCCAGTGCTTCTTCATTCTGATGTTGCTGTGTAATGTCTGCTGGGTTGTCACATCTATTGCAAATTCTAACTTCTGCTCCTTGTCAGCTGCCACTGTGTTTGACTGGTTTGCCAGCAGCTCCTCTTCTGTCTGGGGTCCCACAGGATCTTAGCCCCGCTGTTCTCAACCATCTTTGGTGGTGTCTCCTATCAGGAATTGGGGATATCCTAATCCACATGTGCCGCAGATGTTCCGGTGCACTTTTGTATCCACTTGATTGTTCCTCCAAGTGAACGCTGAGAGGCAGATTGCATCCTACTACTATTTGCTGAATACTCTCTGTGGCACCTTTGCACAGCCTGAGCTTGGGTCTGTCAGCTGTGGTAATTCAATTCAATTTCATTTATTTAGCACCAAATTACAACAACAGTTGCCTCCATGCACTTAGAGACAGACTGTAGGCAGACTCCCGCCTCTCTGGATCTGGTGCTTGGGGCCTGTTCTCATGCTGCCATGATCAGGGCCTCTGTGCTTCCCACTTCTATTTCACATCACAGTTCGTCTTCAGCTGTGTGATGTACACTTTGAGCAGCTTATCTTGGGGGGAGATTTTATTCCTGTTGTTTGAGCTTCCTTCTTGGCATCTATCTTAGCTTTTGTGGGTATTTGGCTATGGCTGACCTTCCATCTTCATCATGCTTCCCATTGGTCTGTGGGACACTCAGCTACTTATAACTGTTCTCTTTGTCCACTATCCTGCCTTCTGGTATCTCCATATATTCAGTCCAGATCACTTTCCCTATATTTGCAACCATTTGGCCAATGCTCATGGTTCAGTGAGTTGATGTCTTGCCCACTCCCGGCATACAGTTTGATGTCATCCATATACAGAAGGCAGGTGATGGTCACTCCAATCCTGAATCTATTTCCATATGAATGTCAGTCCCTGTACTTTGACCCTCTGGACTGTGGGAGGAAGCTGGAGTACCAGAGAGAACTTATGGAAACTTCACACAGAAAGGTAGAGATGGTAGAGTGAAAGTCAGGAGCTTTTTGCTGTGAGGCAACAGTACTAACCACCGGGCCACCATACTGTACACCCTGAAGGTGAGCGCCTACGTGGAGCAGATAGAGAAAGCCTCCAACTACGCCAACAAGGTGCTTCTCTTCTCAGAGAGAAGGAGCCGGTCTCACGTGTAAGAACAATCAAACCCTACTTCCTGATGGACCTGATGGCGTCGCTCCTCCAGGACCGAAGGCACTCCTGGAGCTGGCTCTTAGGATGAGCACGGCCAACACAGACCCTTTCAAAGACTTGAAATCTATCTATCAAATTCAAAAGATGGTGATATAAACATTAGTTCTCAAGGGAAAGGGGAGTTTTTTTATTTTCCTTTTTATTCTTTCTTATTCTGGGATGAACTGTTTAACTGACTGATCATTGTTTTAATGCAACTTGGACAAATATTTGGACAAAGTTGCTTCAAAATAACTATCAAAAAAGCATTTCTCTGCCAAGTACCAAGAACTGGTCTAGAAGAAATGTAACATAAAGCTTTAATATCTCCCCAATAGGCTTGTGTTATTATTGTGTTATTATTATTATGCTGAAGTTAAATTATGTGATAAAAAACGACCTTTATGTGAAGAGATAATAATTGGCTTTTTGGTGGTTCTTTTGGGATAGAACTATAAAATAAAAGAATTTCTTCTCAGAGACCAATACAATTCATTTCAAGATCAATTAATCTGTCAAGTGCCAACTGTGATGGCATCAGCCACACAGGGGTAAATTAGTCCATTTTTCACTTTATTAGTTTGCTTTGCAGTTTTCTTCATTAATATAATTCATTAATCATTTGGTTAAACCTAACACTGGTATTATGAGGCGCGCACATAGTAACATTTTGTGGTTTTTCTAAAATGTTTTGTTATATTAATTATGTTTCTTTTTCTTTGAGTTACCTGGGTTTGGGCAGTGGCTGCTTCCTGTCTGGGCAAAAGGTGTGGCTGAGGACTCTGGGAACAAAATGCCTGCTCAGCAGGACCAACCATGGGCTTACCAGGAGCAGGGGTGTTTTAGGTTTAGTTAGGCTATTCTGTGCTTAGTTAATATTAGTGTGTTTTTGTTTTCCGCCCTATTGTGTGTAAATGGTTTGGCCAAATCATTATAAAAGCTACCCTCATGTGTCTTTGTAATTAGGTCAGTTTGTGAGTTAAGTTGTGTCTCATTTTGTTTTGTTTAAGTTTCTGGAAATTACTTTTCGTGGAGTTATATTTAGTTGACCTCTTTTATGGGCCTGCTAAGTATGTTTTTGAATTTTGTTAATTTTGAACTTTTTGAGGGTTAAAATAAAGAAAACCCTTTTTGAAGATATTTTTTGCCTGTGTCCTCTTTGCTTTGGCTGCTTGGTCCCTCACACCAACAATACAATAAAGCCATTACTGTCCAGTGAAGGGATAACATTCTTGTGTCCATGACGTTTGTTACATTACTAACGCTCAGCGCTTTGTTTGCCTGTTAGCATGAAACATACCAGCATATTCGTTACGTTCCTTGATGGCATTTTCCAGAATTTTATGGATTAATAAAGAAAACTTTACAGTCTGAACCCCCATCAGCCATCCTATACATGTAATTGTTAATTGACAGCAGAGTGTTATGATGTGTGAAATGGGACAGTAGGGGGAGGGCAGAGTTTTTGACAGCTCCACAAGGATAACGAGATGTAAGGAATCTGATAAAGCAGATGGCTTGAACGCAACCTCACACACGCTTTGTGGAGATGCTCACAGTTTGTTCCTGCTGCAGAGTGGCTCTCTTTAAATGCCTTTATCTACTTCAACGGGTAACAGCTGCCAAGACAGTCGCCCACAGCCGGAGAAAGGCTATGTGTGTGCGTGCCTTACTAATACAAGCTGTTCCAAATAACCACAGAGGAAATTTTTTTTAATCTATTTTTATGTGCGTGTCTAGAGGTGCACGTCGTGCACAGGGTCGTACCTGGTGAACTTCATGCCAGCCGTTCTCGTCTTGGCAACACACAGAAGCGTGCTGGTTCAGTAGAAGCTCGCAGCAGCCTGGGTCCCCACCCACCACCACACTGTGATACAGGGGAGTAAGACCCCGGCTGTCCTTGTAGTCTGGAGAAGCTCCCAATTCTAGCAGCGTCTAAGGATGGACAGGTAAGATAAAGTTAGACAGGTAGCTTCTACATTAGCATAAAGCAGATAAGCTGTGATTCTTTCTTTTTCCACTTAGCATACTTGGGATGAACTTCCTGTGGCATGACCCAGTTTTGGCCAAGCTGTCAGACAGGCCTCACATTTCACTTATTAATACTTTAATGTAGATTGGAGTCGTTGGCCAACTCAGTGACTGCAAGGTATAGTGCTGGAATATATTCATGCAGATGACAAATAATGCAGGTTTGCAAAGAGCTCGCAAACCTGCACACGTGCTGTGTGCAAATGTGAGTGATATTTCAGTTCACCTAAAGTCACAGGAGTCACTAAAACAGTTTTCTGGAACCAAGTTTCTTTAACATTTACATTGCATTAAGAATGCATGTTGGTTACGTTGCAGCAAAACATCTTCGAGCATGATCTATCAGCTGTCAGACTTTCATTGGGCTTCTAACACAAAGAAAGCCAGCAATGCACAAGTAAGCAAGTGCTAAACAAATGAAAGGAGAGGAGCCTTCACCGTGAGTATAATCTGGTTCTTCGACCTCGCGGCTTTGTGAAGAGCAGTCATGCCATCTTTTGCCCTGAAGTCCAAATGAGCTCCTCCATTCTTCAGCACCTTTATGATCTCCCCCGCATTGTCCAGGTGAGCTGCAAATGTCAATGGGCTCTCTAGAAAAACAAGAAATAACAACAACAAATAAATATTTTAATGACTGAAATTCTGTCTGGAAAGAAGAGAGAGTGAAGAAAAAGAAAGTGCAGACTGAAAACTCAAGGGACAGCATGTGTGCTATCATTCAAACCACATTTTAAGATTTGCTTTGCTTTAACACTTTAGGACACCTGAGTAAATTAGCACTTGTTAAGTGGTATAAGCAGGCATTTTAAAGTGAAATCTGCTGGTGAACCCAATGAAAGCCACGAACCAAAATGCACTGATCAAATAATATTCTTCTTCTGTATACTCTGCACTCGGTTTCAGGCAGATTTTTCCACTTATGGTTTTGATGATGAAGAATTGGAATCAGAATAGGCTGTATTCGGTCTTTACGTCTGACGTCATTAGCCGTTTCTGGGTCCAAACTCCATGTCAGGTCAAACAAACACAGCATCACTGAGAGTTAAAAACTGTCTAAATTCTTTCATCTTTAATAAAATGATCAGCGTTGCTGCTTTACCAGGTGTAACAATGAAGTTTAACATCCAGGCATCCATGAAAACAGAATTTATTAAATTTAACGGAGTTAGAAGTTAGCAGGAAGTTAGCTCGCTAGCTTCCACCTAAGCATGATATAGCATGTTCTGACTGAGAGATTTCTAGAAAAATTCAAACGTACAGCTCTGCTATCACTTCCAACATAAATGAAGACAGAAAACTAAACAGCAGTGACGTTTGTAGAGTTACTGAAGTTGGGCTAGCTGGTATATAATGGTGTGCTACGTGGTGGATAGCTACACAGCTATGTTAGCATAACATAAACACAGTGAAGCTGGAGGATGAACGCTAACTTCTTTCCACTCGATAAAAGTTAACGTGGGGGTTCCTGATGGTTTGAGACAAATGTAATCGCATGGCAGGATGCTGTAAACGGACCAAACTTCAGTCAGGAGAACAACTGAGATAATCCATCCATAATATGAGGTTAGTTATTAATATACTGCTGCATAGGCTGGGCTGTAGTTACATCGTAAGGGTTTAAAACGGAGCTTTAAAATGAACAGTGATGATAAAAACTGAGGGAGGTGACAGTGATCATTGACTGTTTTGGGCTTTTTCAGATGAAATAGAACAAGATACAAAGCATTAAAACATGTTAGAAACACAAGTCTTAATAAACGCAGAGTAGTTTGGACCTGGAAGCAGGATTCATCACGTCATCACTTAAAGACTGGACTGACCAAGTATGTGTACAAATATGTAACAGAGTAGACAATAGACACGACTGACAGTTTGACATCGACAATGGTGCAGAGTACAAAGATGCTGGAATAAATAAAAATGTGCACCAGTTTCTGCTTGGCTCATTTTTGTCCTTAATAAATCCAAAACTGACTCCCAGCTGCACGGTGCATTTTAACAAGATGTGTTTTGTGATGGTCTCGTGCATTTGGCTTCTTTTAGATTCACTCTAAGTACAAATAACACTTGACTGTTGTAAACTGGTGGATATACAAGTTTGAATGGACCTATACTTACATACTAAAATGAGGTAAATATATAAGTGCTTCAGAAAGCGCAATCTGAATTTCAATGAGAGCGCTCTCATGTATACTTTCTGATGCAACATTTGGGTGTTTGTAAATTTTCATATTGCTTTTTTCACCATTCCATAATTCATGTGGGGTTTCAGCACACCTATCAGCGCTTACAGTCGAGGTTCAGGTTGTTACCTCATTTAAACTGACATGAAGCGGGCCGATAAAATCAGGTCAGTTCGCTGTCAAGACTAATTAGAGTAGTAAGGGATAAACTTTGAGGTGATTTAAACATCGCCGAATGTTTCTCAATTAGGTCATCAAAATAAGACACTTTCGCAACAGCTGTGACCCAGTTTGATGATATCAAACAGTCATGCTCAATCATTTCTAGACTGACACAGAAATCATCTATGGAAAGCATGTATGATTTTTCTGTAGTTATGTCAAAATAAATGATTTCATTCCAGCCAGCAGCAGTTCTTTCAGTTACCTTATTATATTGAGAGATAATGTCTCCTGCACACTTGTGCAAGTTTAGTTTGTCATTCTTGTAAAAATGTCACATGTGAGAAGTATTGTTGTGGCAGAGCAGAGCCCAGTGTGGTGAAACTGGATAAGAGCGACCAAAAATTCAGTCGCTGTGTTTGTTGTGACAAAGAGTCATGAGCACTTTTTGAGAGTGGGAAAGCTATTTCTCGCCTTGGACCAAAATGAATGGCACCAAGTGGGTAAGTGGCAGCTTCTGAAGGGATGGAAATGAGGCTTGATTTGTCCTACTGTGCTGACAGTGCAGACATGGGGAGCTAGACGAAGACGAGTGATTTTATTTTGTTTCGGCGATCACGTGGAGCTTTTGCTCACTGGATGTAATCAATAGCTGGTACGAGCTGAGTCCTGAACACCAGAGACGCCTCTTCCTCTAAGCAGCAAGACATTCATTTAACAATAGCGCCCGACATCTCTCAAAGCCCAATATGATAACCTCAATTCTCTGCCTAATAACCTCTTCTGCTCTTCACTCCATCTTTATTTGCCTTGGTAGACCATTTTTATGGCCAGTCTGTCCACTCAATACTGACCATGTTAAGCTCTCCAGCACTGGACATATTCATTAAGTGGACATAAATAAACATAATTGTCATCCTTAACAATCAGGTGAGTCAACAGCAGATAAATCGGTGCTTACCAAATGATTGGAGAGAGGTTTTTTGTGGGGGGTTGAACAACAATAAGGTCGACGGACGTGATCCCTTCTTACAAAAGGGTCTTCTGCTTTCTTTCATTTTTTTAAAGGAAAAAGAGCAGCTTGATGTTTCTTCCTCACAGACTGTTCTTCTAAAGTCCTCACGGTCTGATTAGCATCCTCTCAGGGGCAAGTACAGCTGAACCATGAGTGATTCTCTGTGCCATAGTAATACATGCCCTCCAGAAGCTTAGATCTCAGTGTAAACGTCTCCTCTTCCTCCTTGTTGTTTTTTTTAGCAAAAGCTTTGAGAGTTTTCTGTCAATCCCATTGTGGTGTGAATAAGGCACGGCGGGACCACACATCATCATTTAGAGCCATTTATTGTCATCAGCTGCAGCTCTTAAGCTGCCAGCCGCACATCACACCACAACTTACAACACACAACCCCCGCTCCCCCGTTTTTACCACGGTGGGCGTGATTGCAGATGCCGTGCAGGTGTGTCCGCACGACATCACCGACAACGCCTCACCACGCACCCCCATCGCCTGATTGAGGCCGGTGAGCCATCCGGCCGGACCTACTCCCCCAACCAGTTTCCAACCCGGTGACAGGCGTGGGCGGCCTCCGGAAGATGCTGGTCTGGAGGCCGGCCACTTGGCGGGCTGGCACAATCCCGCAGGCACGGTCGTGAGCCCCTGCTCACGGCCAGCTGGGCATATGTGCACTGGCCTCTGGTGGATGTGAGATCGGCGAGCACGCCGATCTCAAGCTTGGTGCACACCAGCTCCAATCGAGCAGGCTCCCCTGGCTCTGGGACCTCCGTCTCCTCTGTCACCGCGCCGCTCCCGGCTTGATCAGCCACTCCTCTTCCTCCGGCCGGCGCAGACCCCTGCTCCCCTGTGTTTTACCACGGCGGGCGTGATTGCAGATGACGTGCAGGTGCGTCCGCACGCCATCGCCGACCATGCCTCACCACACCCATTAACTGTTGAATCTGTACTGAGCTGGAGAGTGGGTGATATTTGAGTGACAGGCTGATATAAAAAGTCTGTAGCTTTTAAAAATAGATAAAGTTGTTACCGCCTTTAAAATACAAGTATGAATTATTAACCACAGTCAAGGAATAAATTTATGCTTGAACTAAGAGAACCCACCCTTACATTTCACACAGTTTCTGGTGTGATGCTATGAATGAAGGGTTTATGAGTTACATGTTGCTTGTTTAAGCATTAAAGCTTTTGGATATTAGCTAAGATGTTGGTATTATCATTATAGGAGCAGCTCTATTATTCTTCCATAATCATAAAGGTTTTGGGTTTTTTGTTTCCCTGCAAACTTAGAACACTGAATGTGTGGGATTTTGTGTTTTACACCACCGCTCATCAGAATGAAAAATGTTTACTGTTGTACTAAAGTGCATGTTTGGCTTCTTTCAGTTGAGTGGCACAGGTGAGTGCAGCTCCATGTTATTACAGGTCAGACATGTCTCCTAATGCATGCTTAAGGGCCACACATGTTTACAACACCATAAACACAGGGACAATGGCAAATATTGATGTGCTGTTGTGGAGAACTTGGACTATCTGTGTAACCTCTCAAGGGTAAGTAAGTAAGTAAGTAAACTTTATTTATATAGCACCTTTCACAGACATATGTCACAAAGTGCTTTACAAGGTAAAAATATAATACAGTCATAAAATACACCATGAAAACCCTGGTCTAATTAAAAGCTTTTTGAAATAAAAATGTCTTTAGCTGCTGTTTGAAGGTCTCCACTGAGTCCAAACCCCGTAGAAATAGGAGAAGTGCATTCCACAATCTGGGTGCAACAGCTTGGAAAAATCGGTCCCCTCGGGTTTTAAAACAAGTGTGGGGGACCACTAAAAGGTTTTGGTATGCTGACCTCAGGTTACGAGTGGAGGTGTGTGTATGAATCAGATCAGCAATGTAGGGGGGGCTGGGGGGGGGGGGGGGGCTGTCTCTGTAATGCTCTAAAAGTTAAAACTAGAATTTTAAAATGGAACCTGAATCTGATTGGTAGCCAGTGCAGCGACTTTAACACAGGGGTCATATGAGCACCCTTGTTCGAGCGGGTCAGTAGCCTCGCTGCAGAGTTATGAACAACCTGTAGGCGGGCTAGCCCTTTCATGTTTAGACAAGTAAACAGGCTGTTACAGTAGTCAAGTCTTGTAGAGATAAAAGCATGTATTATCATCTCGAGTTCACTTGTTGACACGATGGATCTAAGTTTAGAAATGTTCCTCAGGTGAAAAAAGCAGGTTCTTACTGTCTGATTTAAATGTCCCTCCAAAGAAAAAGCTTCATCAAAAGGGTCCAGCTATCGCCTCAGGATGTTTTAAAGCGCTCCATTATCTATCAAGATGATTCCACACTGAGTGAAAGCTCATTGTGGAATCACTGAAATGAAAGCTATGCCATGACAAAGCCTGTACTGCATTTTATACAGTAGATGTAAATGTTTTCCTGAACTCTTCAATAGTCATCAGCGATGATTTGATGGAAACATTTTAAATTTGGATTTTCAGTCCAGTCCTTTGAACCTTTCGCCCTGTTTCCTTTTTTAGGTGTGGCGTCTTGACAGCCACTCGAAATCCACTGAACGGCCAGATGATCTATAAGATCCTGTTTCGGGTATTTAAATTATTTTTCTTGATATAATCTTTAGGTAATGTCCATTTGCTGTGGATTTTTTTCAAGAACATACGGCACACCGTGTTGAGATACAGCAAATGTTTGGCTAGCACATCTTGTTGGTGCAAAAATGCAATTATATGCCTGTGTTATTACTGTTAATAGATCATTTTTATCACTACCTTGCTTGCTGTTAAAAGTGATTTTTCTGAGAACCCTTGAGTGGTGTCTGTGGCATAATTACTTTAAGGCAATAACTTGATAGTAATGGAAAGATCACGGAGCAAGCCTTTGGTAAATGAACAGGACCACTCACAGAGGAATAAGGAAATGAACGCATACCTCTAATGCAACTTTATTTCAGGCCATATTTTAAGAATATATCATCAATAAAAATAAATAGATAAGCACAACCTTTCAGAATCAAACCCCAGATGTACATGATGTATTTGACATGTCCTTCATTTCCTATTTTCCCTGAACACATCTCATCCTATTCCAGGCAAAATGTTTCTGGACAACCACGGTCAGCGTGCATGTGCTTCCTGTTATATAACAAACGAATATTGTGTGTATTTCGTTTTGATCTTTCGAAGCTCCTGTTTAAAAAATATGCCTGTGTTGCTCCTGATAGATTTCTCATCTGTTTAACAGAGAACACCGATGATGTTAAGTGGAAGAAGAAGTTCCACAGCAAATTAAGTTGAGTGAACAACAGAGTGGAGTAGTGCATGCTTGGAGATTTTATGTTGTTGCCCTTGCGGGGTGTTAGTCTCCTCAGTCTGCTTCCAAGTGGTCCTGTGAGGACTCCTAACTATCATCCTGGCCTAGTGTAGCACGAAACACCTGCTCACTTTGATTTTATGGAACATTTGTGTGTTGAGTACACACTGACGTTAGGACATAACTCATTAGCTGGGTAGTAGCTGCCCACCCTCCATGTGTGGCTCCAAAGACAGAGCCATGCCTCTGGCTGGGATAACTCTATTTGCCCAGGATGGAGCAGTCAGACCTAACCCACATTTTCCTTAAGGGAATTTCTATACACCATCACATGTTCACACCTGGAACAAACAAAATCCTTCACTGCTGCCCACAGGGCAGTGTCCTCCACTTCAGCAGGTTTCTGAAGCAGTGCACATGTTTGGTATTTAGTGGCTCCTTTTATATTTGGCACCAAGGCTTTGGCTGAGCTCTGTTATCTCAGTTTAATTATAGAATACTTTCACAAGGCACTCTAGCTTGTCTTGAAGGGTCAGTTCAAAGCTTTTCTCACTTTCTTTTTTGAGTTCAGCAGAATTGAATGGCTTCTTCATCCATCCATCTTCATCCGCTTTATCCGAGGCCGGGTCGCGGGGGCAGCAGCCTAAGCAGAGAGGCCCAGACCTCCCTCTCCTGTTTCTACTTCAATCATGAAACTGATCAATGATCAGCTGATCGGCTCTCTTGTTTGTTTATCGCCCACTTTGCGCCAGAAAGAAACCAGCCGATGTCGCGCTAAACAACAGCAGCACGTTTAAGCTTGATCAGCTGTTGTTAGAATTTATTTAATATTACTTTCTAGTATCAGCTGATGTTTGCTGGAGCCACAGCTGCAAAAAAGCTGCTGGTCATGATATCGGTTTGGATATGTGGTGAGAGGGAAACATGAAGATGAAACCAGGAGGTGTCCTTACTGAATCATCAGGGCTGAACAGGTGATGGAGAAACAGGTTTACCTTTTAGGTGACATAAATGAGTTGAAGTGAAGTTATGAACTGTTTCTGAGAGACAGATAACCCCAGGATCCTTTTTTAGGTAGCTGACAGCTGGTAACTGTGCAGGTGCGGATCTAGCAAAGTTTTGCCAGGGGGGCCAGGTGGGGCATTAACAGGGAGAGGGGGGCACAAAGAAATACTTTTCTTTCTTATTCTCATTTAAAATGTCTCGCTTTTAAAAAATAATTATCTGAATCTTACAACAAACGATTGATAGATTGATGCATATATACCATCAAAACAGTGTACATCACTGTCACAACAGCGTTTGTTTTCATTCAAAGGCTTTATGATTTTTCCTATAATGGTGGGCCAGTCTCTAGTCAAAATGCCCGGGCCAATTTTCTGTCCCAGTCCAGCCCTGTATGCAGCTCATCTGCAGTCTGTAGTTGCCTACATCTTCCTATTCAGAAGGCAGAATTTCCAAGTTCTGAGTACAATCAAAGCACCACAACTGCAGTTTTTGTGTTGGATGTAAAAAGCGCACATGACGCTGTGACGTAGGCTAGAATCATGGCAGCGGTCAACGACGGTCCAGGCGTGGGATTTCTCTCGTGGAAATATGCACATTATCTTTTCCTTTCTATTGGTAGGTGGCACAGTGCACTTGTGGCAAGTAAGCAAGCTAGAAGACTGGCAAAGTTATGGAAGCAACACATTAACAAGAGAATTCTGAGTAAAACCAAAGTTACTTTCCCTAGTAACTAGTTACTTTGAAAGTAACGAGTAACTTGAAGTAACTGAGTTACTTTTGATAGAAGTAACTAGTAATGTAACTAAGTTACTATTTTAAAGTAACTTACCCAACACTGGTCCTGGGTGAGGGACCAGACAAAGAGCGATTCAGAAGACCCTTATGAAGAGAACATCGAGGGAACAGTTTACCCTGCCCGGGATACCATTTACATCTACCATTTCTAATTTAGAGTGCAACTTAGTGCCTTGACAGCCATTCAAAAATTGAACTCACGAATACCTTCAGAACCGATTGCATCGAACTGTTGCTTCTGGAATAGATGCCCTTTTGTCTCTTGTTGCTCATTAATCTGCTTTCCCTACCAGTAATCCTATAACTACACTTAATCCTGTGTGTGGAGCAGCCTCTGGTCATGATGGGACTGGAAGTAGACCCCTTGGCTTTGGTGTTGCCTTTTTTTTTTTTCCAATGAAGGGCTCTCGACCTTGGTGGAACACATATGATATCTTACACAAATCAGTACGGCGTCTCCTCCCATTTAGCTACATTTTAATACATTTCTTCAACAACATTTTACAACAACAGTTATCTCAAGACCATTTCATTGTAAGAAGCTACAACATTACAGAGAATGATTCACAAATAATACAGTTCAACAGAACAACCCGGCTCAGGAAGGGTTGGTTAATGACATACAATATTGCAATTAATTAGAGTAAAAGGGTGAGTGGAGAAAAAAAGGCTCCGGGTGTAATGGTTAGCACTTAAACAGCCCGAACCTCCAGCAGTGCAGTTCAGGATTAGCTGATTCAACTCTTGACATTTAGCAAAGAGAAAAGATCTTAAAGTTAAACGAGATCTCCGCGTCTTGAAACCAAACTGGGAGCTGGTTCGATGGGACTTCTCTCATTCTGCTTATGTAAACTCTTGTAACCACACTTTTCCATTTGGATAATATGTTCCTGTGGGGGCTTCAGATATGATGGAATCTGATCACTCTGATCTTAATTCTAAATTAAATTCTCCTTGTGTATGCTTCAGGGAGCTTTTAGGACAACCTGATTATAAGGAAGTACACGTTGACCAGCCTAAAGTAAGAAATGCATGGATGAGGTTTCAGTATCTTTTAGATAAGATGCTTCTAATTTGGTATAAAATTAGCACACAAAATGGGGAACTTGAAGATCATTAAACTGAAGATTACAAGGGCTTTTGTATTTTTAACTTTTTAAATATAATCAAAGTCAAAAATAAAGGCAAAAAAAGGTGTGGGCATACTTGGGGACTGACTCTTAACTGACTCATGCACGTCCACAGTCTGCAGAAGGTTGTAAAAGTGCCAACAAGAGGCCGTTGTGGAAGCATACTTGCTCACTTTGGGAGATTTACACAGATGATGTAAGAGCGAGGGAGAGCAGACGCTAACATCCAAAAATCCACATCTCATTTAGGTGCTACCATGAGATCCACTAATGATCCTTCCACAGGCTCATGAATGGTAAACCTTTGACTACCTTTGCTTCTAATAGGCTGTCTTTTCTTCATCTTGGCCAAACCTCAAATAAATGGTCGGTTTTTAAGCAAGGGTTGATAATAAACTAAAAACTTCAACACAATAAAACAAAAATAAAATCCAGCCAATCCAAAAAAATCCAGCTCTATGTTTTTCTAACTGGATTCTCCAGGTCCATCCATCCATCCATCCATCTTCTTCTGTTTATCCGGGGCCGGGTCGCGGGGGCAGCAGCCCAAGCAGCCCAGACCTCCCTCTCCCCAGCCACCTCCTCCAGCTTGTCTGGGACCAGCCGAGAGATATAATCTCTCCAGCGTGTCCTGGGTCTGCCCCGGGGCCTCCTCCTGGAGGAACATGCCTCCAGGAGGCGCCCAGGAGGCATCCCTGTCAGATCCCCAAACCACCTCAGCTGGCTCCTTTTGATGTGGAGCAGCAGCGGCTTTACTCTGAGCCCCTCCCAGATGGCCAAACTTCTCACCTTATCTCTAAGGGAGAGGTCAGCCACCCTTCGGAGGAAGCTAATTTCTGCCGCTTGTATCCGCGATCTCGTTGGCGGGTGCATTGTGAGACGGGCGGCAGCTAGGAGTGGAGGTCCTGGCGGACCGATCCCCAGATACCAAGACCGGCAATTGGGAGTCTCCAAGTGTTTTTACATTTTCTTTTTTGCAAATGAAGAAAAAACATATTCTGATAACACCTGGTGAGTTTTCTTCCTCTATTATGTGCTTCTCTGCTGACCCTCCTCAGAGTAACAGTGTGTATACATACACATTATCAAACCAGGACTTGCACTTGTATAAACTGTAAATTGTGCTTTTAGTGTACTTGAAGTGTTTGTTGTCTGTGCTTATGAGCAGCATGTTGCCTTACCGCCAGTGTCACTATCGTGATAGTTGGGATCAAAGCCTCTTTCCAACATCTTGGCCACTCTGTCCACTTGATTATGCTGAACAAGGTCCATGAACTTCCTCAGATTGGCCTACACAACCAGAAAACACAAAGCGCTATTAGAGTGAGGAAAAAGAACAAATGGTAGTGGGTGTGTGAGAGCGAGAAAGACAGGATAGAGGTTCAGAGCTGCAAAAAGACTGAAATAGAAGTTGAGATAAAGAATAACGAAGGGTGAAAAGTGGAAACGCTTAGGAATACATTGTTAAACTGAGAGAGGCTTGCAGATGGAGGTGGAAGGAATATAAGGTAGAATACAAGGAAGCTGAAAGCAGGCTACACAGAAAGGGACATGACAGGACTGAGAGTGTGGCGAGTGGAAAGAGTGGAATGGTTGCTCCTTCCTGTTCTGTCTGCTTTCTTTCCAGGCCACATGATAAAAATAGATAAGAGAGCAGCTCCCCAAAGGAGAGGAGTAAAATGAGGAACGAAGAATGAGATGGCAAAAGAAGAGAAGGACAATAGGTAGCAAAATAAGAATGGACTGGAAAGAAAAGCAGGAGAATTAATGAGGAGATTTTTCCTTTAAACTAACCAATAAAGAACAAAACAGTTTAAAAAACATTTCAAGCTTTATTCATAGAAGTAAAGGAATAAAATAAATAAAAAGCAAAAACAATAATCAAGCATAGATTTACCTCAGACTGGTCATGTAGTTGAGCTAAGCTGCCATTCAGCTGGATCAGCCAGTCCACGTTAGCTAATGTGACAGCTGATACCGTTCTAACAGGCTGATGTGACCGAATGAAACGAAGCTGGTTTTCATCACAGAGCTGCTGTTTAAATCTGAACCATGATGAGTCAGTTAAATACCCAGAAATGTCAAGAGTTCATGTGTTTTTCTGCAATGTTTTATTTAATGTAGCTGATACGTCCTGTGTGTGTGTGTGTGTGTGTATTTGCAGGCCTGATGAATAGGGATGGGTACCGGTATCCGGTGCCATGATGGCACCGGTTCTGACATAAACGGTAGTAACCAGACCGAAAAGCAGCGCACATTTCGGTGCTTTTTTTCTTTGCTTTTTTTTCCTGAGCTGTGATACACTTTAGATTCTAGCCAATCATTTTACGTTCACGAGGATAGTAGGCGGGTCCAGGTACGTACGTTCTTTTAGAGCAGAGCTACAGATTAAAAATGCCCAAGGCGAAGCGGTCAAAGTCTGGCTGTACTTCACAGCAAAAGATGCAAACTCAGCAGCTGCAACAAGTGCTTTAAGCTGATACTGTGATACTGTCAAAGGAGGTAACACCTCAAATCTGATGAAACACCTGGCGATGCATAGCGTTTTTTTAAAAGCCGAGAAATGCGCTGTATTTGATAGCTTGCTGCGAGACCTCACACCGAGCACATCTACTGCGGGTGTGGTGCCTGTTATCGGACCCGGAGTTAGCAACATCCCCCAAAAACCCGAAGAGGAGAGTCCTGGCCCCTAGCCCTGCCAGTGTAGCAGAAATGATGAGGATGATGATGCAGCAGCAGCCGTTCTTCTCTGCGTGAGTAGCTTAATGTTGTTCGTGTGTAATTTACGTTGAGTAGGCTAACCACGTTATTACATTAATGCATGTAAGGTGAACTAGCAAACACCATCATAGCTACATGCAGCTGTCTTCTTGTTTGATGGCAGATACTCCCTTCACCCTGGACAAAAAGGCTAAAATGACCAAAGAAAAAGTGGAAAACAGTTAAACATGAGAGGTTTTTGGACAAAGTTTGTGTTTTTTCCATTGTTTAAGCTGCTTCCAGCCAAGAGTGATACCATATATGCCCCTTTTTACAAAAAAACAGCTGAACATGAGAGGTTTTTGGACCAATTTTGTGTTCTCCATTCTTTAAGCACCTTTTGAGCACCGTTTAAGCACCGGCACCGTTTCAAAAGTACCGGTTTGGCACCGGTATCGGATAAAACCTAAACGATACCCATCCCTACTGATGAATCAGTCTGCAGGACGGTACCCTATCCTTCTCTCTCTCTTTCTCCTTTTACTGAAATAGTTTGGGAAACTAAAGTTTGATTGGCTCTCTCAGTGTGAGCTCGAGCCAACCGCAGGGCAGCAGACTGCATGGCAAACAGGATTAGCTCCGAAAAGTTGGGTCAAGCCAAGAAACAAAAATTAGAAACATTAGAAACAGATGCATTTGCTAAACTGACCCTTGTGTAAACTTGGTTTGAGCACATTAACCACCGTGCCCCATATTTATTGAACACGTGCTTTTTCTGAACTTTTTGGATTCTAGTCGCCTACCACCTCTCGTCCATCCTCTCCTCCCTATAGTCGAGATGGAGTTAGAGCAGCTGTCAGACAGTTTCCCATAATGCCGGTAACAGAGCGCTGCCAGAGACACTTATACTTTGGCTGCACTACAGGATTACAGTAGCAGTGGGAAAGCAGCCCAGAGCTAGCCTTTCACAGCGATGGAGACGCTAGAAATCTTCAATTTACTGTATACATTTATTTCAGTTCATGTGGGAGGAACAGAGATAGAGTGAGGGAGCAGTCTGCTGTTGGGCTGCCAGAGAAAAGAACAGCCTTCATTTGAGCAGCATAAAAACTCCCAGAGTTTCCTCAACTATCACACAGGAACAGCTAAGCCAAATAAGCATAACTGACAGGTAAGTCGCACTGTTCGCTTGCTTGGACTTTCTATCCCTCACTCTTTTCTCGTCACAACTCGAGCTGCCAAGAAGCACAGCGAACAGATGCAAGTGTTAATCCAATTGAGAGAGTGATTACTGAGGCCACTACAGAGAAACGCAATCTGTGAGCGTCCTTTCTTTTCTCATTTTTATGATTTTATTTTGGCAACACCTTTGGTGTGAAACAGCCATTACTGTTGTGTTTTCACACACTGCACTTCCCAGGGGCCAGCCAACAGTCAGAGTGAGGTGGGTGGAAGTGTGACATTTATTGCCGCACATTTCATTTATTATTTATTCTTGGATTTCATGATCATTTGTCTCAGCTACATGTAGCCGGTTTTTAAGAGCATTTATCTGCTGTTCCAAACGCCCAGTGTCAGGTAGGTGCAAAGAGGCGCATCCTCGTTAAATATCATCTTTAATGTGTTTTTACCTCACTGGGTTTTTAAATCCATTCAGTTCAGCTGGATTGTGGGTAAAAGCTTATCGATAGTTTAATGATCCTCTGTCTCTATGTGCATGTCAAAATCAAGGTGAAGTAGACGTGTCAGGTCATGTGGCATTATTTGGAAAACCGGTCTCTGCTTTTAGTCAAAGTTGGCTCATCATAAATGACTTGCAAACCCTGTCTGAGAGTCAGCGTGCTTCCTAAACATGTGACTAAATACTAACTCAACAAAAATGCTACCTTTGTATGAAGTTTGGCGATCTGTTTCTCATCGACATTGGGCTGTCTGTAGACTCTGCTCTTGTATCGGAACTGTTGAGTAAAAAAAAGTAACAATTAAGTGCATTTGTAAGCAAAACGGTTACATTACTGTGTTTAAAAATTGTAGGCATCAACAGAAATTCAAGAAAAATCATTATGACTTTATATTTAATATTTCTCCTGACAGTCAATAACTTCTTACTGTAAAGCAACACTTATATTATCAAATTCAAATTCAAATTTTATTTGTCACACACACATAACCATACACAGTATGACATGGGGGTGAAATACTTGTAGCTGTACAATGCCCGACCATTAAATGACAGAAAAAAGTTTTTCCGTATTTACAATTTACAGGTTACTACAAAATTTACAAATTAACTTAGAAATTTACAGTAAAAAATGTGCAAATAGCAGAAAGAGATTGTAAAGATTATAAATTATAGGAATTATAGGATTATAGGAAATGTGTGGTGGTGCGTGTGGTGATGTGGAGCCCGTTCTCACTCCCGAGGCATAACATGCCGACGTTTTGTCACGTCCCGCGGCGTTATCCCTAGCCCTAACCATAACCTTTTTCCTGACCTTAACCAAGACTTTAATTATGTTAAGTAGCGTGTTTCTAAGCGATTTGAAGAAAAAGAGCGAACATGTGTAGATTGAGTCCATACGGTTCTCATTTTTCCTCATTTTTCCGAGGTCGTCATTCAGGAACGTGGTGGGTAGCCGAAAACGTAATATGTTGACGATTTGTCACCTAGCGTAAAATGTTACACTTTGGGAGTGAGAACGTGTTGTGTGATGTGTGTGAGAGTCCAGTCTTATAGTGATGTGTGGGAGAGTCCAGTCCTACACCTGGTTCAGGGCCTGAATAGCCTGGGGGAAGAAGCTCCTCCTCATTCTCTCTGTTTTGGCCTTAAGGGAGCGGAAGCACTTCCCAGACCTCAACAGTGAGAAGAGTCCATTGTTGGGATGGGTGATGGATGGATGATATTATACCTCATTACACGTCTGTGCTGTACTGATCTGAGATCAGACACCACAGAGTGAGCGCAACTATGCCTTGGATAAAAGTCCCGAATCAAACGGGTGGCTCCAGTAAGCCCTCTATTAAATTAGTACACATTTGGGATCCAGTGACCTCGAATACGTCTCAGTCACAGCCAGTTTACTTTGCACCTCTGGGTGCATCTTGAAAGCAACTTTTCCTCTGGAAAGGAAATCACTGGGGATAATGCCTAAGATGTGTCCTTTTGATCAAGAGCACACTTCATTACTTTTACGGGCTGTCTGCTGTCAGCTGTAAGCATTTTACTGCAGGATTCGTTAAAGATCCATACTAACAGGATTTTTTAAATTACTTGCAAACGTATATCTAAATCAAAGTATTGCACAGAACCTTTGAGCCACATAAGCAAAAGAATGATTCCTTCTGTCCTTCCTCACTTTTGAACGATACTAAATTTCAGTATTGATTTGAATTTTTTCTCAAAAAATACATTTGCGGTTTGAGGTTTACACACACAGTCGTCATTGTAATTTGGGGATTTAAATTATTTGTTTGAGCTGTCCTTTTTCCAGGCTACAGCATATATCTTTAAGAAGAAGAATTGGGTGCACAATGTTGACTTTATTTAGGATTTTCTATGACCAACACAGGATAAAAATCTATATATTGATTAAATGTCTCGTAGTAAGTTGCACGTTGACCAGGCACTTTTGTTGGACCATGTATTCCAGTAGTTTCCAGTTCCTGAACATCCTAACCACTTCCCTCTCATCTGAGGCTAACAGTTAGGCAAAGTGATGACACCAAATAACTTAACAGCTGTGTAAAAATGGCTCCAATAGACTTAAATGTAGAATTCTCCTTGGACTATCCTGTTATTCTGACAAATCCTTTTTATGCTGACAAAGAGAAACTACAAGCTACAGCAAATCATGCTCACTAATGACATTTGAGCCTGTACATATATGTTTGACCATGTGTGGATTAGAGAAAATCCAAGATACATTTATGCATCTAATTCTGTTTTTTTTTTAAGTGATTAAAATATGAACTGTTTTTTATTCCACCCTGGAAAGAAAAACAGTATAAAGAAATTCACCCTGATATTCATGATGATGAGTGAATGTAAACTTCTGACCACACCTGTATTATTTACATCAGAATTTAAACAATTTCCTGTTTGAATTTTTAGATTATGTAACATAAAATATCCAAAAAATGTGACGTGATTCACGTAAATTTGTCAACAGTTTACCTCCAGAGCTGGGACGCCCTTGCTGATTGGCTGGGGGTATTCTCGGAGGATGCGTTCTTCATCCAGGAACTTGCCTTCTCTCCCATTGCTAGCTGGCTGGAAAAGCCCATAGTTGAGCACATCTTTCAGGCTCTGATTAAGCGTACAAAGGATCCGCTGCTTGGCAACCCAGACCGTTGCATCCGGGTTGAAGCGCATGCATTTCTGGTTGGGTTTGGAGTGC
This sequence comes from Neolamprologus brichardi, assembly GCF_056152115.1. Taxonomy (NCBI): domain Eukaryota; kingdom Metazoa; phylum Chordata; class Actinopteri; order Cichliformes; family Cichlidae; genus Neolamprologus; species Neolamprologus brichardi. The sequence goes on along the minus strand of NC_142104.1, from coordinate 42,353,582 downwards.
AGCAGAGGGGGAGGGGGGATATGTGACGGGAAAAAAATAGACAAACTGATTAGAAAGTGATGCCTGAAGCGTTGGCTGGCAGACACAAGCAAGAAAAAGTAAATAATCACCTCTGAAAACAACAAACATTATGTGACACACGTTTCACTTGGACTGGACTTCCAACTTTTGACTGGCAGATGCAAAAACTTGGGCCATAAGACTCAAGAGAAGATTAGCCCAGAGCTAAAGAACAATGGCGCCCAATTAAAACAGCTCTAACATATCCAAACTGGTGTTTTAATAACCCAAACCCTGTCCCAGTTACTAAAACTAGACACACACATCGCTGCCAAACCTTTTTAAATTTATTGTTTTATTGTTAGGATGCTAACAATAGTGAGGACGCTGTCCTCACTGCGGATGTAATTGACAGAACCCTTCTGCCCCTGCTCTTTCTCAGCTTCAGCTTCTGTGAAAAAGCCCAAACAAATAATGCAGGATTGCTGGTCTGAATCAGAGAGGATTACGGGCGCTGTGCCGTGGCATTCAGGAAGTGTCTGTGAGACTGTACAGCTGGGTGTGCTGCTCAGCCAGTGATAGCAGGCCTGTGTCTTTAATAAAGTCTGAAGTGATGAACAGTTTGTGAACTCTGTGTAGCTTTAATCCTCTTGTCTGGCGTTGAGACAAAGACAGGAGGTGAAGGGTTGGACGTATAGAGAAACAGATGTCTGGCATCTGGCAGGGACTGTGTGGGCTGATAGGGCCTCCTGTCCTCTTCTTACAATAGCAGACTTCCATCCACTCCCATTGTTAGTGCTTCCTGAACCGACTGTGCTCAACTTCAACATTATATATGAAACTGTGCATGTGTTTAGGGTTTGCTCTTGTACTTTGGACGTCAGCACAGAGATATACAGAATAAAAACTGACAAAACTGTGTTTCCCAGTGGTCACGCTGGAACTGTGGAGATATTCTCCTGGAGAAACAGCATCTGGCCACCTAAGACTGCACTCATTCTTACCCATTGCTGTGACTGACTTTCTCCCTAACACTGTAGAAATAAAACAGCAACACTTTCACTTAGGTTTTTTAAATTTTTGTAATTATTAAGGACAAAGACATCACAAAAGTATGCCAAGAGGACCAAAAGGCTCACATCCACTGAGATCTCTCAGCACCTGTAAGAACTGAATGCTGTATATGCTGACCACTGCAATGTTTAATTAAACATTGAATACTCTAGACCAGCGGTCTCCAACCTTTTTTGCGCCACGGACCGGTTTATGCCCGACAATATTTTCACGGACCAGCCTTTAAGGTGTCGCGGATAAATACAACAAAATAAAACTAGTACCGGTACCGAAAAAAATAAGATTTATTCATAACACACGTGAAAAGACCCAGGAAAACCGAGTAAACGATAAAAACAATAACAAAATAACGCTGAAAACTATACATTTCACACCTGAGCCTCAACTCTCGCAGCCCGGTACCAAACGACTCACGGACCGGTACCGGTCCGAGGCCCGGGGGTTGGGGACCGCTGCTCTATACTGTTCCAGGTGAGATCCATGGCTCTGCACTTGGAGCTAATTTTTATCACAGCCACTTCACATCGGCTGCAAATTACTGCAGGAAACGTTGGAGATCATCACTCAGTAAAGCCCAGACATTTTGTGCATAAATGTTTTTGATCTCTCCACGAAAAGAAAGTTAAAGTTGTAAAGAAAAGACCCTAAAAAGCAGGGCAACCCTGAACTTGAACTTTTGCTTCACAAAACGGACGTTTGTACCACCAACCCTCATCAGTCAATAACTGATGGTAAAGATGCAAAACATATTATTTTAAAGATGTGACAAGACGAGCTCCAGAAGAAATGATGTGCTGGTGTTGAGGATGTGTTCAGTGACATTCTCAGGTTTGATCCTTGGTCCTTTGTGATGCTTCATTTCACCTGTCATCAAAACCAATCTAAGTAAATTCTCCCGTCAGTGAACACTGGCTTACTCTCATGACTGGATGCCCTGCAGGAGGTTGTAGGGAGTCCTAGCTTAAACAGAAATAAGATCCCTTACTATTTTGTGTCATCTTTGCTACTTTGGTTGTGACCACTGAAATTGGTGAAAACTTAATCTTGTCACAATCAGCAGGGCTGACTGTGTGTAGAGTGAAGGGTGGACCCAAATGCAGACGAAAACAAAATGTGAAACATGACTTGAATAACAGAAAACGAGCCGTTTATTGAGGCTGGCAAAATAACTGTAAACAAAAGGCAAAGCTAACAATAAACGAAACTGGGCGAGCTAAATTAACTAAAAACCTACCTCTGGATATCTGGGGCCTGGTTCTCCTCCATACCTGCTTCATGCCCTGGGGGACGGGGCTATGGCTCCCCACACTCCCTAGCAGATCGTTACATGGAGAAACCTTTGGAATACAAGCATGCTGATCCACACAGGTGTACACACGGGTGTTCACAGGACTTACACCTTTCTTGGCTGCTGCCTCAAAGCACATTGCGTGCTGTCTATCTTGCGTGCTGCACAATAGCGTTTAATATTTAGTATCTACTGCTAGCTAGTTTATTGTGATGGTGCTGTTTTTATTATGTTGCTCTTTTTTTGTTTGCTTTCTCTTCTGTTTTTTTTCTCCATACAGGTGATCCAGGTGTTTTGTTTGTTTTTCTTTCTTTCCTCCCCCCTTTCTCACCATCTCTTCTCCCCTCTGGTTTTCTTTCTCTCCCTCTCTTTCTTTCATTCTTTCTCCCTGTCCTATCCCCCAGTCATGTCTGTCCCGTTTGTAGCAACCGAAAATAAAATAAATTCATACTTATAATAAAGGTCAATCAAATGGACCAATATGGCCATGATGATCCACTTGGTAAAATAAATCCGCTTGGCATCTTTCTTGGCCTTAGGACAACAATTCTGATGGCTAAAGATCCAAACGGGACACAAAAAACAGGATCATGGACTTGACATGAGGAAACTTGACACAACTTCTTGGCTTGCAAACAAAGCAGACGATCTGACAATGGTCGTGTCCAAATTCATGGGCTGCATCCTCCTGATTTGTAGACCGATTACGTCGAAGCGACGCGCTGAAGGCTGTCCAAATTCGTAGACTCCTCCGAATGCAGCCGACAAATGCGTCTTCCTTTTCCCCAAATTTGAAGGATGGGTCGGGTGTGTCCTTTGTGGCCCACCATATCCCAGAATTCATAGTGCGGCCCAGCCAAACTCCAGTTTCCAATAATGGCGGCCGCTACTAAGTTTTAAAATTACTCACACTAATCTTTCTGGGTCACAAAATAAACTTTTAACATATTTTCAGGTGAGAAAGTAGCTGTGTAAACATCAAATATCTGCTCGGTTTATCAAGATATCGCATATTTGCAAAAGTGCTTCGACGTTTTCGGAGCATCTGCTACCCACCAGCTTGATAGCAAGCCGGGAGCTCGAGGGTCACTGATGCGGCCGAGAACGGCACAACTCCCGGCACATCATTTTCAGATCACCGCGGACTTTCGCTGCTCGGGTTAAACGTAATATATAAGTCACTTAGACAACCTAAAAATGTTATTGTTGGGCATTTTTCTGTGTTTTGTTTGTTTGTGAGTAAATCGGTTTGGCTGAGATTAAAGTTATTAGATTAGATTAGATAAAATAAAACTTTATTAATCCCCCGGGTGGGTTCCTCCTTGGTTTTTACACAGCTGACTAAACGTCAAACAGAAAACTGATTAAACAGAAGTGTGAGACGTTCGAGAATTTACGCCAGTGTCCTATTATATTTTAGATAGCAAGGAGCAGACGGACGAGTTTATTAAACTCCACCGAGACAGCGGTGACGCTAATCAGAAGGCTAGACCGTCCAATTTCACGGCCGTTTACTTCCAGCCTACCCGACCTTCTGAGGACCCGGCCCACGTAGACCGTGAAGGCCGGGTCCTCAGGAGAATGCAGCCCATGAATTTGGACACGACCAAAGACACACTGAAAACAGAGGACTTAAATACACAGGAGGTGATTAGGGGAAGTGGGAACACATGGAGGAACAGCTGACTGACATGAGCCTAATGACAGGACAGGGGAAGTGAAACTAAATACAATGAACAAAGAACACACAACTCCTTCAAAATAAAACAGGAAACACTGAAACTAGACATGACAACAAGCTTAACAGACCTAACACGTGATGAACGATACAAGAACTCAAACATAGAAACCAAGGAAACAATAAATAATAACTGCCTTTCCTTAACTAAAGCTAAATAGGAATGACACAAACTAATCACAAATCTAAAGTGAGACAAATACAAAATGAACTCAGAGCGCTGGGTCATATCATCTCCACTGGCACCCACCTGACTGTGAAATTAGCATGATCCACAGTGGCCAGAGCTGAAAGTGTAAGACTCAGACCACAAACACAGAATATTTGAAAAGATAATTTCAAACAGTGAGCATTTGCTGCAGCAACTGCTTTACATGGCACCCGACGAGGTGAAATCATCTTATTGGGGACAGTTACTGCTCTTGTCAACACACATTTGATGGTGCTGGTGTTAATGACAGTTAGACGAAGCATATGTCCACAGCAGCTTTCTGGTGTTCACAAACCCATCATCTCCTGTGGTCCAAGCCAGTCCAGCCTCTGAATTTGTAGCAGAAATTAACTTTGAAAAGATGTTGTCTCTGTCTGGATGTAAGAACTGAGTACTGGCATTGAATGACAGTGGAGATGGATGAAATAAAGTGAGAAAAGAAAGCTTGTAAGAGAAGAACAGTGTTAAGATTGTGGACGAACCAGGAACACAGAAAAGCATGTGGGAAAGAGGAAATGTTGTCACTCCCTACACCTGCCTTTTCCTGTCCAAGATGTTGGTCCTTTTGAAACATTATACATCGCTGCAGCTGACTTTTAGACCTTTTTGGATAATTTGCAGCGTGACAGAGATTATTACACTGTTAAAGTCTGGATCTCTTTTCCTCCTGCTTCTAGTCTTTTCACTCAGAAATGACATGAACGAGCAGTTTTCAGGAGCCTGCCTCACGTGTGTGTTTGTGTTAGCTTGAATTATTCACTTGATTTTGATTTCCAAGCGCACTGTGTGACTCAATCATGTGATCAAGTGGCACCACTGAGTACTCACTGATGAATGTGAAATCAGAAGCACTAGTGCATACTCGTGAGAGAGCTCAGTGCACATGTGAACATGCACATAGATATTTTATGCTGCAGTTCTTTTCACTTTGATAATTACGTCAACGGGTCATGAGCTTATTTCATCGCTGTACATTTCAATCCACTGGATTGTACAAACTCCAAAAGATGTGTTATATTTCCTACAACAAGACTGAAAGAAATGTGCAGCATAAAAGGGCATTAAAAACGAGACAGAAAGGAACGAAACTCAGGAGAGGAACATCAAGTGGCTGAAGACAGAGCTTTGCCAAGCAGCAGCCCCGCCATCTTTGGTCCCTTTTACTCCTTTGTCCTTTTGCACATGTGCATCCAATAAACAGCTATTATTCCTCACAGACATTCACGCATCAAGCAAAGAGCTGCACAGACTCCAGAAGCACCTAGCTGCTCTTTCACATTCACACTGGCAGTCTTTTATGACCAACGTTTACTTACAGATTCTCACTGTGAATGAAAGGAAGGCTGCATCTATGTACAGTTAAGGTCGCCTACATGTGGTACAGTGAGGCTGCTTGTGCTGTATGCACATGGTTCTCACAGAGCTTTAAAGAACAAGCAGCACCATACTGACCCACAGTGTAAATGTACCAACGCTGCAGTTTATGACAAGCTAACAGCTAAAGTTCCCACTGTTCACGTAAAACAAACAAAACACAGTGGAGTCACTGTTTACCAGAAAGATTTTAAAAGTAGAATCTTGTTTCTACTTAGAATTTATTTTAAATGCACAAACAGAAAACATTTATTGTTTGTTTGTTTGTTTGTTGTTGTTGTTGTTTTTTGGGGGGGAGGGGGGGGCAGGGGGGGATTTGCCCTGTACAGTCTTTTATTTATTGTTTTCTATTTTATATCCTTTACTTTTGTGTGAGTCCTGTGTGTCACTTTGCTGCTGGAACATGTGACTTAAATATTGTCATAACTAATTGAATCCAGGATTCTTCAACGAGTTGTTGTAGGTGCTGATGGCTGTGGGCAGGAAGCATCTCCTGTATTACAGCAGGTCTGAAGACACTCTGCTGCTGTAGACCGACTCATGAAGAGGATGCTCGGGGTTGTCTGTAATTTTCTTTTTTTGTGATTTTGATTTTGTGAAGAATCCGTCTTTGCACCATCATCTCCACTGGTTCCACAGTAGGACAGAAGCAGCGTTCTTCATCAGGTTTTTGAGCCGTTTTAAGTCCCTGGCTCTGATGCTGCTACCCCAGCAGGTGATTTAAGAAGACTCTCCACAACACACTTATTGAAGGACCCAAGCTTCCTCAGGAAGTACAGTCTGCTCTGACTCTTCTTGTAGATAGCTTCACTGATCAGTCTCCAGTCTAGTCTGTTGTCCAGGTGGACAATGAGGTATTTATACCCTTCGACCACCTACACTTCTAATCCCATGATGGAAATAGTGTTTGACTTAACACTTAACGTGGTTTTACTGGCCGATCAACACAATTTAAAAACTGGTATAAAGTCCACACTTTTTCCGTCAATTGTTCCGTCTGTCCTGCTCACATCTCCAATTAACGTGGCTTCACTCCACATCAGCCGCTTTGCTCGCTAAAACACCGGTGTCAGCACATAAGGACGCTGTCATAGCCTGACAACGACGTTGATTAGCTGCGTATATACGAATGTGAATCGCATCATTGGCTGGACTATGGGATAAGGTGGCATCGTTCTGATCCCATACGGGAGCAGCCAGTCACTCACTGACTAACACTGCAAAACAGAATTGTTAAAGTATTTCAGGTTAGATTTATTTATTTATTTTTGTGCGCAACACAGATTTTCTGTGCGCAGAGACCAGCAGTGCGCAATCGCGCACGCGTGCAGCTTAGAGGGAACGTTGGTCAACAGGAGAATAACTTGGTTTTCCTTAAACAATCACACAAACTTAGAATTGGGACTAACTGGATGGTCAGTCAGGTCCAGCCCATATGGAAAATATATATATAAATCTTATAAGTTCGTATCTGTCTTGTGTGAAACTTGTATGAAAAGCATACAAGAGTGAAAACAGATATAAGATCCCTTGAAAAATTATATAATGAAACTTGTATGTTTTGGATACTTACTAAAAATATATATGAAAGTAATGAGGAAGTGGCCACTTTCATGAGTAAATCATATATGTTTTTACTATTTCTTTTCCATATGGGATTAGTTAAGTTAAACTGAGCTGATCATTTGCTGTGAAGAGTTTGTGTGATAGTCTTTCACGCACATATGACTGTTTGGACAGTCATAGCGACAACATTAGATAACAAATTTTACACTTTGAGGTTTTGGTCCTACTGGATTACAGCTTCCAAGAACTTGGAATCTTATTGGATTATATCCACACAGAGATAGGCACGTCGTGGCCAAGGCATGCCCGCTCTGTCCAACCTGTCTCGTCTCTCAGATCTATGGAGCCCCGCAGGGGATGTGGGAGAAAAAAAAATTAAGACGGACTTTGCGAGATCTCGCAAAACTTTTGCGAATTCCAACAATGGCGGCAGCTACTTAATTGTAATATTACTCTTTCTGGGTCACAAAATACACTTTTAAGATATTTTGAGATGTGAATGTAGTTGTGTAAACGCCAGATACCTGCTCGGTTTACAAGACATCACATATTTGCAAAAGTGCTCCGACGTTTTCGGAGATCTGACACCCACTAGCTCGAAGCTAACGGGAGGTCGAGACCTACTACAGCCGGGAGGAACACCGCTTTCCTGGCACATCGTGCCTCGACGTCCCGGTCGGCTTCGAGCTGGCGGCCTCCGAAGAATGCGGCTAAAACTTTTGCGAGATCTCGCAAAACTTTTGCGAGATCCCGAGTTTGTTTTGCGAGATCTCGCAAAAGTTTTTGCGAGATCTCGCAAAAGTCCGTCTTAATTTTTTTTTCTCCCATGTCCCCTGCAGGGCTCCGTACAGATCAGAATAAAATCAACATAATCTCAGAGTAGGTTAATGAGATGAGTCCACCGATTTGATTGTGTGATTATTATGATTTGATGTGGCTTTTGCTTTGTTCCTGCTGAACTGCTTTTAGTAACACACCCTGTATTCAAGAAGTCTAAATTGTGGACATTCCCTTTTTAACTTTTGTGAACAGTGAAGCATAAAACCTGCATATTCTTATAACATCACTCGAAGGGCTCTTACAGGTTACACTAACCTTAAAATTAACAGTTAACTTGGTTTTCAAGCCCACTAAATGTAACCCAGTTATTTACCAAGCACACAAATTTAGAGAGCCGGTGATAACCGGTATGAAGGTGCACCAGGGCCACCCTGGCAAACATGCCTTCAAAGGGACCAGGTTCGTCTCCCATAGGGACTCAGTATCAGTTAGCGCTGGGCAAGTCTCCTCCCCGACTCCATCTAAGCTCTCTTTGCCTATTGGGTAATACTTATCAGAGATGAGTGTGTTGTTTTTTTTAAAACAAAGAGCCTTTTCCAGACTTGGAAACATATCTGGAGACAAACTTGGACAGAGAAACACCGGGGACGATACACAGAATGACTCGCAGACGCTCCGACGAAGAACAGAGGTAACCACACACTAAAAATACACACAAGGTAACAATCTAACTATACAAGACAACAGGGAAGCAAAACAGAATACATGACCTGGGACACCTTTTAAGTAAAACAGGAAATACAACTGGCTCAAGGACACGGACTTGAAACTACACAGAGGAGCACAGGGACCAAAAAGAACTAGAGAAACCATCACAATTGCAGTGAAGTGCCAGATAACAACAAAGATCAATAATAATACACTCTGGACCGTGACAGTTATTGGCTGCGAGTTGTGAGAATTTTCTGTGTCATGACAGTAACTCTCTTTTGACCTGGCTAAATCACCATGGTAACATGCTGAACACATAACCTGATTATATTCAGATTTTTACTTTAAAATCTTTAAACGTGCCTGAGTTTAACAGATTATTTAATTTACAGCAGGGTTTAAGTGAATCAGTCCTGCTTGATTTATAAGAACCATCTGAAATTTGGTCAGGAAAGCCTTAAAGACTTGGTACTACTGTTTTGAGTAAACTCAGTTTTTTTCAAATGGCCTCAGTGTTTTGCAATGAAGCACAAAAAAATACTTAAACTTAAACACGCATTTCTAATCTGTCCCAAACTTTACATTTGATCAAAGTCCCAACAAATAGGCACCGACAGCCAGAGCAGCACCGAGTGGGAATAGGAAATGTTTTTGCTTTGAGTAATATTCCTCACAGGCTGACCACATCCACTTAGAAAGAGGTCTGTATAAACTTCCAGCCTTGATGATGCCTGTAGCTGTTGGCATGATGACATTGTATATAATTTGTATTATTTCTTTATCTTGTCAAGATCCATGTCATGATTGTAAATTGTTTAAGCTGTACATTACTTTGTTTGTTTTTTGTAGTCAACGTTTTGGTGCTTTTATTTTGAAAGTCAAGTTCGCTTACAAGTTGCGCTAGTTTCCTCTTTGGGTAAAAAGAAGAAAAACACCTGTAAGCGCGCAGAAAGGATGGTTTTTATTGAAAGACATGTTAAGTGGACTTTAACTACACACGGTTAAACGGTTAAAGAAACGAGGTATTTATTTATTTATCGTGCTTGTTGTACAGTGTTTTTACTGCTGTGTCTTACGCTGAGTTTTATTTTGTTAATGCTGTATAGTTTTCACGGTGGCTTTGGAGAGAAGTCTTCAAATAAACCAGTGACAGAAAACCACTTGCGTCTGCCTGTGCTTCGAGGGAATTATAATGCCTTTGTGTAAAAATGATGGCTTTTCATTTAATGGCGGCTCTAGTGGCATGGCACGAAAAAGGAAGTTGTAATTGAGGGGTAGGATTTTAGAAAATCATAACATTATTATCATTATTATATATTATATGTGTGAAACCATGAAGGCCATGTGGTAGGTTTGTCTGTGTTTGAGGCTGAAACAGCCAAAAACATTATGAGACGTTTTAAATTTAAGATTGACAGACAGACAGTTTTGGCTCACCAAAGGATGAAAATGTATCAAAAATATGTTAAATATGTAACAAGTTATGTTGCATCCCGCTTCCATCCCGCACAGAGATGCAGCTGGTCACACACTCAGTGTACAACACTGTGACATAAACTTAACATGTGTTCTTGTACGATGTCTAGCAGGCACAGGAAGTGTGCCTTGTTTATGAAACAGACAAATTAGAATTTTCTGAAAGATTGCAACAAACATCTCGAATGAGTCGAGCCCGGCACACGTACACGGCAGCGGGCGCGATGCGACGGTCCTATCACTGCTGCTCGCAGCTTTAATGTGGAATATGAAATAAGGGCCTAAAAATAAGATTAATTAGGCATCATTTACTTTCAGCTATTCATCTACCTGCTATTCATTTACATATTAATAGGAAATTTACTTTCTCCTTTGGGCTCCCACATCTGGGTTCATCATCTTCTATTATAAACTGCACAGCAATATTAAATTGTATAATGAGTATTTGAGTTCTAGAGGCAAACTGTGTCATTAAATGTTGTAGTGTGACTCTCACCAAACATTTGATGGCAATAAACCAAATAGCCCCGCCCACCTCATGACCCACCTTAACTTTTGATACACACTCTTACACATATGCAGCTATATATAACAACCTGCTACACGTCTCCCATTCAACAGTCACAGACCAATAATATCATATTATGATCCTTGATGGCCAGAGCTCGTTTAAGTCCCCGGCTTTAAAACTGTAAATGAGTGAAAGATTACTGGTAAGCCTACTTTAAACAGCAGGAAGCCTCCAAGGCTGAGATTACACTCCTTTGCTTCCTCTGAAAACATCCATTTGCTTAAAGGTTAATCTCACACAAATGGAAGAGATAAGCATGTGTTATATTATCATGCTAGAGGAGTCTTATGATGAGTATAAAATAAGATGAAACAACAAACCGATGGAATGTGCTAACAGGTGTATGTGTTTTTCAAGTTTTGGCAAAAGTCTTTGCACATTTCCTGCTAATTTCTTTTATCTCTCCGGGTATATACAACAGATGATATATACCAGGGGAGCTAATAGGGATACTACTTTATACATGAAAGGACCCTTAAAGAATATTCACCCTCTCAGAAATGCCAGTGATCTCGTTGTTGGAGTTGGAGTGAGCAGAGTGCAGTGAAGCACATTTGGATCACTGTAAAACCTTTAACATCTGGAAACGCACCTGTTTCTTTCTGCCTGCATTATCAATTTTTATAAAGATTCCTATCTGTTTAATGCCTGGTGACACTGTTTGTAGCCCACAACTGAAATGCCACCGACTGTACCTTTCCTGCAGGTCTCACACATTAATGGCATCATTGCGTTTGAGTTTACTACAAGCCAGCTTTCAATAAAAGCTTTTAGATCACAAAAGAGGTTAGAAGGTGTTAGAATACACAGCATTCATTTACAGTACATATCAAGTCGCACGTTTATGTTCATCAATCACGTTAATATTTCACACAGTCACAAACATGATCAATTCGAAACATTTATCGGGTTACTAGCATCCCATCTAGGGTTAGGGTCGAGGTCGTTTCCTTTACTGATGATGTCTCATACATTAATGTCAACATTAATATTGTTCTGTTAAACGCTTTGACCTCTGGCGTCCCAAAAAGATGAAAATTGTAACAAAAAAAGAGGTGGATGTTTGCCTCACCCTACCCTAGATGCGAGTGAGCTGTTGATGCTACGAGGTTAACATCAGCACTCTCAACAGCTCTGTTCTCATCCTTCACAGATACTCACTGTCTGCTGCAGGTCAGGGATCAAGACACGGATAACCAGCGAGTTCGTGTGAATGTCGTCCATGCGGTTCTGCGATGGCTCTGCAGTGGCCCTTATGGTCTCATAGATGGTTTCTTCACGGGAGCTCTCGGAGGCACAATCATCAGAGTAGTCGGAAAAGCTCTGGGCCATCTCATCCTCACTGGAGGTGGAGCTTTGGGGCATAGTCAGCAGGCCCGGGGAATTCAGCTGGGACAGAGAAGCAAACAGGAAATAATATCAGGCTCTTGCAAAGAGCTGATTAAAGAAACTAGATATTCAAATTGAATAATCTCCTCCTGTTCCCATCAGACACCTTCTGTCATTTCAGACAGCCGTCAAAGACCACGCATGCTACTTTGTCTCATCCATCCTGTGCTAACAGCTTGTACAGTGGGCTTCAGTAAACTCCCAGAGGTACTAATATCACCTAATATATGCAAAAACATGGTCTGGCTCATTAGTGCTTTCTGTATATCACTAAATGAACTTCACAAAGGGTGAAAACTGCACCTGAGAGTTAATCTATTCCCTATGGCCAAATGATCCACTGTCAACATGATTTATGGTCTTATCAGTCAGTGCCTCCAGCTGTGCGCTTGTAAGTGACCCGGGCAGGATGAAGATACTGAAATAACCCGAATGTCTGATTAAATATATTTTCAACTATTTTCTCAGAAGTCAGTGTGTGGGGATTTGGAGGTTAAATGTTTTATATTAATTAAATACTAACAATTAATATCCCCATATGTCATTGACCTTACACTGACAAAAAAGATTTCTCTCTTCTTATAACAACTAGCATAACATGCTAGTTTTGTAAGTAGGTTAATCAGCTATTTTTTTAAAGTAACTGATTAAAACAGTACCCAACACCCACACTGAACTATTCTCACTTGTTGACATTAGATAACAGTTAGAGGTCTAACATAAGGACTAAACACAGACAGAGATTAAATGGTTTTAGGTAAAACCTTCCCAATGTATAACTTCTTCTTCATTTCATTCATTAAATATTATTTTTCATTTTTAAAAAACTAATCTATGACCTTTTCTTTAACTAAAGAAAACACTTCAACTTGGAAATACAAGCAAAAACCCTGTAAGTCAAAATCTGAAGGTTATAGCTCAACATAGGAAATGATCGTGCTAAGATGATTTCACTCTACTTCTTTTCAGAGTGCCAGCAAGATACAATATTTAACAAGATGACTTTTCAAACATCTGTCTGTTTAACTGCGACTGCTGCAAAAACAAAAACCAAACAAACAAAAAACCCAAAGCTGGACTCTGTCACGGGTTCATAACTCAGGCCTGCAGTGTGAGAGCGAAGTGCTCTAATAGGGTGATATGGTACTACAAGGTCATTAGGATAAGATGGGGCCTGATTATTTAAGACCTTGTATGTGAGGAGCAGGATTTTGAATTCTGGATTTAACAGGAAGCCAATGAAGGGAAACCAAAACAGGAGAAATATGCTCTCTCTTTCTAGTCCCTGTCAGTACTCTTGCTGCAGCATTTTGGATTAGCTGAAGGCTTTTCAGTGAGTTTTTTGGACTTCCTGATAATAATGAATTACAGTCGTCCAGCCTGGAAGTAATGAATGCATGAACTAGTTTTTCAGCGTCACTAAGAAACAGGATATTTCTAACTTTAGAGATACTGAGCAAATGGAAGAACGCAGTCTTACATATTTGTTTAATATGTGCATTGAAGGACATGTCCTGGTCAAACATGACTCCAAGGTTCCTCACAGTGTCATGCTGCACTGAGGTCTAGCAGGACAAGCACAGAGATGAGTCCACTGTCAGAGGCCATAAGAAGATCATTTGTAACCTTCACTAAAGCTGTTTCTGTGCTGTGATGAGCTCTGAAACCTGACTGAAACTCTTCAAATAAACCATTCCTCTGCAGATGATCTGTTAGCTGTTTGACAACTACTCTTTCAAGGATGTTTGATATGGAGGTTGGAGATTGGCCTATAATTAGCTAAGACTGCTGGGTCTAGAGATGGCTTTTTAAGCAACAAGATGTGTGTTTAGAATCCTTGTCTTTTTTGAATCCCCAATCGGGTCCAAGTTTCAGCTGTCTAGCTGTTAATTTGAGGTGAAGTTGAAGAATCTGAAAGTAGTCCTTTTTCATTTTTTAATCCACTTTGTTAAATGTCCTTGTGCCACTGGTAGTAAAAGAGCCCCACAGGATGATTCTTCTACCACCATTCCTGACAGCTGGTACAGTCTATTTGAAAACTATTTGTAATTTGCATTTATTTAGAAATATAGAATCTTAAGCAGCACCTTAATGAGTGTATATTTATATTTGTATATATTTAAACAAATACCGGTATATAATTTTGACCCTGTGCAGATTAGAGAAAATCCAAAATAAATTGTACACCCACTCATCAAGGATATATGTTGTACAATCATGGAAAAAGAACAGTGCAAAGAAACCATGAAAAGCCCAAAATGACTTTGACATTCACGGCTATGATGAGTGTACATATCCGACCATATATGCCCATTAGCTGAGATGTCCCGGATTTGATGACACTGCAGGTAACAATAGATAAAGCTGTCATTTTCAGTGACATGTGTAATGGATAGATTTGCATTTTCCCAGATTTCTTGAGTTTGTATTCCCACTCGTGATAACAGATAACTCTACATTGTATTCCTTGAGGATTTGAGAAATGTTATTAACAAAGAAGGATGAAAATGGGTGAGAAAAGATGAAGAATCAAGGTGTGACAGTTAAAAAATGCCAGTTTTATATCAGTTTGAAAAAAAACTCCTGATTTTGTTTTTGCACATTTTCATTTCAGCCTCCTGCTGCGGACTTTATTCTGTAATGTGTATAATTTCCTCCCATGCTTTTCCAGTCAGCATGTGGCCAATTACAAATGCACTCGAAGTGTCACGTAACATGTGTCATGTTTGAGCATTCAAGTACTGCTTCATAGATAATTGGCAAACCTTCTGGAGGAAACCTGGTCTTGTTAGGAGAAACGGCATCCATCCCACTTTGGATGGAGCAGCTCTCATTTCTAGAAATATGGACAAATTTATTAAACCCCCCAAAATATGACTATCCAGAGTTGGGACCAGGAAACAGATTTGCAGTCTTACACGCCTCTCTGCAGCTTCTCTCCTCCTGCTACCCCCCCAAAAACCCATCTCCATAGAGACTGTGTCAGCTTCCAAAAAGACAAAAAACAAACTAAAAACCAGCAACAAACAACTTAAACATAAACAATTACAAAGAAAGAACAATACAGTATCCACATCTGAACCAAAGAGTAAAACAGTGAAATGTGGATTATTAAATATTAGGTCTCTCTCCTCCAAGTCTCTGTTAGTACATGACTTAATAATTGATCAACAAATTGATTTACTCTGCTTTACAGAAACCTGGTTGCAGCAGGATGATTATGTTAGTTTAAATGAATCAACACCCCCGAGTCATTCTAACTACCAGAAACCTCGAAGCACAGGCCGAGGGGAAGGTGTGGCAGCAATTTTTCACACCAGTCTATTAATTAATGAAAGACCAACACAGACTTTTAATTCATTTGAAAGCCTGATGCTTAACATTGTCCACCCCAGCTGTGAAACTCAGAAACCAGTCTTACTTGTTATCATCTATCGTCCACCTGGGCCTTACACAGAGTTTCTGTCTGATTTCTCAGACTTTATATCTAATTTAGTTCTGAGCTCAGATAAAATAATTATTGTGGGTGATTTTAACGTCCATGTTGATGCTAAAAATGACAGCCTCAACATGGCATTTAATCTGTTGTTAGACTCAATTGGTTTCTCTCAAAATGTAAAAGAACCCACCCACCACTTTAATCACACTCTAGATCTTGTTTTAACATATGGCATAGAAACTGAACATTTAACAGTGTTTCCTGAAAACCCTCTCCTGTCTGATCATTTCCTGATAACATTTACATTTACAATAATTGATTACACAGCAGTGGAGAGTAGACTTTATCACAGTAGATGTCTTTCTGAAAGCGCTGTAACTAAGTTTAAGAATATAATCCACCCACTGTTATCATCGTCAATGCCCAGTACCAACACAGAGCAGAGCAGCTATCTGAACGCTACTCCAACAGAGGTCGATTATCTTGTTAATAATTTCACCTCCTCACTACGTACGACTCTGGATACTGTAGCTCCAGTGAAAACTAAGGTCTCTAATCAGAAGTACCTGACTCCGTGGTATAATTCTCAAACACGTAGCCTAAAGCAGATAACTTTAGAGTTATCTAAAGTTATCTGCCACAGATTTTATCTAAGGGACATTATCTAAGCAGAGAAAATGGCGTGTCACAAATTTAGAGAATCATCATTTAGCCTGGAGAAATAGTTTGTTGCTTTATAAGAAAGCCCTCCACAAAGCCAGAACATCTTACTATTCGTCACTGATTGAAGAAAATAAAAACAACCCCAGGTTTCTCTTCAGCACTGTAGCCAGGCTGACAAAAAGTCAGAGCTCTTTTGAGCCAACCATCCCTTTAATGTTAACTAGTAACGACTTCATGAACTTCTTCACAAATAAAATTTTTATCATTAGAGAAAAAATTACCAATAATCATCCCACAGATGTAATATTATCTACAGCTACTCTTAGTACCATTGATGTTAAGTTAGACTCTTTTTCTCCAATTGATCTTTCTGAGTTAACTTCAATAATTACTTCCTCCAAACCATCAACGTGTCTTTTAGACCCCATTCCTAAAAACTGCTCAAAGAAGTCCTGCCATTAATTAATTCTTCAATCTTAAATATGATCAACCTATCTCTAATAATCGGCTATGTACCACAGGCCTTCAAGCTGGCTGTAGTTAAACCTTTACTCAAAAAGCATCTCTAGACCCAGCAGTCTTAGCTAATTATAGGCCAATCTCCAACCTTCCTTTCATATCAAAAATCCTTGAAAGAGTAGTTGTCAAACAGCTAAAAGATCATCTGCAGAGGAATGGCTTATTTGAAGAGTTTCAGTCAGGTTTCAGAGTTCATCACAGCACAGAAACAGCTTTAGTGAAGGTTACAAATGATCTTCTTATGGCCTCTGACAGTGGACTCATCTCTGTGCATGTCCTGCTAGACCTCAGTGCAGCGTTCGATACTGTTGACCATAATATCCTATTAGAGCGATTAGAACATGCTGTAGGTATTACAGGTACTGCGCTGCAGTGGTTTGTATCATATCTATCTAATAGACTCCAGTTTGTGCATGTAAATGGAGAGTCCTCTTCACACACTGAGGTTAATTATGGAGTTCCACAGGGTTCAGTGCTAGGACCAATTCTGTTTACATTATACATGCTTCCCCTTAGGCAGCATCATTAGAAGACATAGCATACATTTACACTGCTATGCAGATGACACCCAGCTCTATCTGTCCATGAAGCCAGACAACACACACCAATGAGTTAAACTGCAGGAATGTCTTAAAGACATAAAGACCTGGATGGCCGTTAACTTTCTGCTTCTTAATTCAGATCAAACTGAGGTTATTGTACTCGGCCCTGAAAATCTTAGAAATATGGTATCTAACCAGATTCTTACTCTGGATGGCATTACCTTGGCCTCCAGTAACACTGTGAGGAACCTTGGAGTCATTTTTGACCAGGATATGTCCTTCAACGCACATATTAAACAAATATGTAAGACTGCTGTCTTCCATTTGCACAACATCTCTAAAATTAGAAATATCCTGTCTCAGAGTGACGCTGAAAAACTAGTTCATGCATTTATTACTTCCAGGCTGGACGACTGTAATTCATTATTATCAGGAAGTCCTAAAAACTCCCTGAAAAGCCTTCAGCTAATCCAAAATGCTGCAGCAAGAGTCCTGACAGGGACTAGAAAGAGAGAGCAGATTTCTCCTTTTTTGGCTTCCTGTTAAATCCAGAATTCAAAATCCTGCTCCTCACATACAAGGTCTTAAATAATCAGGCCCCATCTTATCTTAATGACCTTGTAGTACCATATCACCCTACTAGAGCACTTTGCTCTCACACTGCAGGCCTATTTGTTGTTCCTAGAGTATTTAAAAGTAGAATGGGAGGCAGAGCCTTCAGTTTTCTTCTGTGGAACCAGCTTCCAGTTTGGATTCGGGAGACAGACACTATCTCTACTTTTAAGATTAGGCTTCAAACTTTCCTTTTTGCTAAAGCATATAGTTAGGGCTGGACCAGGTGACCCTGAATCCTCCCTTAGTTATGCTGCAATAGATGTAGGCTGCCGGGGATTCCCATGATGCATTGAGTTTTTCCTTTCCAGTCACCTTTCTCACTCACTATGTATTAACAGACCTCTCTGCATTGAATCATATCTGTTATTAATCTCTGTCTCTCTTCCACAGCATGTCTTTATCCTGTCTTCCTTCTCTCACCCCAACCAATCACAGCAGATGGCCCCACCCCTCCCTGAGCCTGGTTCTGTCGGAGGTTTCTTCCTGTTAAAAGGGAGTTTTTCCTTCCCACTGTCACCAAAGTGCTTGCTCATAGGGGGTCATATGACTGTTGGGTTTTTCTCTGTATGTATTATTGTGCGATCTACTGTACAATATAAAGCGCCTTGAGGCAACTTTTGTTGTGATTTGGCGCTGTATAAATAAAATTGAATTCAATTGAATACTGTGTGAATAAAATTGTACTACAATAAAGACACAAAAGACAAGTCACAACAGATGTTTAGAGCATTTTTGATCATTAGATTGTATGTGACACGGCTTTAATTTCATGGGAACCAATCTGTGCTGCACTTGTTGCCGACAGTTTATATACAGTGTTGTGTTTGCCCCCTTTATGATTTCTTAAACTTTTCCATATTTTTAAATCAAACTTAAATATTTCAGGTCATCAAACAATTTTATTATTAAAGAAGGATGACCTGAATAACCACAAACTGCATTTTTTAAAGGAAAAATGTCAAACCTACCTGTCCTTATGTGAAAAAGTAATTTCCCCATCATCACATTTTTATTTCATTTCATTTTTTGGAAACCTGAGTTCCACTAGCCACATCCAGGCCTGATTGCTGGCAGACCTGCTGAATAAAGAAATCACCTGAAAACGTGCCAAAGAGAAGTTGGCTAAAAAATGTCAGAAAGCAACACAAACACAATCTGAAGAACCTCCTGAGAAGCAAATGTTTGACTTTTACCAATTTGGAAAGGGTTGCAAAACCATTTTAAGTACTCACTGTACCGAGATGTCAAGTTTTCATCTATCTGCTCTTTGGAAATCACCTTTTTGTTGAAAAAAATACTAATTTTTACCTTTTAGACTGAGCTATCTTTGGTGTTGACAGGTTGCTGCGGCGCAGCAAGGATGGAATTTGAAATCGGTCCTTTGTTAGCTTCTGTTTTATGTCAACAAAGCACTGATTCGTTTCTAGAGTTGCCATTTTAAGCTTCAATGATTCATAGGTCAGTTTGAAGTGGTTCAATTTTTTTTTTTAAATTGCTCTAAAAATTAGAAGAAAACCAAGGAGTGGACTGAGAAAACAGAGAGGAGCTTCCAATCAAAAAAACTTTAAACGACCTTCAGAAAACCTGGAGACGTTTTTCTCAAGACCACTTTCAAAAATGGCAAGACCAACAACCTGCAAATGGAGGAAATGTCGAACTCTTGTTACAATTCATTCATTTTGTGGGCAAAATAGGTGCAATGATCACACCAAAAGCAAAAAGTGCAAACCTAAAAGAGGTGAAGGAGATCTTAAGGGAAACAGCAACACCCTTCAAATCCTTAAAGATTCCTAAAACCTCTGTTTACTTATTCACAGGACGAACGACACTGAATCGATTAAAACAAGATTTGGAGTCCAGATTTTACAGAAAAATGTCAATTTAGCAGTCTGTTACCTGTAACCTAGGCTCGGCTGGCTGATCCAACAAGACTATCACCTCATAAGTAAATCAAAAAACAAAGAAAAGTCCCAACTGTTGGAGCGGTTCAATTATGATAGGCAAAGCAACACTGGCTGAAACTGAGAAATAAAAGAAAGAATTACTACGGAGCTTCTGATTTTAACCAAACCTGTGCAAATTATTAATCATAACAGGCCACAAGCACACACATAACCACACAAACAGTACGATTATCGGAGGAAATACATTAATGAGACACAGTCCTCTCATGCAGGGTTTAACTTCCAGTCTCCAACATGAATCCTAATTCTGTGTTTTTAAAAAAGGCAACTTAGGACACAAATAATCTCTTGATAATTATCAACTGATTTCCATGATAATTA
The DNA here is from genome assembly GCF_056152115.1 of Neolamprologus brichardi. Taxonomy (NCBI): domain Eukaryota; kingdom Metazoa; phylum Chordata; class Actinopteri; order Cichliformes; family Cichlidae; genus Neolamprologus; species Neolamprologus brichardi. The sequence goes on along the minus strand of NC_142104.1, from coordinate 42,333,341 downwards.
ATTTATAGCCAATTCTTTTTCAACACCACCACCAACAGATCAGACATGCTGGAAAACATGTTGCCTCAAACATCTCCATGGCGATCATTATGTCATGGCTGAAGCTAAACTGCATGCTAAAAAACTAAACCTGACACTAAACACAAGTTATATTTAGATTTATGTGATTAACCAGTCATTATTCCACCGAACGTAGTGTCTGATGCAGTCCCAAAGTTTGGCCCAACTTTGGGAATGATTGACAGTTTTCAGGAGATTACATCATTCCAGCGACTTCTACAGATAAACCTAATTAACTTGATTCTGCCTCACACACACAGCCACATCTATCAGGTTTCTATTGTACAACCACATGGAAGAACCTCTGTGGGGACTAAAATTCACTTGCTGGCTTTAAATGCCTTCTCTTCCTCTGGCTGCTCTTTTGAAAGTGAATGTGTGACCTGAGGTGGAGAGAAAGAAGGGGAGCATTTCTTTTTCCTTTTATTTATTTACACAAGCGCGCGCGCACACACACACACACACACACACACACACAGAAGGGGTTATTTTGAGGACTGTGCATAATCCGGTTGTTAAGTGATGACGTGACGAATCCTACTTCCGGGCCTAAAGTAGTCTGCGTTTAATATGGCTTTTGTGTTGTTAACATGTTTAATGTTTTGTATTTTCTTCTATTTAATCTCAAAAAGGTCCTAAAACAGTCAGTGATCACTGTTGACCTCCCTCGGCTTTTATTACCGCTAATCATTTATTTAAGCTCAGTTTTTAAAACCTTAGGATGTAACTACAGCCCAGCCCATGCAGCAGTATATGAACGACTAACCTCGTATTGTGGATGGATTATCTCAGTTGTTCTCCTGGCTGAAGTTTGGTCCTTTTACAGCATCCTGCCATGCGATTACATTTGTTCCTGACCACCGAGAACACTCATGTTAACTTTTATCGAGTGGAAAAAAAGTTAGCTTGTTTATATTATGCTAACATAGCTGTGTCGCTAGCGGTCACGTAGCACATCATTATATAGCAGCTAGCCAAACTTCAGTAACCCTACAAACGTCACTGCTGTTTAGTTTTCTGTCTTCATTTATGTTGAAGTGATAACAGAGCTGTATGTTTTAATTTGTTTCCAAAACCCCACAGTCAGGACATGCTATATTGTATTTAGATAGAAGCTAGCGGGCTAACTTCCTGCTAACTTCTAACTCCGTTAAATGTCATAAATTCCGTTTTCATGGATGCCTGGATGTTAAACTCAATTGTTACACCTGGTAGAGCAGAACGCTGATCATTTTATTAAAGATGAAAGTCTTTAGACAGTTTTTCAACTCTCAGTAATGCCATAGTGATCGTTTGATATATGGACCTGCAGCGGAGTTTAGGCCCAGACATGGCTAGTGACGTCAGACTTAACGACCGGATAGTTTCGGCAGTTTAGTTGTCTGTATGATATTTTAAATGACACAAGAATGTATTGTGAAGAAAGTTAAATGAGACAAAGATACTGTAACTAAGGATACAGTATAGTGACCAACAGGTAGTGTTCCTGGGACATTTCAAGGCAATGTCCTTTACTAAGAATGTTCTGTTAATGTGCAGTGTAACGTCACCAAATGTTCTGCAAACCCAATGCAGAACATCCTGAATGTCTCCTGAAACAACATACAATTTAAGAAACTCTACATTACATTTTCTTTTCTCAAAATATTACATTTCTTGCTGGGTATAACAATTGTCACAAAGCCTTTTCTCGTCATCTCCGAACAATGCTTTCTATCACAAAGACTTTCTTGGAGTTTTTAAGTACCTGAGAGAACATGCAGAGTTCGGTAATGAACACATTAATTTGCTTTGATTTGCATGACTTGAATATTCATCTGAAAAAGCAAGAAAAACAGGGCGAGAGGAAGCCCAAAGAGCAATGTTCTCTGCGGCTGAAATGTCTGTGACACAAATAGATTAGGGGTATGCTGATCACCTGTGAAACTAAAACATGGAGTTAGTGCTCGGAGCCATTAGAGCAGAAGAAATGCATTAAATACACTTTCTGCAAACAGTTTTAATTGCTCTTTGAATTAAATTTAGCAGAGGCTTTCTTTCACTGTCAGTCAAGGGCACACATTCCTTTATTTTAGTGTATTTGAAGGGCAGGGGGAGCTTAGGATGTCTTCATTGTTATCTTTGCGGTTGACCAGTAGGCCATGAAAAGGGAAGGTGTCAGTCATGATGGCGGATGGTTGGAGAGAAAGACTGGCATCCTACCAGCTCAGACAAATGTTAAACACACACTGAAAACCAACCATCTGAGTTTCACCTACTGTACGTACTTTAAATTAGTGTAAAAACAATAACATCAGCTGCTGCTGTGACGATGGAGTGCTACTTACACTAACCACACACTGTAAATAAGCCAGTAGAGAATGTTTTCCTGTGAAACTGACACAGAGGCCAAACATGAAACAAGAATACAGTATTTCTCACTGACAAACTGAGCTTTAGGAAACTCATTTACACTCCATTAGCTTGAAGTCATCTGCTTGTGCTGGAAGCCTTTGTCCTATTTGAACCTTCTACCTAACTGCACATGACAGACAGCTGGATTCAAACAGTCTATTACAGTCTCAAATATAGAGATTTGTAGCTGCTTTCCCTTGGCAATGGTCATAACCATGAAGTTTGAATTGCAAACATTTTAAAATGACAGAAACTAACCTTTATAATCATGTCACGGTTTGCACTGGCAGACCATGTGGAGAGGGGAAGAAGACACAAATGTAGACACTTGGAACTAAGTATAATTTAACAAAAGGCAAGCTGTTTGTTTGTGGCTGGGAAAAGGTACAAAACAAAAGGCAGACGCACACTGAGGCGAAACTAACCAGAACTAAACTGGGAAAAACTAAATGCCAAATCCTCCCTTAGTTATGCTGCAATAGGCGTAGGCTGCTGAGGGATTCCCATGATGCATTGAGTATTTCTTCTTCACTCACTATGTCTTAATAGACCTCTCTGCACTGAATCATATCTGTTATTAACCTCTGTCTCTCTTCCACAGCATGTCTTTATCCTGTCTTCCTTCTCTCACCCCAACCAATCACAGCAGATGGCCCCGCCCCTCCCTGAGCCTGGTTCTGCCGGAGATTTCTTCCTGTTAAAAGGGAGTTTTTCCTTCCCACTGTCGCCAAAGTGCTTGCTCATAGGGGGTCATGTGATTGTTGTGTTTTTGTCTATAAGAAGCTTTGTTTAACCCTCCACTGCTGGATAAACTAATAAGACGACTAAGTCAGCAGTACTTACAGGCTGCATGGTTAAAAACAAACAAACAAAAAAAAAGTTTCAAAAAACCACGATAATCCTTAGACATCTACAAATAAAACACATTTGGGTTTTTTTGTTACTTTTATCCGCGCCCCTTACCAGAGGGTCACTCTATTTGATTTTATATTGGCTCTTGATTATCTGGGCTTATGACTACCACAAAAAGTACATGACACATGACATTGTGACTGTGCAGCCAGTCTACAGCAGACACTGAAATGCTGCTGTAGTAAATAAAAAAAATGAAAACATTTTTCAGCAAGACTTTTCAGATGTAAATTTGAAAACAGGAACATTTCTGTTATCTGATAGTGTTTTACTCAATTACTGTGGTGTAGAGTGAATGGCCACGAGGGAGGTCTTTATTAGCAGAAAAAGCTGTTAAATATCTTTGGCTCTCCTTCAAATTTTCCAAACCCATTAGAGTCAATCCCGGGCCAATTCTGGGCCCCGGGCCTAGTGTAGACCAGTGTTTCTCGTGGTCTACAGTGAAATCATTTGGAGGACTACTTCTGCGCAGTCCTACAAAATCCTAACTGTGCATTGCTGGAAGTAGATGACAGATGTGTCTGATGAATGCTGATTGGTTGGCAAGTGGGCCAACATAGGAAAGGGAGCAACAGCAGAGTTCAATGGCAATGTGAGAATCGTCATCAAAAAAAATCAGAATGAAAAGTGCAGAGAGTAGACGTAAGATGACAATATAAGCCAGAAGCACTGCTATGGCAAGAGCAGTAAAAATGAATACATAAAAAACTGAAAAAAAAGTATCTAAGAGAGCAAGATGGCTTTGAATTAATTAGTTCATTAATCAATCAAAAAAGTGAGGCTGAATTATTTCCAGCTAAAAAAGATTGAGGTTCATAATTTTGTTTCCACTGAGATACTAGTAAAGTAAGAGTAGTAGTAAAAACAAGGTTAGCATTAGTATTCAGTTTAAATATGTGCATTTTGTAAGATAGCCTTTGTTTGTTGGGGGTGGCTGTAGCTCAGGTGGTCGCACACGTCATCTGCTAATCCGAAGGTTGGTGGTGTAATCCCAGTCTGCACGCTGAATGTCCTTGGGCAGGATACTAACCCCAAGTTGTTCTCTGATGCATCCATTGGAAACACAGAAAAACAAACGCTTGTATGAATGGGTGAAGGAGACTTGAAGACTGATTATCTTATGTTACAGTGAAACACACTAGGCCTCTTTCACAAGCGGATTTAGAAGTCCCTGCAAATCCCACTTTTCCTTGCTTTTCCAGCTTGACAATGCAGCATTACTCCAAGCATTGACATTCAATTCAATTCAATTTTATTTATATAGCGCCAAATCACAACAAAAGTCGCCTCAAGGCGCTTCATAGATACAGAGAAAAACCCAACAATCATATGACCCCCTATGAGCAGCACTTTGGTGACAGTGGGAAGGAAAAACTCCCTTTTAACAGGAAGAAGAAGATGTAGATGATCTGGTCTACCTCCTAAGCTACAGCCACCCCAACATGTTAAAAAAGAGCATGAACACAAGGACATCCCAGGTTAAGCTGCTTTGCATTTCTACAGTAAGGGTTAGGGTTGGGTCAGACCAGGGGTTGGCAACATGCGGCTCCGGAGCTCTTTAGTCTTTATACTGCGGCTCCGTGGTTTGGGAAACTAAATTGTAAGTTTTTAGCTGAAGTGTATTTTATTTGTGTTAGTTCTGGAAGATTATCATGATCTTTAAATATAAAAATAAAATGATATTTTGTTATTTTTTGTCGCTCAAAATAAGAGTCACACTCGCGGAAGCTGGGATACCCCCCCCCCCCCTCCAAACGCCACACATTTATCGAGACTTTCAATCCCAGGTAGGCCAAGTATGGAGAAATATAAGAAAAGAAAAATATCTGAAGAAAATAGAACATTTAATGATGCCTGGGCAGATTTATTTGCATTTACTTCTGACGAGAGCGGCCTACCAGTACGCCCGATTTGTGGATTGTCGACATTCGGATCCACATACATATGTGAGCAGCTGTTCTCCACCATGAACTATGATAAAAACAAAACACGCTCACGCCTCACAGATGACAGCTTACAGTCCTGCGTAAAGATAAAGTGACTTCGTACAGCCCGGTCTGCAGACGCTGTGCACAGAGGTTCAGGACCATAAGTCCCATTGTAAACATATCACGGCAGACCCGACGCTGTTTGCATGAACACGCTTTACAGCTTCTCTTTATTGACCACTTTTCACACACGGTTGCTGTACACATACAGCTGGCTTTAGCTTTCCAGCACACAGCCTGACACATAACACAACAGCAGAGAGAGCACAGACTGTAAGGCGGCGAGGCGTGATCGCGGCACTGCAGGCCACGCCCCGCCATACACATTAACCAGGTAAAATAAATATTTATGCAGATATTTTGAATATTTATTATTCCTTTTTTAGGAGGGTAGTGCTGTTTTCCATTTATTTTTAAAATTCAGGTCAAGGCTCTGCTACACGCTCCGAAGGTCCAAAGGCGATATAAGGATACATGGAATATTTAAGTTCAGCTTTTTAATTCATTTAAAAGAGACCTTCAACTGGATGTTTTTCTTTTTTGTTATAATTTTCAAGAGTTCAAAATGTGTTCATTTTCTTTGTAGCACTTCATGAATTTCATGAGCAACACACTATAGTTGTTTATACAAAGCATAACGGTAAAAACAATGTGTGCAGTGTTATCTTCATTTTAGATGTCAAAAAGTATTTGCGGCTTACGCAATGTCATTAAATAGAGTCACAACCAGCAAAGGTACAGATCTGACATCATCATAAGATGACACAACGTCAGGAAGAAAGTTAATTAACAAAGAAATATCCCAAAGATATTTTGGGTGTTGTTGTTTCAAAGAACTCAAAGAACCCATCAGCATTAATTAGCCTCAGGTGAGTACATCTGCCAGCAGCACATGTCATACGTACAGGTGAAATCAGTGGTTGTTGACACCTAATTAACACCAATATTTATGTAAGTTCTTAAGCTGTACAGTTCGTCTAATTTACAATAAAACTTTTATTAACTTTTATTATTCAACCTTCAGAATCTGTCAATTACAACTAATATAAGACAGAGTCTACTATTTAAAATGAAACATGATCAGTTTATACATAAAAGCTTTGTCTAAATATTAGTGGGAACCCATATGGAAAAGAAATAGTAAAAACTTAAAGTGGCCACTTTCTCATTACTTTCATATATTGTTTTAGTAAGTATCCAAAACATACAAGTTTCATTATATAATTCTTCAAGGGATCTTATATCTGTTTTCACTCTTGTATGCTTTTCATACAAGTTTCACACAAGACAGATACAAACTTTATAAGATTTATATATCTCTTTTCCATATGGGAAGTTATGTGGCTTAGTGCAATTATCTGTCAAGATACTAACGTCACATTTTTGATTTGTAGTTAAGCTTTTCTGTAGCATCAGAAGTTCATCATTTAACTAAGCACGCCACATTAGCTCTTTATTTATCAACTATCAATTTTGAAGACTTTTACCATAGTATTAGACCTTTAGTATGATAGAAGGTGGAAATCACCCGATACCCCACAACTATAAATCATTTATTTTGGTTAAGTACTGCAGTAAAATGTATAGTGATTTCTCATCTTTTTTTTTTTAGCTGCACATTAAATCCTTAAGCTCACATTTGTCAGTAAGATAAAGTTATCTCTCTTCAGTTATTTATTCACTTTGACTGCCAAATGAGCACACCAACACTAGCACTAAAATCTGCCATAAATATTGCCATATGATAAAATCTTATCAGGAATCTGATCATAATCTTATCAGGAGACCTGTGCAATCATCAGATCCATGACTTTGTAGCTTAGAGGTAATTTTGTGAAATTAACCATGTGCAGTACTGGATGATTAATCAGTTGAGCTGATTTAATGATTGATTACTCAGGTAATGATATCTCATGATGGTGGTGCATGACATATCCCCCAGGTATTTTAATTCACTTAATAAAATATCGATATTTGGTTTCCCTGTTGATACAAAGGCACCACACAAAATAATGCAATAACAAGTAGTATTGAGGCTGTGGCTGTTGGGAAAGGCCATGTGTAAATTTCAGTGGTTTATAGATACTTTGACCCAAACTTTGTAACAAAATCAGCAACCATGGACTCATCTAAGCAGCTTTGTAGTTGTCTTAAAACTTGAATAACAGATTCTTCCATCAGACTCTTTTTAATGTCTTTAAGAAATAGTAGCTGGCATTCACAGAGAAGATCAAAGTGGTCAAAGAAACCAAGGAGACTTTTGGGAAGAAATGGTTGCAGGTTTGCTAAAAAGACAAATTAGCTTCAGATGCAGAAAGAACTGACTGCATGAGCACGAGTGTCAATCTGGGGGCTGGAGCCACAGTAATAAATAAAACTGCTGTTAAAACTACTTTAAACGATGTGACTGGACTACAGTTTGTTAAACAGTGGGCCTGAGCCTGAAGCAGACTGATAATGGCCCAATATATGGAGTGGATTCAGTTAAAAGCAAGGACTGAAGTACTAGAAGGGCAGAAGTTACTACACACACACACACACACACACACACACACGCACACACACACGCACACACACACACACACGCACACACACACTGTCTTTTAAAAGTAATGTAAAAAGAGGAAATCTTAAGCTTTAAACTCTACGGCCCTGTCAGTCTCGGGTATTTAGAGGTACATTGCACATCGAGTCACACCCACCACATGTATGCACTCACAAGTTCATCAGTATAATTGTTATTAATCTACATCCTGTTGCTTTAATCAGCACAGAAGAAATCCACATTCAGCAGCTCATCTGTGTTTTTCACTTCGTGTTCTAAGCTTCTCAGATAGACCAATGCTGTTACAGACAAAAAACACTACAGCAATAGTGGTCGTTACTTAAAGCATGTTAAACAGCAGAAAGGTAAGCAGAGATGAAAAAATCCACTATTTTATTCTTTTATAGCCATCTAATGTGCCTGTCTGCATTTCTTCTTGCCTGAAGGATTAAAGACCTACATATAGACCTAAATAAAACATGTTTAGGTCTATATGTCCATGTATAACATGTATATAACACCACTTGTAACGCAGGAGGTCTTTGTTTGTTCTTCACGTTTACCAGAGGCCTGGGAGCTTGTCTTAGTAAAAGTTCACAGTATCTTAGCTGTTCCTAGGGCTATGCAGCTATAACGTGCAGTGGCCCTGCCTGTCGTCAGAGTAAAACACAGAAAAAAACATTTTGCAAGCCTTCACTAATTCCAACAGAAATTCCTATAGCATAGATGATTACATATATGTGGTGGCCCCTAGAGACAAAGCACGTAGCAACTCCAAAACACATTTCTAGCATGAACTGAACTTCCAAACAGAGCTACCTAGATCACTTAAATTACACAATTAAAAGCATATGTGTAGTGTTTGTGTATTTATACACAAGTACTCATATATATTCAAATAATTTTAAAAAAATTAAAAAGTTAATTTACCTGTTACTACCACACACCAAATGCTTCTGCGTTTTTACGTGATTTGAAGTTTGTACGTACTTTGTCTGTAGGGGCCACCGTAAATATACTTTTATTTATTCACTCCACATAAAATGTAATAAATAAATCATATAATATAAAAAACAACTATTCACATTCCAACTTTTAACTATTTAAATTTTCAGCTTTTTCCTTTTACAAATTTAAAGTGAAACAACACAAAACACTACAAACCACAACACAATTAAATATAAATTAAAATATGAAAACAAAAAGAAGATGCACATTCTCTGTCATATGGACCTGCATGAATAAACTTTCTGAATCCTTTATCATCTGCAACTGAAAATAGTTGTGGATGATTACTATACCTTTCTAATGTGACCTTGTTGTCGCTGGCTCTCTCTCTCTCTCTCCCTCCCGCTCTGTTCCTGTGCTACTGAGTGTAACTACCGCCCCTCCCCCCTCTGCTCAACGCAAAGCACAAGGCTCGCGTGCGGAGCGAAGCGGAAAAAGTGCGAGAGAGAGAGGATGAGAGAAAGGGGAAAAAAAACACGAGCTGGCTCGCGTCGTTCACTTCAAAGAGCCGGCTCTAAGAGCCATTTCGTTCGCGACTAACACATCACTAGCGGACGCTGTACTGGTCTGTTGTGGTGAAGAGAGAGCTGAGTGTAAAAGTGAAGCTCTCAACTTACCGGTCGATCTACAAATACAAATTTTATTCGTCACATACACAGTACAACATATAGTGAGCATGCAGTGAAATGCTTGTGTCCAGAACTGTGGAGAGGCTGCGGACGCAGCCGCGGTTTCTAGCACGGGGTCTAGCCTCCTAAAAATAATATACGGTAATAGCCACAGGTAAGATTCGAACCTGCGCCACCGGGCATCACGACAGCTGCTCATCTCACTGAGCCAAACCAGTTCTCAGTTCTCTACGCCCCTACCCTCACCTATGGTCACGAGCTGTGGGTAGTGACTAGAGATGGCACGATACCACTTTTTTATGTCCGATACCGATACCATAAATTTGGATATCTGCCGATACCGATATGAATCCGATATAGTGTTTTTTAATCAATAAAATGTTTTTTTAATATCTTGCTGCTTTTTGTATAAGTTCATACTCAAGTAAAAAAAACAAAACAAAAAACACTAAAGCTATTCTGTTATTCTGTATGCAAAAAATACACTGCACCCAAAATATTTCAGCAAAACTGATCAATCTAATAAACTTAAACCTGCTCCATCCTCCCTATTCTGGTATTTTAAAGAGTACTTAGCAGAAATATTAAGCAACCTAACTAATAGGATTGCAAACTCGCAGCAAAAAATTAAATAAATAAATAAAAATAGGGAACCACCTACCCTCCACCTCATGATGCTTAATTGATGTAATCAACTTTAATTTGATGCAGTGTGAAAAATGTATTAATTAAAAATTAAAATTAATTATTTTTCAAGAATAATTAAATAGATTCAACATCTTTCTTCAACAGAACTGCAGACTGCACAGATGGTATCTTCCCAAAGGAAAAAGTACTATAGCTTACTAGGGTATATTAGACTTAACAGTTACTATATACAGTAATGGACTTCTATACATTTTACATCAGATTAAAACTTTGGGTGTAAGATTCAGATAATTATTTATTAAAGCTCGACATTTTAAATGAGAATAAGAAAGAAAAGTATGTCTTTGTGCCCCCTTTTCCCTGTTCATGCCCTATCGGCCCCCCTGGCTAAACTTTGTTAGATCCGCCCCTGCACAGTTACAGCCGTCAGCTGCGTAGAAAAAGATCCTGGAGTAGAAAGTAATATTAAATAAATTCTAACAACAGCTTATCAAGGTTAAACGTGCTGCTGTTGTTCAGCCGCTGGTTTCCTCTTTCTGGTGAGAAGTGGGCCAAAAACAAACAAGAGAGATGGACTTGCGACAGAAAAGCCGATCAGCTGATCATTAAGCAGTTTCATGATTGAAGTAGCAACAGGAGAGAGAGAGAGAGAGGCAGTCGCTCCATATATCGGTTGTTAAGCTTAACGTGGGAATGCTTTACAAACATTCAGAGATGAACTTACACACTTGCTTTACTTCTCTCTGGGAAAACTTCCTCGGAGATGAAATGCTGGTTTGGTAGCGAGGCTCCAAATACACACAGCCGCTCTATCACGTGATGCATACTGCTGCGACGTGCTACGGTTATGAGCCGAGGTACGCCGTATCGCAAGTTTTTGATATTTAATGGATCGGATTACATTTTTATTTCTCGCCGATATCCGATCCAGTAATTTACGTCAGTATCTGACCGATACCGATACGTAATATCGGATCGGTCCATCTCTAGTAGTGACCGAAAGAATGAGATCGTGGATACAAGCGGCGGAAATGGGCTTCCTCCGAAGGGTGGCTGGCCCCGACCTTAGCGATAGGGTGAGAGGTTCGGCCATCCAGGAGGGGCTCAGAGTAGAGCCGCTGCTCCTCCACATCGAAAGGAGCCAGCTGAGGTGGTTCGGGCATCTGACAAGGATGCCTCCTGGGCACCTCTTGGGTGAGGTGATACGGGCACGTCCCACCGGGCGGAGGCCCCGGGGCAGACTCAGGACACGCTGGAGAGATTATATATCTCGGCTGGCCTGGGAACGCCTTGGTGTTCCCCCGGTCAAGCTGGAGGAGGTGGCTGGGGAGAGGGAGGTCTATGCTTCTCTGCTGGGGCTGCTGCCCCTGCGACCCGGCGCAAGATAAGCAGAAGAAAAAGGATGGATTGGGTCGAGTTTTTCATACATAAAGTGTTTTTCCCACTGCTCACTGATTGACAGTGCTGTTCACCACTGTTTTCAGATTTCACTGAGAATGTCAGGATAACTGTTTTCTACAAATCACATAATGTGCCATGTGTAATTAAGCCATGCCTAAAAGCAGATGTTGATTAAAACAAACCCGTGAGCCTCAGTGTTACACTTTAACATGTGTCTGGATCAGATATCACCAGTTTTGTCACAATGTGAAATTCAACAATATACCATTAATATTATTATTGTCAGTAGTATTTTGAAATGTGATTTTTTTCTTACTATGTGCTTAAATATGGAACTTTACAGGAGTGCTAGAATTTATTTAGTCATGTTTTTGAAAGTAAAATTTCCTAACACTCATTCTATATTTACATTTTCAAACTTTTGGCCATAAAATGTTTTGTACAATTTGGAGGTGGTTGAGCAGGACTTGTTCTAAACATTTGCTAATATGAGATGGAATGACCCTATTAATACCCTTATACTTTTTTATTAGTTTGGTTAGTAACTTTTCATACAAGTATATTTAAATAATAACACGGCATAAACACGAAATTAGACTTCGTCTCTCATTTGTACTGACGAGCGGCTGTGAACAATGGTTGTGTGAGTAGGTGAAGAGCCTGAGAAGTTTTGCCTTCTACACAAACGGTTGTTTTAAACCTCTACAGCAGAGGTTCGAGTAGTGATTTTAGAAGACAAGCCAGGTGTGCAGCAAACACAGTCGTCTGCTGGAGGACAGGCTGCACATGTGAATTTGTCACCGTTTTTTCCTCCTTCTCTTTTTCGTTGCGTTTTTCTCCCAAGTTGGTTTTAGAGTAGGGTCACCTTTTAAAACTGTTTGTTTTTCATGCTGGGTTTGTGTTGATTTCCAATGGGCTGGTGCAATATTAGTCGGGCAATGTGCAATCCCTGAGTTGGGCTCTTACCTTAGGGGAATTAGGTCTTTTAGAGGTGCTCCGTGTGGATTTGCGGTGAATAAGTTTTATTAAGAGTGATTTTAGTGCCACCAATTATTGCCTGAACTAAAACACTTTAGCAAGCTGCGTAGAGCGCAAAGTTAAACAAGTCAGACACTTTTATAAGTGTTCTGTTGGGCTCGTATTTATTTGGGGTGGATTTGTTTCTTTTAAAGCAACGCGCATCTGTATGTAATCCAGTCGTTAAGTCTGATGTCACTAGCCGTGTCTGGGCCTAAACTCCGCTGCAGGTCCATATATCAAACGATCACTATGGCATTACTGAGAGTTGAAAAACTGTCTAAAGTCTTTCATCTTTAATAAAATGATCAGCGTTCTGCTCTACCAGGTGTAACAATTGAGTTTAACATCCAGGCATCTATGAAAACGGAATTTATGACATTTAACGGAGTTAGAAGTTAGCAGGAAGTTAGCTCGCTAGCTTCTATCTAAATACAATATAGCATGTCCTGACTGCGGGGTTTTGGAAAAAAATTAAAATGTACAGCTCTGTTATCACTTCCAACATAAATGAAGACAGAAAACTAAACAGCAGTGACGTTTGTAGGGTTACTGAAGTTTGGCTAGCAGTAGCTAATAATGTGCTACGTGACCGCTAGCGACACAGCTATGTTAGCATAATATAAACAAGCTAACTTTTTTTCCACTCGATAAAAGTTAACGTGAGTGTTCTCGGTGGTCAGGAACAAATGTAATCGCATGGCAGGATGCTGTAAAAGGACCAAACTTCAGCCAGGAGAACAACTGAGATAATCCATCCACAATACGAGGTTAGTCATTCATATACTGCTGCATGGGCTGGGCTGTAGCTACATCCTAAGGTTTTAAAAACTGAGCTTAAATAAATGATTAGCGGTAATAAAAGCCAAGGGAGGTCAACAGTGATCACTGACTGTTTTAGGAGCTTTTTGAGATTATATAATAGAAGAAAATACAAAACATTAAATCACTTATCACTCATCACTTAACGACCGGATAATGTAGCGAGTAAAAGCCACCAAGTAACCGCTAAGGGCCTCTATACTACTCGTGCAAACTGTCTGGCCCAAAGCTCTTACAGGAACGAGCCAAGAATAAACGGGACAAGAGGGTCAATATCAGTCAGATACGTTAAAATTTATTTTAAAAGAAAACACAAAGGGTTTGCAAAAGGCCTAAAACATCAAAATGGAAAAGGTCACTAACGACCACAATATAGTCTTATTGGTGCAACCTGCCAGCAATGCAACTATCACCTGAGGGCTTGCTCTCCCCTCGGCGATTATACCTTTGTTTGTAGGTTAGGTCAGTCACATTAAGTTAAACTTATTTATATTTATGCTAAGTTGGCCTCAGTTTAAGTCTGTTTAGTAGCCACCTTTTGGATTTCGTTACAACATTTTCGATTTTATGGACACTGTCACGGTTCTGGGTCAGTTTGACCCAGATTTTTGAGTTCTCATGTTGTGGTTTGATTTTGTATTTTCTATTCTGATTCTTGTACTTTCTTGATTATTATTAGAATTCTATGTTTCAGTTTATTCTGGTTAAGGGGTTGTTCTTAGGTTTTGCTTTGGTGTCCTCGTTTTTTCCTGCAGGTGTAGTCCGGAGTTTAGTCTGCGTCTTTGTGTTGTTATTTCCTGTTTTATTGTGAAGGTCCATGCCTTATGTGTGTGTCTAGCTTCGCTCCCCCTGTCTCGTTAGCCCTAATCTCTCCCAGTTGTGTCTCCCTCCTGTTTTCTATTCCTTGATGACTTCCTCAGTTTATTTAAGCCCCGTGTTTCTTTGTGTCAGTGTCGCGTCGTACCCTCAGAATTGCCTGTGTGTTCCAGTTTGTGTTTTCACGGGTTGGTTTCTGTTTTTTTTTCGTGCCAGCAATAAAGCTGAGGTTTTCAGTTACAATTCAGTCTCCGAGTCCTGCATTTGGATCCTCATCTCCGCCTGCCCGCATACAGAGCCCTGACAGAACGACGCGACCAGTAATGGATCCGGCAGACTTGGTGAGGGAGCGTTGCTAACCTTTTGAAGGGACCCGGTTAGCGCTTGGAGGGCCTCCATGCTGCCGTTCCTCGTTTGCCACCTACCCCTCTACCCACTCATCCGTTTCCTCCCCACTGTTGACGCCTGCATCCCGGACCCGAGGAAAGCGCTCCAGGCGGCACCGGGAGAAATACTATGAACCTGTGAGCAGCCAGCTCACGCCAGCACAGGCGTTTTATAAGATGCATCATCGTTCCCCCCAGTTCACCCAGCATTTCCACACCGCAGCAGGAGCAGCCGCGGCAGAGCTTGTCCACATCATCGCAGTGGACAGATTTTTCCACGTCACCTTCAGCCAACCCTGATCCCTCTTCAACAGGGAAGTGGCACACGCGCCGCCAGCATTCACAGCTCCAGCGGGAGCCTGGGATTTTTTTCTGGACAGCCGGCTAGGGTGAGTGGTGGGGCTACTCTTTTGCCTCCTGCTGAAATAAAAACAGCTAATGAAATGACTGCTTATTTGAAGGACAATTATCCCAGTTCGTTGAACTATATAAACTGTCCCACATGTGTTCTTTCTAAGCCTGTCGATGAAACCAGGGAGTTTTGTGTCTCTAAGCTTCATAATGTTCTGGGTGACTGTCATGCTTCTGAACCCGTCAAGCATGTCAAAACTGCTCCCAACGCCCCCAACTAAACACTTCTGTGAGAACAAACAACGTGTGTGTCATCCCAGAGACTTTTAAGTTCATGTCAGGCCACTAGGAGCTGTTAATTCAGAAGTTGCATGGCCTATTCCCATGCCCATGTTTAAGAATGACTGCTCTTCCTTTGCTTCTTTCGGGTCAACAGTAGCTAATACAAAAACTGCTAACAGCATCTCTGAAAATCAAAAGACTGTTCGTCCGAGTGTTGAGTCAGATGGTTGTGAGCTAAAAGCTGAAACGAAGGGTCCTGAGGTTTCTGTTTCTGTTAAAAATGCAGTTAGCTGCCCAGCAGCCATTAGCTCAGTCGTCAACTCTACCACCACTTTCACCTCAACTTCAGTCCGCTTTTCAGTTGCCGGCAGGTCAGTCCCCTGTTCAGTTGCCGCTAGCTCAGTCTACCACTCCACCACCTGTTACACCTCCACCACAATCAGCCCCGCTACCTGTAGCTCAGTCTTCAGTTCTGTCAGCCACTCAGCCACCATCACAACCAGCATCACTAAAACCTTTATTGCAGTCAGTAGCTCTGTTAGTAGCTCAGTCATTAGCTTTGTCACCAGTTCAGGCTCCAGTGTTGTCACCCATCCAGTCAGCCACTCATCTACACCTTCAGCCAGGGGCCGCAATGCCTTCTGGCCATGCATCAGCTCCTACTGGAAGCTTGAGTGAGCCAATCCAGCACTTTGCGGCTCGCACGCTTTCCTGAAGTGCCAGTCTCCGCTGGAGGGTCTGGGGAGCCTATACAGTTGTCTTCTGTTTTAGCTGGGGGTTCAGGAGAACCCAGCATCAAGTCTTGTCAGCTGAGCATTCTGGAAAGCCCGGGAAGCATCAAGCTTCGTCAGCTGGGGGTTCAGGAGAGCCCGGCCAGCATCACACCTCGTCAGCTGGGGGTCCTGGAGGACCCAACCAGCACATCCTTGTTGTCTGCTGACAGCTCTGGGGAGCCCGTTCAGCCACCACATGCTCCACGACCTGCAACCTCCACACCGTCACCTGCAGCGTCTGATTCCGCAGCTGCCATGCTGCCGTCTGGTCCCGCGGTTGCTACACCGCTGTCAGATCCATCTCGGCCTGTACCACCTCACCTTCGTCAGCCGCTCTCCAGGCCCCTAGCTGGATGTCATTATTGTCGAGGGCGGCCTCCTGAACGAGTTTTTCACCGCCGCTGGCTTGACTGCCGGCCTCCGGACCTGTTCTGTCGCCACCGCTGGCTTCACGGTCGGCCTCCGTACCTGCTCTGTCGCCACCACTGCCTTCCGCATGGCTGACCTGATTTGCTTTGCCTACGTCGCCGCTGCTGTCTGCACGGCTGGCCCCCTGAACCGTTTTGGATGAGGCTCATGTGCTGTCGACCTCCAGGCCGACCCCTGAACTTTTTTATGGACTCAGGTTTGGTCTAGCTTAGTTTTGTTTTGAACTGTTTTCTTGGGTTTCTGGAACCATGCTCCTTGTCTTTTGTTTTGTTTCTGACGTTTGTTTCTGTCACAATTTCTAATTTTCAACTGAAATAAAAAAAAAAAAATTTTTGGTTTACTGCTTAGTCCTTGACAGGCAGTTTGCCTAGCATGCTGTTCTCCCATCAATTTCCTGTGAAAGACAAGACGTTTATCCAATATGCAAACAACCAGAAAAAGCTGCTGGCTCTTCATCTCAACAAAATACTGGCTTCTTCTATACTCATTCAGTTTATTGATCTATTTAACATCAGCTGTGAGATATGCCACTAAGTAGATAGGATCTAAAATTTCCCACGCCCATATATTTTTGAATTGTGTTATTCGTATCTACTTTCTGACTCACTAGACTAAAAATATGATGAAGCCTCCTGGTGACTATACATAAAATAGGTGGTTGCCAGGTGACTTCACTGCATTTTTTTTTTGTTTTTACAATCCTTTGGTAAGCAGCTGGATCTCAGATATTTACGGTGATGTCCACTGAGCTAATTGGTTGCAAGAGAATTGCACAGGTTGCTTGGTGGGAGCCAATATGCCTCTAAACAATCATAGTCTCACTTGGACAAAATACAAGCCCTCACGGAGAAATTACAGAAGGTTTGCAATTAATAGACATCTCACTTCTAAATGCACAAGACTGCCAACACATTGCATTACATTTTATTTGTCTTATTAGTCTGTAACACACCTCTTTGCATTTCAGTAAAACTCAGCATTGGCAGTCTGACCATGGGGGACAAACTGTACAATACAGAATCCTGTGGATGTGGAATATGACACATATGCTCCTGTGCAGTGTTGCCAACTTAGCGACTTTGTTGCTATATTTAGCGAGTTTTCAGACCCCCTTAGCGACTTTTTTTTCTAAAAAGCGACTAGCGACAAATCTGGCGACTTTCTCTGGTGTTATTGGTGACTTATTTATGACGTCTTTTTGACGTGAAAGCGCGTATCGCTTTTACACTCAACAAGCAGCGGGTGCTGCCGTGGGCACCTCGCCCGTGCCAAAGCGCTCACAGGTGAAGGATAGTCCTCCCCCAGCTGCAGGAGATGTTCACACCTATGCGTCCGAACTGCAAATGAATCGCGCATGAGCGAAGCCGCTGCTCCCGCACTGACTGTAACGAAGTCAATTCTTCTTTTACTGTTATGCTGTTTTGTGGATCAGGTTTAAAACTACTTATAAACACACACACACACACACACAGTAACTCCCCCAGAGTGCCAATTTCGGGTCACTTCTGCCAATCCAAGCCCAGATAAATGAGCAGGGTTGGAATTGTGACATTTAAAAAACAATAATTGCTAAAAGAAATGTAATTCGTAGTTCTAAATAAACTCTAGATGCATTTAGGATGTTTTTTTACTCACTTTATGTCTCTTCCACGATGTTATTTCTCTCTCCAACAACGTAGGTTACAATTACACTAGCATGACCAATTATGCAAATTAGGCGATGGCGTCATTTAGCGGCTTCTAGCGACTTTTAGGACAGCCAATAGTGATTTTCCTTACTGAGGAGTTGGCAACACTGCTCCTGTACACCACATCTCACACTCCTGAACTGACAAGGCTTTGGGGCTTGAAGACGACTCTTTGGGCTTTGGGATGTAGACCCAGCTCTCATCATTAGGTTTGGTTATCCTCAGGATTTCACAGATCAATTCCTCATGATACAGGTGACAGGAGTGATATCATTGCTATTCATCATCTGGCATCATATGAAGTATACTTCCACTAAACTGTAGTTGCACACTGTTAAACACATGACTCTAGTTAGTTGGTCACTTAACTTGCATGCTGCCACCTGATAATAACTCATATCTACCCAGCAGACACATACAATTTGTGTCAAGGGCTAAAATACAGTTTAAAATGAGGTTTTTATTTTTAAAGTAAGATTATCACAACAGGGCTGGTAAAAATTTGTACACAAATGTCAGTTTCTTCCCTGAAAACATAAACGTGACAGTGCAAAGTCACTGTCAGCCCAGCACTGAGAAAGGAAGAGATGCTGGACAAGGTGTGAAAGAAAGAACATCAGGTCCCTCAACTCTGATTATATCTAAACTCAGTGTGTCTAATTACATAGACACAATACCCTTGGTAATTAGAGTGGTGCCTATAGGCTCATTTTAATAAACAAACAACATTCATAATCAAAATCCTATCATACAGAACTACAGACTATTGTAGTGAAGAGATATTGTTCACATTTATATAGCATAAAATGTTCTACTGATATAAAAAATGGTGCAAAATTAAACATTTAATACAAATTAAAACTTGAATACAATTTGACAGGAGAGACAATTAAAGATGTGACGGAGAAATGGATGGGCAGTGAATATAGAGGGACAGAGATGAAGAGAGGCTAGTGCGACAACTGAAAAGAATGAATGTCAGAATAAAATGCTGAAAACTACAGACTACATGCCTTTTAGAACAGGAGTCGTTGGTTCGACTCCAAACCAGGGCGTCTGTATCCAGTAAGGGTCCTTAGGCTATCCGTCAGGTCCACGTAAGGAAGAGGGAAACACTGATAAGAGGTGGGATTCTGGAACAAGACGACATAAGTGGACAAGGAATGATGAGAATCCGGTCTTTAAGTGATGACGTGACGAATCCTGCTTCCACGTCCAAACTGCTCTGCGTTTGAACCCATGTTGCACAGAGAGGCATTTTTTGAAAAACGTATTGATAGCAATGTTGAATATTATACACAGGAAAAAAACAACTACACGTAAAATAATCACACCGTGATACCTCTGCCTTTGTAAATGGAGGGACAGTAACTGTGTGTGTATGTAAGCGTGTAAAACCTGCAGATAGTCAGATTAACAGTATTGTCTCTATCTGCCATTCTGCAATTCATTTCATGTAAACAATAACATGCGCACAGCACGACGTGAAATTAATTTAACAACATTTACCAACACAACGGAAGCAGGATTCATAACGTCATCACTTAAAGACCGGATTCTCATCATTCCTTGTCCACTTTCATCAGTGTACCCCGGTTCCTTATGTGGACCTGACGCCAACCTTGTTAATATTGGTATTGGTAGGTATTGTTAATCTGTTAATTGCTGGCACGTGGTGGTTGACAAGGACATAGAAGACCGCAGTTATAATAGATGTTGTAATGCCAGTGGACAGCAACATCAGGAAGAGTGTGGATGGGAAATCAGAGAAGAACCAGGTGAGCCAATCCAACAAATGGGCTACTTTAGCTCACATTTCTGAAATGAAAACTAAGTTTGTTGCAAATAGAGGTGCATAGCTGCAGAACAGAACAAACTGTATTCCTGACGTTTTTAAAAGTACTGTTTTGTAATGCTAAAGTAGAGTTAAGGTTACAGTAACTTTTGGTTTCTGAGCTTTGGATTACATAGATTAATAATCATTTTAGAAACCCAGTATGAGCAGTGATTTGCTTCAGTTAAAAGCTGTCTCACTGCCCAACTGTACCTGCACATACAACACCATTATTCCTTCAAGCAGAGTGGCAGCTTTTGTCTTCTTTCCTCCATGCTACATGGACTGGTTCTTATATAGCGCTTTTCTACTCTGTCCGAGCACTCAAAGCGCTTTATACAGCTAATTCATTCACCCAATCACACCCATTCACACAAGCACTTCTAAGTTTAAGTGCTGAGTATCTAACATTCATACACATTCACACTCCGATGGATGCATCGGAGAGCAACATGGGGTTAGTATCTTGCCCAAGGATATTTGGCATGCAGACTGGAGCAGCCGGGGATCGAACCACCGACCTTCTGGTTAGTGGCTGATCCGCTGTGCCACCTGAGCTACAGCCACCCGATCATGTCACCACCATCACTCAGTAGCATTATGCCCTACGATTCCTTCCCTACTGACCCAACAATCAGACAGGATTGGAGTGAGTCCCCTGCTGAGACCTGAAGAGAGAGCAGCAAATGCAGCGAGGAAGGAGGAAAAAGTGCAATATAGTGAGAAAAATGCTCTGCTTTTTTTTAAAGATGAGGTGGGGTGTCTTATAAAAGCACGTTGAGCAGCAAAGAAGTTGGTAGTTGAGATAATGGAGGGACTGACATTCAAAGTCAGTGCTTGTTTGGAGTTAAATGAAGTGAAATCCTGCTGTGGTTCAAACAAGAACGTATGTAGCATCTACCAAGGCCAATAAATAGATGCCTCCCATATAAGTGGAACTTCTGCTAAATTACTAAGTAAATAAATAGGTATAAAATATCTAAGGCCATCGGCTCACAAGCAACCCCGGCATATGGCTTTGATTCTTCTTTGAAAGAAAACTTCTCTTTCTTTTCTCATAAAGCAAAGGAAAACCGAGCACACAAGGACACAGATGGTCCAGTACTTTAGAGAGAAAACCCTTTCTCGCATGCCTGTGTGCATATTTGTGGATAAAGCAAGTGAAAGGAGTAGGGGAGCAAAGGAATAATCATACCCTTCAGTTCACAGCGAGTAATTGCTGTGCCAACTTGAGAGCATGTGGCCAGTGATGGAAGTGCTCTCTTGCTTCTGTCCTCCTTGAATTCACTAATCTTGAGAAACTGTAAAACGGAAGCTGTTACTCTGAAACCGTTTCCTCCAGCTTTCAAGTGTATACTTTCTTCGGATGAATTCTGATTTTTACTTTTCATTCAGATTCACTCATTCAAATTAAAAAAAAAGCAAATCAGCAATATTGTGAATCCATATTGATATGAAAGATATGCTCTCTTCAAGACAGAGACAACGCTTAGAAGAAATTTGAAGTCAACTGAAGTTCACACCAGAGGTTGATAATATTTTCTATCACTCATTTTATCTATTTAACAATAAGTGAGCAATCAGGGTGTCGAGGTTGTTCTGCAGTACAGTGAAATAATTCACACATAACACCATAATTAGTTTTCAGTGTCAGAGTTTGAACTCTTTGTTAACATAAGATCAAAAAATCTTGTAAAATCTGCTGGTCACAGAGTGTTGCAGAAGATAAAGGCTGTCATACAGGTAGAGCTGGGCGATAGAACGATAACGATATGTATTGCGAAATAACTTTTTCTCGATAGAAAAATTAAACTATTGCGATAGACCTCATCTCTCTTGTCCTCTTAAAAAAAAAAAAGATGAACAGCCAATCCAAATTAACTAGCGCAGAGCCGAACCAATCACAGCCGCAGCGTCACGTCACGTGACTTGTTACGTACAGCACAAGTGCCAAGCCACACATGTGTATTTGTTTGGGAAGCAGCCAGCCGCCGTGCCGCCCGGTAACGGAGGAAATGAGTGTGCTGACTAGAGAAAAATCAACCGTTGACAAAAGTTAGTCAATTTTGTCTGTTCTTCTGTAAAACAAACTAAGATTTATTTTTAGAATTAATATTTTGTTTCTAAGTGGAATCGACAATTTAGTCTTTTTCGTTTGTTCTATTTTGAAACTTTAACGCTTTAGCAGCTGCCTTTTGTGTAGTTTGCAATATTTGCCTTTATTTATCTGAAAAAGTCTCATGTTCCTTAAGTACATCTACCCTGTTGAACTTATTATGGGAAATAAATATTTAAATCAAAACAAGCTGCTGATTATTTCACATTTTACTTGTGAGCAACGGCACATTTAAATCTTACAAATATAGTTATTTGGCTTATATCGTGATATATATCGTTATCGCCTGAAATGAAGAAAACATATCGTGATATGAAAAAATCTTATATCGCCCAGCTCTACATACAGGGCATTTTTATGCATTGTTAGCATTTTAAATATTAGCGTGCTAAGTTGTCAGCTGAGGCTAGCAAGCTTAGTTACTAAGATGCTTTCAAAAACTATATGGGAGAAACACAGACACACAAATACATCCTAGGGCAAGATTGCCAGCAATCTATACACTCCTAATGGTTATACATTAGGTACACACCATCCAGTCTATCACAGGCCTATCATAGAACGACAGCCAACCATCTGTGCCCATACTCACACCTTTGGGCAATTTAGATTGATCAGTTAACACGACTAATTGCATGACTTTGGGAGAAAGCTGCGTACCCAAAACATGGATAGAGCATGCAAACTCCACACAGAAAAACCCAAGGCAGTCAATGGATTTGAACCCTCTTCTTGTAAAGAGGTAACAATGAAACCACATCACTAACGTTTCACTTCCTAATGAGGAGCTTGCAAAATACATTGAGTACACACCATGTGTGACACAGCATAGTTCTTTTATTTGAACTTTATTTCATTCTCTGACGTATCGGAGCTACTTCTTGCATTGACGTGTGGACACTGTGTGGATGGCACCATAGTTAGCAAATGGTGTTATGCATACACCGCTTGTTTCTTTGACATTTCACAACAAGCAGATGGATTTAGTAGTATTTCGTTGATGGATTCATTATAGACCACAAACATGTCCTGGTGGAGACTAAATGAAACTGAACTATGACCTTGTCTGTTGAGGCTCGTGTACACTGAGCTGATGGCTCTGGGGATAATTAAATGTTTAGCATTATACAATTAATTATAAAGAGAAAAAATGATTTGTAATTGGTTAAATGTTCATGTAGCGCCTGCTCATGTTAATAAAAATGTATTTTGAAACTATAAACTAATGAACTTTGCAATCACCACTTCACAACAACCCTAGAAATGTTAAATGTAAGGTGAAGACTAGGGATGGGTACCGGTATCGGGTACCCATCCCTAGGCACCGGTTCTGTCATAAACGGTAGCAACCAGACCGAAAAGCAGCGCACATTTCAGTGATTTATTTCGGTGCTTTTTTTTCCTGAATGTGATACACTTTGGATTCTAGCCAATCATTTTATGTTTCCGAGGATAGTAGGCGGGTCCAGGTACGTACGTTCTTTTAGAGCAGAGCTACAGATTAAAAATGCCCAAGACGAAGCGGTCAAAGTCTGGCTGTACTTCACAGCAAAAGATGCAACAAGTGCTTTAAGCTGATACTGTGATACTGTCAAAGGAGGTAACACCTTGAATCTGATGAAACACCTGGCGACGCATAGCGTTTTTTTAAAAGCCGAGAAATGCGCCGTATTTGATAGCTTGCTGCGAGACCTCACACCGAGCACATCTACTGTGGGTGTGGTGCCTGTTATCGACCCGGAGTTAGCAACATCCCCCAAAAACCCGAAGAGGAGAGTCCTGGCCCCTAGCCCTGCCAGTGTAGCAGAAATGATGAGGATGATGATGCAGCAGCAGCCGTTCTTCTCTGCGTGAGTAGCTTAATGTTGTTCGTGTGTAATTTACGTTGAGTAGGCTAACCACGTTATTACATTAATGCATGTAAGGTGAACTAGCAAACATCATCATAGCTACATGCAGCTGTCTTCTTGTTTGATGGCAGATACTCCCTTCACCCTGGACAAAAAGGCTAAAATGACCAAAGAAAAAGTGGAAAACAGTTAAACATGAGAGGTTTTTGGACAAAGTTTGTGTTTTTTCCATTGTTTAAGCTGCTTCCAGTCAAGAGTGATACCATATATGCCCCATAGCTGCAGAAAAGGCTAACATTGTTATCTTTTTACATAAAAACAGCTGAACATGAGAGGTTTTTGGACCAATTTTGTGTTCTCCATTCTTTAAGCACCGGTTCGAGCACCGTTTAAGCACTGGCACCGTTTCAAAAGTACCGGTTTGGCACCGGTATCGGATAAAACCTAAACGATACCCATCCCTAGTGAAGACCCCCAACAACATCTATCAGAAAGCACTTGGCAACACTGGGAAGGAAGAAGAAAACAAAAAGAGAGCGGAAAAATACAAACTGTAATAGAGAGCCAGAATTTAATAATTACTGGTGATTAAATACAGTAGCGGTGTATGAACACAAAGAGAGTAAAAAGAGGTGAGAGAAGAAGAAGAAACACTCAGTGCATCCCGCTAACAGCCCTATTTTAGCATAGCTAAGGGAGGGTTCAGATTCCCTGATTATTCAGAAGGATTTTTAATTCTGGGTTGAAAGCAGTGAACAGAAACCGATATAGAAGAAACATGGTCTCGCTTTCTAGGACTCTCACTGCAGAATTCTGGATCAACTGGAGGCTTTTCAGGGAGCTTTTAAAGCAATTTGATAATAACAATTAATTACAACAGTCCCGACTAAAAGCAATGAAGCATGAATTAGCTTGTCAGCATCACTCTGGGACAAGATATTTCTAAATTTAGCAATACCGTACAAATGAATGACGGCAGATCTACAGTGTGGAGCGTTCAACACTAAATCAGGCACTGTGTCTAAGAAACCCCAAACAATGATGTCATTTAAAACACAAATCTTCCATATCCCATACAGACAACACGCAAATCATTAGTGTCACTATCTTCTTTTCTTCTGTGTCGATTTAAATGGCTGTAAATGACGATGCCTGTGAGTGACAGGCATACTGACAAAATTGTAATCATGAAACTATTCAAGCTCCTCTGCACCATACATTGTTGGTTTTGTCTTGTGAAGGCAGATACGGCATCCAGGCCGTATTCATTAAGATTTCACTTTTATCTGTGGGACATCCTCAAAAACAACTTTATTTTAGATTATTTTTTTCAATTTGCAAGAGAGAAACAATATAACAGTATACCAACAATTATATCTCTGTGAGTAAACTCAAAAATCTGTTACAGTCGCCTTGTACTAAACGAACATATAAATACTTTAAAAACTGGACCTGCATGCAATTACACTGCATATGATAATAATCTCAAATCACTCCAGGTTGAAATTGCAAACCAAATTGTACGAGAAGAGACAAACCAACTTTCTACTCCCATGATGCATTGAGTTTTTCCTTTCCAGTCACCTTTCTCACTCACTATGTGTTAATAGACCTCTCTGTATTGAATCATATCTGTTATTAATCTCTGTCTCTCTTCCACAGCATGTCTTTTATCCTGTCTTCCTTCTCTCACCCCAACCGGTCGCAGCAGATGGCCGCCCCTCCCTGAGCCTGGTTCTGCCGGAGGTTTCTTCCTGTTAAAAGGGAGTTTTTCCTTCCCACTGTCGCCAAAGTGCTTGCTCATAGGGGGTCATATGATTGTTGGGCTTTTCTCTGTATCTATGAAGCGCCTTGAGGCGACATTTGTTGTGATTTGGCGCTATATAAATAAAATTGAATTGAATTGAATAGGGGCTGTGATGCACACGCACAGAAGTAAATAGTATAATGCATGTGGAGAAGTAGAAGAGTGTTATATGAGTGTCCACATAGCTCATCCTAACGGTCTGTGGACATATGATTGGATCGAGGCGGTGAGCAGTTTGCTGACAATAATCTGAAAGAGATCAGAGGCAGCAGACAGGAAGAGACATTCATTAACAGCAATCCCAGTTATAGAATTGGCATAACAGCTTTGAAATTGCTTACAGGATCAATAATGTGTGGGTGTGTACACACTCCTGTGGGCTCTGTGGTTTGAAGTATACCCTACAATTAGGGTGAAAACTAGGGTGGAGGTGGGTTGTAAAGCGACTTGCAGGGGCAGCCTGAAGTAGCATTGTGATTTTCTAATCTTCAGAGATTCCTCGGTGAGCTTCACTCTGCAGCCTGAGAGCATTTCAGAAGAGTTTATATTGACATGTGTAGTGGAGATATCAAAGATAGGTACGGTTGTGGCACTGATTCAGTCTTTGAGCACTACGGTTACCCCGGTGTGTCGGCCAGAACACCACTTAAGGCCAAATTGTCCCAGAGTATGAAAGAAGGAGGGAGCTTGAGGTTCCGTTTGAGGCACTTTATTGTCACCACTCAATTTCTGGGGCTGGAAACACAGCGGGTGTACACAGGTGTGTGTGTGTGTGTGTGTGTGTGGTTTCCTACAAAGGAAATAAACAAGGGAAAATAACGATAAATAAAGAGAATAGACAAGTCAAATACTCAAATATAAACATAATATAATATAGTTAACATAATCACAAACAAAGGCAAAATACAACATAGGTCACTACTTACTTGTCATTTACACACACATAATATTCCCCAGGAATCAGTGCACCCCCTCCGGACCAACACTGCTCATCCGACATTAAACTGCCCACCTTACTAACCGGATGATGTCACTAGAAGGTGGGCTGGCCCAAACTGACAGAAGACTGAACACTAAATGAACTTATATAAACTTATAAACACCAGTAAAACTATTCTATGAACTTTGGGGCCTTTTATACAACATGAGTATGAAAAGCTAACAGTTAGAGTGCATGATGACAATGATTACTATTGTACCGCAAAGTGATGAACAAGCTGAGGATGTAAGGAACAAATTAAATCACATTGTGGAGTGTGGTGGAGAAATGGCCCCAGAACACCTCAGAAAACTAAATCATATTATTCATAATAAACAGCTGGGAGACTGTGATGTTAGCAATTTATTAACACATGTTTTGTGTCATTTCATGTAAGAAAAAGTATATTTGTTGCTTTTATACTAATTGGTTAGCTCTATAATCTGAATCACTATGTTATGTTATTGTTTTTGTTGTTTTTGATCATAATTCATGTCTAAATACACAAAGAATATCAAGTTTGTTGATTGAACTCCTACACCTGTTTTATTTTGAAATATTGTGAGATATATGGGATGCATACACAAAGTAGATGAACAGCTGTTGCACTGTGCTTCTCTTTGTGTCTAATGCCTCTCCTGACATAAAAATAAATGACTGTAAGTTTTGTTATTTAACACTGTAGTTACACAATCTAGGTTACTTTCTATGCACGGTGCACAGTGTTTTTTGGTTTCTCACCCTAACCACTAAAGGTTTTGGCAATATACAAAATTGCGCTGATGGTGTCAGTACAGTATATACCATACCATAGTTTATTTCAACACGTTCTCACTCCCAAAGCGTAACATTTTACGCTAGATGACAAATCGTCAACATATTACTTTTTCGGCTACCCACCACGTTCCTAAATGACAACCTCGGAAAAATGAGGAAATATGAGAACTGTATGGACTCAATCTACACATGTTCGCTCTTTTCCTTCAAATCGCTTAGAAACACGCTATTTAACATCATTAAAGTCCTGGTTAAGATCAGGAAAAAGGTTATGGTTAGGGCTAGGGATAAGGTTAGGTTTAGGGCTGGAATACAGGGCTGGAACGTCTATTACCGCGGGAGCGTCATTGCACTGGATTTCGGCCATAACCCGCCGCGTACCATAAGAACACCGAAGGTCTCCTTTAGCATTCATCAGGAACGCCGCGGGACGTGACAAAATGTCGGCGTGTTACGCCTCGGGAGTGAGAACGGGCTCTTTATTTATATAGCACTTTAAAAACAACACATGGCTGAATAAAGTGTTATATAGAAATATAAGAGGTATAATAAGAATAACAAATACAATAAACAAATAACAATAAAATAACAGGGTCAGTTCCCCACTGAGTCAAACGCCAGCGAATGAAAATGATTTTTTAACCTGGATTCAATGATTTAAAGATGTAGATTGAACGTGAAGACGAAGATCATTCCAAAGCTTCGGGGTCTCAAAAGCGAATGCTCAGTCAAAATGTTTTATTCTAGAGTGTACTATTTTGTTCAAGAGCATCATTTTTGTGGTTAGTTGTTTAATGCATTTTGCCAAAGTGGATGGGAGAACTGTAACCTTTTTCACCTGCCTGTTACGGACCTGAGGCGTTCACACTGCACAGCGAATGCTTGGAGAATCTATGAGTATAGATGCAGTTCACCACAAGAAATTTCAGCTCAGACAATAAATTGCCCATTGCTGACCTCTTGTTTAATTTCATGATCACAAATTTTAGCACCATGTCCCACACATCTGTCAATTTACATTTGAAACAAGCTGCAAGGTTTACAGCAGTGATGAAAGCTGCCTTTCAGCCTTGCATGATGAGCCTGAATTATGAGCTATTTGCAAAGAGCAACGACACATGTTATAATATAGCAGTCTTCTTTGTTAAATAATACATGTGGTGCTCATTGTATGAATATAGGAGTTGTTTTCAGCAACCAAAACTGACAAGACAGGTGGTGTAATCTGGTTCAGTGCTCCTAGGGGTCGCTTTACGAACCTTTATGAGCCAAGCTTCTCCATGCTTATGACATCTCTGTACAACACAAACAAAGACGAAGACAATCTGACTGCTCTAATAAACATCCTGACAGGAAATTGTGACTGCCAACAAATACGAAGCCTCAGCAATCAGGTGTGTGAGTCAGCACGACCGTCTGGAAACCAAAATGGTGTTGCACATTTGAAGTGAGAACTGAAGACAGCTGGTAAACATCTCAGTGCTCGTTGGACAATTTTCTTACAAAAGTATTTTGTTCTCCATGTATAATCTCTTTATGCGAATAAATCACGTGTGCTACTTGGAAACTATAATTTTTTTCCTTTTAACCATTTCAGTCTATCAACAAAATATGACCTCTCACTCCGGCCATGAGTGCTCTGGCTCTTTCCCTTTTTCTTATTTGCTTTGGATGTGAGTGTCAGCTGAATGCCTGGAAAGTAAAGATACAAAAACTGTGCAGCAGGCATATCCATTTGGGGCCAAACAAACAAATGAGTCGAAGCTCTCAAAAGAACAAGGCTTTTTTTTTTCTCTCTCTCTTGTTTGCCCAATTTCTGCTATGTTCTCTCCACATCAAAATCCTCTGGCCATTGTTCAGCAGCGTACTGCATCTCTTCACATGTTTAGTGATTGTTCAATCACACTGCTTTTACCACCTGCCCACTTCTTTAACAGACCATTTTGACTAGCGTGTTACATTAAAATGATCTGTGCAGTAATATCATTCAGCCTCCCACAGCACTGCGAAACAGTACTGTCCACCGCTCAGTCTGCTGCTGTTTGAAACATGATAGCTAAACATCAGCATTAAAAAATGACAAGGGTCATAAAGGGAAAAAAAAAGAAATTCTTGCTTACAGC
This sequence comes from Neolamprologus brichardi, assembly GCF_056152115.1. NCBI lineage: Eukaryota > Metazoa > Chordata > Actinopteri > Cichliformes > Cichlidae > Neolamprologus > Neolamprologus brichardi. Next base: position 42,303,706 of record NC_142104.1, on the reverse strand, counting down.
TAATTTTAGGATATCCCACACCATTTAGAAAGTGTGGGTGCTTCACTCATGCCATGATATTATTCAGATCATGCAGTTTATGGGGCAGTGATTTCTACAGTTTAATATTTGAACTGAATATTCCACTGGAGCAGAGATTGGTTGAATAAACATAAGTGAGTGGAAATAGGGCAGAATAAAAATGCATTAGCCTCTTAATTGCAGCTTGTTGATAACCTGTCTAGAGTTAAGAATTGGGCCACTTCCGTTTTTTAACCCAATGCTCAACAGAAACATTTACAGAAAGCTGAAAATGTTAAATACTACTAAATGGTAACAGATTAAAACGTAATATAAATAAATACATAAAAAGAAAATATGATGGGAAACAAATCATTCAGATATCCAGGATCAATTACGTCCATATACTGTGGAGATGGAATAATACAGCATATGCTGACCCTTAAGACACACACAAAGAAAATAAGACAGGAAGCTAAAATTATTTAAATTAACTTAAATTCTATATGCTAATTAAGTTATTAGTCCGATCTTTAAGTCTGACGTCATTAGCCATTTCTTCAGGTCCCAGAGTCGCAAGAACACTGCGGCATCACTGAAAGTTACAAACTGTCTAAGTTCTTTCATCTTTAATAAAATGATCAGCGTTGCTGCTTTACCAGGTGTAACGATCAAGTTTAACATCCAGGCATCCATGAAATTTATTAAATTTAATGGAGTTAGAATTGTAGGAAGCAGGAAGTTAGCTTGCTAGTTTCCACCTAAACATGATATAGCATGTTCTGACTGAGAGATTTCTAGAAAAATTCAAACGTACAGCTCTGCTATCACTTCCAACAAAAATTGAAGACAGAAAACTAAACAGCAGTGACGTTTGTAGGGTTACTGAAGTTGGGCTAGCTGGTATATAATGATGTGCTACGTGATCACTAGCTACACAGCTATGTTAGCATGACATAAACACAGTGAAGCTGGAGGATGAACGCTAACTTTTTTCCACTCAATAAAAGTTAACGTGAGGGTTCCCGATGGTTAGGGACAAATGCAATCGCATGGCAGGATGCTGTAAATGGACCAAACTTCAGTCAGGAGAACAACTGAGATAATCAGTTGATAATCATAACTGCAACATACTAAACCACTGCACTGCTTTTTGCACAATCACATGTAACGACCGTGTGACAGTGATGTTAAATTATTGTGCTGACTAATTTGTAAGTCTGAGTTATAAATAGAATTTCAAAGACTTTAAAAGACTGTTCAACACAACATCAATATGTGTATGAAAATAAAATAAATAGCTCACTGTGAAAAAGGCTCCACTTTTGAAAATAACTTCAATGTCCTTTTAATCATTAAAAGCAGGAAAAACAACAGATGAACAGGTTTATAAGGAGGAACTTGAAGAGAGCCCAAATGTGTCCCGCTCTGCTTTGGGACAGCATGTTTCTTCATTGTAAACATAAAAAGGCCCAATAAGTGCCAGATAACTGCAAGCATGCAGTTACATCAGGTACAGAGGATGCATGAAACTGAAGTGGACGATGCTATTCATCTCAGCTTGACACATATTGACAGCAGAAGTGCTGAGATCCATCTTGTGATGACAGTTCTCTCTGCGGTTCTATGTCTTCCTGTCAACATGAAAGCTCAAAAGGCCTTTAGAAGGTATATACTGACATCACTTTTGATTACAAAACTACACCCCACTCTACTACGCTGCTATGAAAAAACAGCTGCAACAAAAAAATAAATAATTCCAGAAAGTGGCTGAAACTACCTAAAATATGGATACAATGAAAGTACTATTGGATACAATATAGATTCATAAAACTGTACCAAATTTTCCAGAATTTAAGATTGTTAATCGTACTTCATCTGGAAAATACTCAGGAAAATAATCAGTCTATTGTCCAAATAGTTTTGTGCCTCTAAAAATGACTACTCTACTGTGGTAGTTCCTAAACGGTTAATGAAATCGTAATCTTAATGAAGCTTAAATTGAAGCTGAAAGTGAACCTAAATCAGATTTGGATTGTTTTGACCTGAATATCCACCAAATACTCTTTCCCTCCTGTTGAACGTTAATGTTAATTCACCTGCTTCAATGCTGCTTTACAGCCAAATGAATTGACATTAGTAGGAGTCCCTACAGCACCACAGTAAATGATGGTTGAAATAGCAACAACTGTTCACATTTCGGCTGTGTTGGTGGTGGCATAACTTTTGCTGGGCTTTCATCCAAAGAGTTGGAGTTCATGTGGAAGATTTATGTCACACTGCTGCAGAGGCAAGAGAAAATGTAGGATTCACAAAACATGAGAAATGGATGACCAAAGAGCCTCTGTTCAGTCTGAAGAACACTTACAGACAGCAATCAAAGCACATGCATAATTACCATGAACATACATGCTAAGGTTTATGGTCACTCAGTCATATCCTGCTGACCCAAACAATCACAAAAGCACCAAATGCAGAACAATTAACGACTGAAAACAGCCTCCAACAAATGCTGCCTTGTTGGCATTAAACATGATGAAATATAGCGGCCAACTAGAAATAAGTCTACAGTTTTAGTAAAGCTAAATACATAGACTATAGACTTTCATCACATCTAAATGATTCTGATGGTTTATTTTCTTATTATTCTGTATTACATGTACTGTATGGTGTCTCAAGTATACGTTCAAATGTGTATTGAATAAAATACTCCAGCGTTTCAGAAAAAAAAATTTCCATCCAGAATTATAAAGTTCTAAGATATGAAGCGCTGTTGTGCCATTTAGCTGAGGCTACTTAGGACAGGCAGAAAGCACAGCATGAAACTTTTATACAAAATGTCTACTTCTCTTCCCCTGAGACTCAGAATTAGATCATGAACATGTGTATTATATTGTAGCCCACTCCTTTAAAAGCATATCCTTGCTCAGCTGAATATCTAAGGTTGAATCACAATTCCGGCTCAAAACTAATTGCATAACTTATTATTTAATCATTGTCTATTTTTTTTATTTTATTTTTTATTTTATTTTTTGCCTGTCCCGTTTTGCTTTTTTGCCATCAGAATTATTGTCTAAAGGCGAAGAAAGATGCCCAACGGATTTACTTTACCAAATGGACCATCCCAGCTTTGCCGTAATGGTCTATTTGATTCACCTTTTATTGTTTATTTTATTTTCACTTGCTAAATACGGGACAGACTTGACTGGGGAAAAGAAAGAGGGAAAGAAAAACAGCAGGGAAGAGGAACAGGGATAAGGGGCAAAAAACAAAAACCAACAAAATAAGCAGACAAAAAATCCATCTATCAATCAGCTGGATCACCTGTTGAGAAAGAAAAAAGAGAAAACAAGCAGAAGAAAAAAAAGAGGAACATAATAAACAACATCACGATGATATATGGGAATATAACTGTAAATACTAAATATTAAACGCGCACAGTGTGCTTTGAGGTAGGAGCCAAAAAGGGTGTAGTTTGTATGTGTGAGCACCCGTGTGTACACCTGTGAGCATGGACGCGCTTATTTTTAAAAGGTTCCTTCATGTAATGATCTGCTAGAGGGTGGGGGGGCACAGCCCCGTCCACCAGGGCATGAAGCAGGTATGGAGGAGATCAAGACTCCAGACATCCAGAGGCCCCCAGAACACAAGAGACCAAGGAAGACCAACAGAGGGGCAGCTGCGCCACTATCCCAGAAAGAGCTGAGGAGAGTCCCAGATGAGGGGTCACTCAGCAGCCGCGGAGCAGAAGCCAGGGGGGGTTGCAGTGACGTGCCCGTGAGCTCCGCCGGCAGCCAGCTGTGCCAGAGTGACTGAGCCCCAGGCCGAGAAGCTGAGGGCACCCCACCCCTGAAGTGGCCCGAGCGAGCCCCAGGCTCCAGGCCCTGACAAACAGCCACCAAGGAGTGAGCCGGTGTGTACCTGGATGCCCACCCCGGACACAAAGAACCACCAACGCACCGATGTCTGAGAGCGTCTGCCACTTGCAGGGGAAGTGGTGGGGGGAGATAGGCCTCCATACCTTGGAGGGCCTGAGATGTCCCTAGAGAGGTGGCGTCTGATACCCAATCTGATATATAGACACAGACATACAGGCACACACAGATACAAACATCCATTCCCACCCTCATGCTCTCATATGCAATTACTCAACACTCACCCAACATGGAGACAGACATAGAGAGACACTGTACACACAATCACACTCCCCAAGCGTACTCTAAGCCCCAGGTCTAGGTACCCTGGGGACGGGGGGCTGCACCCACCCCGTCATCCACTCATCTTCCAGACTACACAAGACAATAGACGCCCAGGCTGAGATCTTCCTCATCTCTCCTATATCTCCCCCTCCTGCAGAGTGAGTTCCTGAAGAGAGGAGACCTCCTGCAAGATGTAACAGCCTCCCCCACCAGTTGAAGAGCCCCCCAGGTGGCTCGATGCACTGGCGGCACCCCGCGCCAGGGCTGGGCCCCCATACACCTACCCGCCCACAACCCCGGCAACAAACCAACCAGGACCCAAGCCCCAAGGCCCAGCCAGGGCCCCAGCCCAGAGACGGAGCGCCCCCAGAACCCCACACCCATCCTGGACCCACCCAAGGGCAGCCAGGCTACCAGATCAGTAACCCACGTCGGTCAGCACAGACCCTCCCCTAGCCCCGCTGCACGCAGCCACGAAGAAACCATCACCTAAGAGCCAACAGAGCCCTTAATAGGCCATGACCGCAACCCCGGGTTGAGCCCTCCAAGGAAGATGCTCCTGGGGAACCCCCCGACGCCCCAAGCCTGTCCCTACCCCCACACCAATCACAACAGCGCAGGTGGGACCAAACTATGACCCCCCACCCCCACTAGGTGATGGAGCTGATCAAAGGAGCCCAGAGCAATTGATCTGATGTGGTGGCAGAGGCTGTATCGAGACTAATGTAATCTAATAGATAATTTCTATATTGGTCAGAATTAAGATTATTTTTATTTTTCCAGTTCATGAGGACTGTTTTCTTGGCTATGCATAGGGCAGTAAAAACCATATGGGCTATATTCTTTTCTGAAGTGACATTATCTAAGCTGCCCAACAAACACACTAAAGGGGAAGTTGGAATGTTACATTTCAGACAGTTTGATAAGTCTTCACATATCTCGCGCCAAAACTTCTGAACTGGTGGACAGAACCAAAGAGCGTGGATATAATTGTCCGGTGAATTGGTTTGGCAGTGTGAGCAGTTGTTGGTAGACATAAAGCCCATCTTGAACATCCGATGATCTGTATAGTGCACTCTATGAAGTATTTCGTATTGAATTACTTAAAGACTGGGATTTCTAATTAAATGAAAGGTTTTTAAGCATATTTGAGACCAGAAGTTTTGGTCTAAGTTAACTGATAAATCTGCTTCCCATTTTGCAATAGGAAGTGATATTGATTCATCTATTTTAGAAAGCATTCTGTATATTTTGGAAAGCAATTTGGGGGTTTTAAGAGTAAGAAATTGAACAACACTTGGTGGTGTTTGTAGTTCAACCTGACCCGGTTTAAATTTCTTTTTTATTATGGATTTAATTTGTTGATATTCTAAAAATCTTTTCTTGTTGATCCCATATTGTGTAACTAGTCTGTCAAATGGAATAAAGTCTGTTCCTTCTAATATATGTTCTAAATATTTGATTCCTTTACCCTTCCAATCTGGAAAGTTTATCATATTATTGTTTTGTAATATGTCAGGGTTGTTCCAGATATCTCACCCTATGACCGCTGGGATAGGCTCCAGCGCCCCCCGCGACCCTGAAAAGGATAAGCGGAAGCGAATGGATGGATGGATGGATTGTTCCAGATAGGTGTACGTTTGCATGGGATTAATGAAGACTCCGTCAACTTCAGAAACTCCCACCATGCTGTCAGAGAAGAGCTGATGCTGACGCTTTTGAAGCATTCATGTTGTTGGATGTTTGAGCTGATAAATGGTAGATCTGAAATCTCTAGATTATTGCAAAGTGCTTGTTCTACATCTAGCCAAGGTTCATCTAAGAGGGTATGTTTTAGCCATCCTGAGATAAACTGAAGCCTGTTGGCTAAGAAGTAGTGCTGAAAGTTAGGTAGTTCTAATCCTCCTTTATCCTTGGTCTTTTGTAGTGTTTTTAAGCTTATACGTGGGGGTTTATCTTTCCAAAGGAATTTGGACATATATGAATCTAGAGATCTGAACCAATCTTGTGGCGGTTTAGTTGGGATCATTGAGAATAAATAATTTATTTTTGGTAAGATCATCATTTTTATAGCGGCAACCCTTCCCATGAGTGATATGGGTAGACATTTCCATCTAGCCAGATCGCCTTCTACTTTCTTTAAAAGTGGGATATGGTTTAGTTTAGTTAGATCTGCAAGCTTGGGAGAAACATTAATACCTAATATTTTATATTTCCCAATTGCAGTGGTGTAGAAGAGGAATTATGGAAGGAGCAATTAATCGGGAGGAGTGTAGATTTTGACCAGTTAATTGAGTAATCTGATATTCTTGCAAAAGAGTTATCAATTCAATCACCCCAGAGATATTGGTTTGTGAGTTTTGGAGAAAAAGTAACGCATCATCTGCATAAAGGCTGATTTTACGTTCCACATTCTTGCATTTATGCCGTTAATTACTGAATTCTGTCTGATTGCTGCTGCTAGTGGTTCAATAAAAATTGCAAACAGTGAAGGGGAAAGTGGGCATCCCTGCCTGGTACCCCTCAGGAGACAGAAGCTGGAGGATGTTTGGTCATTTGTTTTGACACAAGCTGTTGGGGAGTTATATAATATTTTTAACCAGTTAATGAAAGAGGATCCAAAACCAAATTTGTGTAAAGTTGCAAACAGAAATTTCCAGTTAACTCTGTCAAATGCTTTTTCTGCATCTAAAGAAAATATTGTCATTTCGATGTTTTTACTGTATGAGTAGTCTATCAAATTAAGTAATCTATGTGTATTTGTTGATGAGTGCCTACCTTTTATGAAACCAGTTTGGTCAGGATGAATTAAGAGGGGGGTTATTTTCTCTAATCTCTTTGAGAGAGTTTTGCAGATTATTTTAAGGTCTACATTTATAAGGGATATTGGACGATAGCTTCAGGGATATACAGGGTCTTTGCCTGATTTTAGCAGGAGATTAATGTTTCCAGAATTCATATTTGATGGAAGTCTGCCCTTTTCTTTGATTTCCAACAATGTTCTGTAGAAAACTGGTGCTAGAATCGTCCAGAAATCTTTGTAGAATTCTGCAGGAAAGCCGTCTGGACCTGGAGCCTTATTATTGGGCATGCTTATCAGGGCTTCCTGGAGTTCACCAGGTGTCAGTGGTGTTTCCAGTGCCATTGCTTGAGCGTCTAATAATTTTGGAAGAGTTATGTTGTCTAAAAACTGATCAATTTCCTTTTTAGATGGGTTTATTTGTGGTGAATACAACGTTTTATAGAAATCCCTGAAAATGTTGTTTATTTGTTTTGGGTCATATACTGTGTTCCCAGATGAATCTTGAACAGCACATATAGTTGTTTTTTCTTTATTTATTTTTAGCTGGTTTGTTAGAAATTGACCGCATTTATTACCATGTTCATAATTTTGTAAGCGTAGTCTTTGTACTAAGAATTCTGTTTTTTTTAAATCAATTATCTCATTTCATTCTAGTCTTGTTTTGCGTATTTTGTTCAATGTTTCCTGCTCTTGGTGGGACACGTAGGCTTCTTCTAGGGTTTTGATGGTTTTTTCTAATTCCTGAATATTTTTGTTAATCAATCGTTGTCTATTGCTAATGCTCGCTATTTTAACTACACTTAGGTTCATCATTTTGTTTGTAAACACACATTTCTGTGGTCATGTCCCTGTGCCACAGTGAATTTTAAATGAAACAGTCGTTTTTGTTTTGTTTTCTTAACCATGGAAATAATTCTGCGATCATCAGCTGTCATCTGTGGTCTTTTGATGTTGCTGAGCTGAAAAGCACATCTTTTCTTTTCCAAATGTACCTGAATATTGATTTGGCCATTCTTAATCATTTTGTTATCTGCCTAATTGATTTGCTTTGTTTTACAGCCCAGTGATGATCTTCCTCATCTCTTGAAAGCCTGCTCTTCAATCACATTTTAATTGTGTGATTTAAAATCGCATGTACAGAGGCAAAACTAAAAAAATCTGTCTCTCAAATTATGGACTTACTCCCATTAAAATCAAATACATTTGGAAATCAGTGTTTGAGGGCTGTAATTCCAAAATTCCTGATTTAATCCTGATCACATCTTTAATGAGATTAGATGTCTCTGGATGTTTCACTTCTTCAACAAGTTTGTTGATTGACTTTTTAAACCATCTGGGAGAGATTTCTACTCTTCTGGCAACTGTTTGTTGGAGTTGGATGAGGTTCAAATCTCCAGTGGGTTTACAGGAAGCTGGAAAGATTAGAGCAGAGTGGGCTCACAAAGGAGGCAGAGTCATCAGAGCTGCAACAAGTGTTCACTATGTTACAAAACAAATGTGTAACAGAAATATACTTCATTCATCGTATTCATATATTGTTATACAACTCAGGTATGATGTGGGTCATAATTTGATCGAGCTGAATATCAGGGCCTGGAGCTTATCCCATCAGACATTGCATCCAGGGGGAAATTGCAGGATTGACTGCCAATCCATCCCAGAGCACACACATTCACACATTGGGGCAGATTTAAACAAGATTTAAATAAGTAGGTCCCAGAAAAGTAGCTCATGAGATATAGTGTATACACATCTTGAGTATACTGAAATGTCAAATTAGTCACATCTGCAGCGGCAGACTGTGTGAACCCAGATGCAGACAATGGAGACCGTGCTGAAGTAAACAAAGGTGAGCCATTTATCTTTTGGCTGCATGGAAATACAAGCAAAAGGTGAAGGGAGACTAAGATTAACTAACAAAACTAAACTGGGAAAAAAGGAATACTAAACACAAGGTACACTAAAAATGAAAACCTGAAACATGGAATCAGACACAAGAAACCTGAGAACGGAAACCTTAAGGGAGGAGAAAAGACGATCAGACAAAGGGAAACTCACACAATACATACACAGAGGAAAACCAGAGGATGGGAAACAGGAGGGAACACAGCTGGAAGTAATCAGAGAAAAAGACAATTGAAAAGACTGGTGTCTCTAGCGTCACACGTCTCAGACCAGAGACAACAATAACCAGAGTTTGATCCCCGGCAGATGTGTCGCCGAGTTTAGAAAAACAGTTAGACACATGTGGCGTGCTGGGGGCTTCTGCTTAAGACTGCTTCTTTCTTACCAACACCCAGACATCCTGTTTCCCTGGCTGCTCGGGACAAACTGCCAATGGAGAGCTAATGAAGTCATCTGTAAGTTTTTAATTAAATTGGCTATGCACAAAGGCACCACTGTGTGTTGGAACCAGAAGTGATACTGTACCGCAAAACTGTGTGGTAGAGCTACATCACATCACTTTTGGTGTTACAGTGAAGACGTCTTGGTCCCTTGCTTGGGGGAGCAATCAACTAAATAACTTTAAATAGAAGGATTATTTTGAACACTCGATTTGCATTAACTGACATAAAGTTTAGAACCCATGGATGTCTGTGATGCCTCAAAGGCATTTATGTCATTTATCTTTAATGTTTGCTTTAAAATAATTCTTTTGTATGTATTCAAAGTTAAAAAGAACAGTAAAAAGAGTTAAAAAATGTTAAGAAGCTTTAATTTTGAAGGTGAACTTGCTAATAACCTCACTTCCTGGTGGGTTACCTGTATTGCTTCATTTCCTGTTTAATTCCTCTTCCTGGTTGCTCTAAGAGGGAGAGTGACATGCGGTCTTGCTCTGAGGCTTATCCACAGCCATCCACTTGGGAACATTGTTCAGGCAACGCCGTAAGTGTATATATTTCATGATGAAGGTGTTAAAAAGGCATAAATAGCGGCATTTGTTAAAAATTATATTTTATTTGTGATTCATGGAGGTTGATTTGTACAAAAAAGGCAGTTTTGATGATCATTACTGTTGCTCAAGCTAACACGAAGATGTAAGGTCACATTTTGAGTTATTTTGTGATGCAACATTTATGTAAACACGATCATTTTTTCTATTCTGTATTTCTTTTCAACTACAGTTTTCACCGCTTGTCAAATGAAGATTCTGAGTAAAAAGTCAACTCTATTCGGACTCGTGTATTCATTGCCAGAGGTTTAGCTCGGTGTTTAATCAGAGTTGCTACACTCTGCAACAGAACACTACAACGTCATCAAACGCTATGCTCCCTGTCTTGAGATGCTCTGCTCCACTGAGTCTTTCTGCATTCAGGTTTACCATTTAAAACTAAAAAAGCTCTGTTGGGTTGAGGTCAGGACTTCATCATTGAAGAATATCCCATTTCTTTGCCTTGAGTAACTATTGAGTTGCTTTTTCAGAATGCTTTGGGTCATTGTCTATTATCTATCTATTTGCTTTGTGAACCGCTGTCCAATCAGCTCTGTGGCCTGTGGGTTATTCTGAACAAAAAGTACATGTCAGAACTCATGCTGCTGCTTCAATCAGCAGTCGTATCATCAATAAATACTGCTAGCACAATTCCACTGACAGCTACAGTATAGTCCAGACCAGAACATTTTGTAAACTCCCTCGAATTAAAAGTGTAAGTTTGTACACAAATGTGTGTCTTTTTCCAATATGTTATACTAGAAAAAGCAAGAGGTGAGCAAAGACTTTAATATCTTTTGTCAGTTCATAAACAAAGACAGTTCTAATTTGCTTTAGAACAAATAAAAGCATCAAATCTTCACATAAAAAATATAGCGAATTGCAAATTACGTCAGATTTCTGAGTTCCATTCATGAGCACTGCAGAGTTAGAGGATGCTTGATTGTTTTCACAGCAGTCCAAGCAGGCATGAGCAACATATGGAAGAGTCTCCTGTTCCCTTTGTGATACATGAGCTGTGACAAACAGGGTCTGCAGACAGTGCCTTTGGACACACTGCCCACTTACAAATGGGACTGCTGCCATGGACGTGTCCATGTGCAGGCTCTAGAGGTTTTTTAAAAAGACACAGAGCCTGAGAAGCAGCCTTAGCTGAGCCATGCCATGTGAATTGTAGATGCTATTTCTATGCTGCAAATTGAGCAATGTTCACTGCCTCATTACCTCCCAGCCTCTCTGATATGTTCACTGTTCCAGTCAAACTGTTTGTGTCTGGACATATATCTATGTTGAACGGCTTCAGCTCAAATTAATGAGCACGCTGCTCACTGGTTGGGTTCTACTTACAGAGTTAAATATCATCTGGTGATGTGATGTCCAAATGGTGATTTGTACCCTTGATTTCAGCATAACAGCCGTAATTTCCAGAGCATCTCCTGCTGTCAGAATGAACCACACAATAAACCCTGTAAAGTAATGTGTTTTCATATGATATCAAATAACTCGTTGTCTCCATGAGAGGATGTCAAGTTGCATCCAAAGGCAGTCCTGCAGTAAAATCAGCACAGCATATTTAGGCTTTCATGTGCTTAAATGTCAAACCCTGCTAATATATTAGAGTGAAAGACCGGCTGCAAACAGTCCACATGACTCCGGCACAGAGAGGGATTTGGCTGAGGGAGAGAAAGGGTCTCTGGGCTGAACACTCTCCGTCTGCCACTCTCCTCCCCATGATATCCTCAAGACCCCCAAAATCTGTCATACTATGTCCAGAGCGGGAGCTGAAAACACTATATCAAAATACATAGGAACATCAATTATTTCACAGCCTTTCTATTCTAAGCACTGTAAAATGATGTATGATATTTAATTTATTTATTATTTCTTTATGTATTCAATTCAAAGTTACTTTTAAATTATCTGATGCTCCCCCTGAAGCTCATAAATAGTGACTTTGAGGAGAAGGTTTTCTGTGGTTTACAGCTGCAGAAAATTTGAAATGACATCAGTGCAATTTCCTTTTTGCGGTTTCATGCAGGACATGAAATTTTAATTTTAATAGTCATCCCTTGGTTGAATGCTGAAGTACAAAGTATGGAGCTTTCATACAATCCACAGATAGTGAATTAATAATTATTAATACATCATTAGAGTTTCGTCATGTGAAGAGTTTCCTGTTAGCTTGACTGAGCATCATGGTATCATATACTGTATGCACCTATTGGACAAATCTGCAGCACAGAGGGAGCAGTGCAGAACTGATACATTCTAACTCCTATTTTTATTCCCAGGCATAGTGCCAGGGTTCAGGCCAGTTTCACAAGGCAAGATATTTTGGTCATCAGGACAACACGGTTAGATGAAACTGTCTCGGGTTATCATGGAAATTACTAAAACGTGCACCAAACACTGATTTGCTAAAGCATTAAAGTCATTAAGCCCATGCTGTGAAAAACCCAGATTTTCTTATTACAATGTAATATTCTTCTGGGAGCTATAGTGTCTTGACATTCATATGATACTGGCTTTTATTTTGTTGATATTAGTAGACCTTATTGTTATTTTGCATCTTTAGACGTAAGTTCTCAGTGCAAGATTTACCAAGTTTTGCAAAGACACATGTTGAACCTCTTAGCATCAACCTGTCTATTGTCACAGTTAGTGCTGAGTTTTATTAAAGCCAAGATGTTTTAACGTAGTGAAGTTCCTTACATTTTTCTTTAAACGAAAAAGACAAAAATACCGAATAAAGCATTCACCTAATTAATGTCATGTAAACCCTCCCCTGAGCTTAAATGATTTGCCTGTGACCTAGTGGACATTAATAAATAAATGCTGCAAATATTTTATCGCTTCCGACACTAATGAATTATTAAATCAATCAGTATCATATAAGTTTGAAAAATATTGTTACGACTGTTGTCGTAATTATCATATGTAAATTTGAGTGTGCAGGTGCTCCTCCGTGATTGGTGCATCCAGGGTGGATGGATCGCACCAATTGGCCAAGGAGGCAGCGGATAAGAAGACACCGCCAGGGACTGCCGTGTCATTCATCCTCGGCCCAACCCAACCGGCAGACCGTTCACTGTGTCACTATGTTAATTAATGTAAGAGCATGTAGGGGTGGACCGCCTTTTTGTTGGATCAGTTTTCTCCTGTTTTTGTTAGGCAGGGAGGAAAGTGATTGTGATTTGAGTTAGTTCTTTTGAGTAGGTAAGTTGTGTTTATTCCTGAGATAGGCTACCTTTTGTTTGTTGTTTTGGCCTTGGGTTCACCCTGAAGTTACGATATGCTCCCTTCCTTTGTTTAACTGCACTCATTGTAAATAAATCACTGTCGCAAAGTATTAAGTGTGTGACGTGCTGCTTGGGATTGGACAGGGATGGATCACCCTTTATGTTGTGGTCTGGCCGCGCCTAGACGAGCCATAACAATATGTTCTACAGGTTACTGTGGCATTGTGCCACAGTAACACAATAGAAACAGTAGAGAGCTTCATTTTGTTTTTTACACAAGACCAATCGGTGACGCTGACTACACCAGAAATTCTGAATGGAATGAAACCTATCGTCTCTTAGGAGCTACAAAGGAGACAAAGCTGGAAATAAGCAAAGAACTGAAAGGAGGAAATAGAAACCATCCTTTCTATGTTACAGTTCATGGGCAAGAAGATGGACACGTTTGGTGCACAGATTAAAACCCAGAAGGAATAACATAAGTACAGTATTATGTGCTTCATAGAAACACTTTCACACACTTTCTGGGATTCTGGAGGTAGCTGACAGGGACCAGCAAGCCAAGTGGGTTCTGGCTCTGCCATCAGCTGAGGCACAAACTCAGCTGTGGGTAGAGTTTGGTGAGGCTGTGGACCAATACTTTCAGTTAGCCTCAAAATGACTCTAGGAAATATTCATATAGCTTGGAAAGAGGAAGCAGCTTCCTACTCTCACTGTATACATTGTGATGGTGTACTGCTGACTTCAAATAATGGCACAGTACGGTTGTGGAAGGAGTATTTCTATCCCACTGACATACCTTCCATAGAGCAAGCTGAGTCTAGGGATGAGGAGGATGACTCACCCACCACTTAGAGAGCGGTCACGGAGACAGTTAAGGCTAAAACCACTGTAGACATTTTGACCTCATAGAAACTAGTCTTACCATATAAAAATATAGCAGGTCAGGGCTCTAGACTAACTTTTTGACACGGGCGCACCGGTACGCCTAACTTTAAAAATTTAGGCGTACCGGCACAAAAGTTAGGCGCACTCAAATTTTTCAACCGCATCGCTTAACACCGCAGTTTTACATGTTCACCTTCTTTGGGGGAGAAGTCCATACAGACAACATTCATTTCTAAATTATTAACTAACAAACTTGTGCTTAAAGTGCTTTGTCAATATTGTAGAAAATGTTAAACTTAATCGTCATCTCGGCTCCTCTGACGACCTGTTTGCTGCTGTCTGTTGCTGACAGGCAGTGGGGAGAGGGGACACTTGGGCAGTGCATTTATCACGTATAATGTGTTTCCTGGATACACTGCTGCTTTTTCAGCGTTCAGAGATTGATGGCACCGTGTCAGAGCACTGCCTATGAATTTCAGACAGATCAGGCCTTAACTTAACAAAAAAGTTATCAATAGTTCTTTTCATCTTTTCTTATCACCCACAGCTACATCCACTTCTCTCAGGCCTAGGCTGCTCACTAGGGCTGGGTATCATCACTGATTTCTATAATCCATTCACTTCCGGTTCTCAAAGTCCTGATTCGATTCAATTTAGCCTCAGACAGTCAGAAATATTATAATTCTGATCATTTATCAGTACTGATACACATGAGACTTCATCAGAATTGTGAACATCACAACAGGTGCCTTTGTGTGAAAGTAACTGAGAATAAAACACAGAAAAACACGAAGGAGATTTTCCTGGTCTGGCTTTTTATAGCAGATAACCTTAAAAATATTCTGCAATATTCTGCAATTTTGCATAATTTTAAGAAGTTTAAATTTCTTCAGTATTGAACAGCAGAAATGAGGCTTTCTTGTCCGAGGTCATTTAAGTGAAAAAAGAAAAAGACAGCGCTGTAAACAACGGTAGACTGGTGGGTAATAAGCGAATGAATAATGCAGAAAACAGATTTGAGACGGGAAACTGTTCCTGAAGTACAGAGAGAGAGAGAGCTGTGCATGAAGTGTGATTTTTATCGTGGTGGAAGCAAAACAGCAAAAGTCAGAGGGAATTCATGACAACATTGATCACATGTGAAGCTAGTTTGCTGCTTCTTTTGCTGCTGGCTCCACGAATTTTGTTTGGAGAGACAAAACCTGCAGCTCAGAATCAGCGCAAAAAAGACGTAAACACAGAGCGGACCCGACGCATCAGAATCGCTAAGCTCCGACAGCGTGTCCGTGTTCGGGCCGTCGGGTGAGAAAGCCGAGAAAGACAAAGCTGATTCTGATGCGTCGGGTCCGCTCTGTGTTTACGTCTTTGTGTGGAATCCATTAATGAATTGATATCGCCTTATTCAAGCTACTCACCTCTCTCTTCCACCTGCACTTTCAACTGGACCACGGCCAATCAGAGAGGTCCCGCCCCTGACTATCTCTGATTGGTTTAGTCCACGATAGGGGCATAATGTGTGTCTGTTGTTGACCACACTGAGAGTTGCAGAGATTTTTTGTTACCCGAACAGTTGGTCGCACTGGTGTACGACCAAATATTTATTTTTAGTCGCACCACTGAAAAATTTGGTCGCATTTGCGACTAAATTGGTCGCACTCTAGAGGCCTGCAGGTTGTAATAAAGAATAAATGACTAATTACTGTAGAGCTGAAACGGATGGTTGGGATATGAAGCAGTGTCAAAGCAGGCAGAGTGTGTGACTCTGCCCTTCTCACATGAAGAACCAGGCAGACTGTTAGCTGTGCAGATTGGAGCAGATCAGCTGAATCAGACAAGCTGGTTTCTGTCCTGAGGAGCTGAGCTCAGAAGGACAGAGGCAGAGCAATGTCAACAGTGAATGAGAGAAAGGCTCCAGGTCTGGTGAAGCAGAGGCAGCTGTGGAAGAAGGCGATAGTCTCGCTTTGTCCTACTTTTAAAATAAGTAGAAGTACAACCCTAAGCATCCAACCCCCCACGGGTTTGCAATACTGGTAGTGTGAAACAAGTCCTTGGTGGTAGTTCCCTGGGGTGGATGTCTTTTTCAAGGCTGAGGACATTGTGGGTTTCTCTTGTTTTGTGGATGTGGAGAAGGCCTAAAACCACAGCCTTTGAGGTGTCCTGTTTGGATGTTTTGTGAGTATGGCACATTTGGCCCGTTGTTACCCGTTAATCAATCCCTCACTGCAGCTGCAGTGAGGGATTGATTGGCATTGGTGGCAGTAAGTCAGACCCAGAACTGCTTTTTTTCTCCTCCAACTTTTTCTTCTGAAGATTTTTGCCTGAAATATTTCAGCTTGACATTGTGTAGGTTGACATGTTTGTGCAAAGTGGAAGATAAGCAGATATGCTTGAGCTGAAGAGGAGCCAAGGGGTGGGTGGAGAAGCAAGGGCTAACTTCCATACTCACAGATCCACCCATACTAAAGAAGGCAAAGGTGTAGCATTAGATCTAGTTCTAATTCAGAGGAATGTTTTTCTGTCTTTTTAATAGAATAGAATAGAATAGAATACCCCTTTATTGTCATTTTACTTGACAATGAAATTGTGGGTGCTCCAAAACAACTGTGCTGGAATAAAATATGCAATATAAAATATGGAAATAATGCAACAATGGATTCATAGTTAAATTTAATATCCATGTTTAAAAAGACAATTATAAAATATCCACATTTTAACAGTGAGATATGTGAATAGTATGAATAGAGTCAGCTGACAACACCAGATACTTTAATACACACTATACTTACTATACTGTAATTATCTAACTGAATCTGAAACACTATTCAGGAAACCAATAAGGAAAAATACTTACTGCACTAAATGACAATGAATCAGATGATGGTGCATCATCATCTTTCTTTCAACAACAGAAAGAAAACTCAGTGGTGCCTTTTACAGCACAATCAGATTAGAGTGTTTATCCTGCCATGCTCTGACCAACGTAAAACTAGAAAACTATTCTGGACGACCTGATTGGCTTTGTCCACTTGGGCTTACTGGTGGAGGCAAGCTACAGTTGTAGCCACAGCTGCCCTGGGGCAGACTGACAGAAGCGAGGCTGCCATATCGCGCCATCGGCCCCTCTGGTCATCACCAGTAGGCGGGGATTCCCATGATGCGTTGAATTTTTCCTTTCCAGTCACCTTTCTCACTCACTATGTATTAACAGACCTCTCTGCATTGAATCATATCTGTTATTAACCTCTGTCTCTCTTCCACAGCATGTCTTTATCCTGTCTTCCTTCTCTCACCCCAGCCAATCACAGCAGATGGCCCCGCCCCTCCCTGAGCCTGGTTCTGCTGGAGGTTTCTTCCTGTTAAAAGGGAGTTTTTCCTTCCCACTGTCACCAAAGTGCTGCTCATAGGGGGTCATATGATTGTTGGGTTTTTCTCTGTCTGTATTATTGTAGGGTCTACCTTACAATGTAAAGCACCTTGAGGTGACTGTTGTTGTGATTTAGTGCTGTATAAATAAAATTGAATTGAGCTATCTATGCTAGGCACCTACATGGGAACATGGAGGAAGCTAAGAGCAAAGAGTCAACAAACTCACGCTGAATAGTGCCAACAGGTATTTTACAACGTCAAACCTTCTCTTTGTGTTTGTAACTGGAGTTAGTTATAATCACTTTCCATGTTTAGGTTTGACCTGGGTTATTATTACACCGTAAGTGCAATAATACACAACACATACGAGCAGAAACGACCATTAATCACAAAAGCATAGAGTAAAGACTCACACTGAGCTGAAATGAGACGAGCACAAATAAATAAAATGTGATGAATGTATTATGTTATTTTTTATTTTATTTATTTTGGTCCTCTTGTTGTTTATTATTTTCCTAATATATAACAGTATATAAAGTACTGGAAATATTAACACAACTGTGAAAGCTGAGATCAGTGCACCTGCACAGTGCAGGTGTGGGTGACATGTGAATTCTAACTGTCACTTTTTGCCACAACAGTCCATTCTTGCAGAATCAGTCTTGCTTTCATTTAGTTACTAATCATTATATTAAGCACACTGACACAACTCCACCCAGATGGGTCTCTGCCTCGCTGAAGTCTCCCTCCGTGCTTCCCTGACTCATCGACACGAACGCTGCCATCCCTTCACTCAGCTCTCTCTCTCTTCTCTGTTGATGAGACAGTGTAAAGAGGCCAACACACAGTGGAGTTCCTCCAAATTGAGAAGAGTCTAAATGGAGCCTAATAGGCCAGCCTCCCCTCTTTCTCTGTTTCACCCGCTCTGTCACTCTGTCCACCCGCTCTCCTTCTCATAGTCTTCCTTTCTTGGCAAGTGACTGAACATTTATTTCCTCAAGAAGCAGGCGTGTGACAATTCATTGACTAAAGTCTTGGTGTGTTCCCGTCACACGTGGTCTTTCACATTGTGTTTCTGCAGGTTTCTACAAATGTGTGTGCAGTGCATGTATCATACTAACATATGCACTGATGGCTTTACATCAAGTGTGTAACTCAAGAGGCTCTAACCCCAGTAAATGCTTATAAAATGACAGATGGAGTTTCACATACAAATACCACAAGACCTACAGAGATCTGGAGAACAGATAGTAATGAAGTCATTTAAAGCCAACTGTCATGTCCACAAAGACGTGATGTGAAACGGAGAAAAAGTAACAGCGTTTTAACTGATTTGACCCCTTTTTCCTCTCTTTCTTTTTCCCTTCTGTGCTGGAGACAACCTTATTGGGCATTTCAGTGTTTCTCATACATTTGCCCTGACCGGGTCACCCAGGTATATTAACACCTGATGAAATATATAGAAACTCATTTCAGGATTGTGGTTTTTCCACAGGATCTGTCTGATTGTGACCAGTTTTGCCAAAGAAATTTTCAGCAACTTCCCATTTTGGACTGCAGTTGATGAAAAGCTCTCAAAGACCTCCAATAAAAAAAAAGATGTCCAAATTTCTGATATAGCTAAATAGATTGGTTGTTGTTTAGGCTGACAACAAGCAATTGAGGGAATGGTACACCACCTACAGCATTTAAAACACATGTGCGCACCACCTTCTTCAGTGCAGATGTACAAAAATGCGTCGACACAAACAGAATCTAAATTTGTGAGTTTGATTGATCATCAGAGCATCTCTCTCTTTGCTCTTGCTCTTGACGAAGGCTCTCGCACTTTTCTCCTCTCCTCCTCCTCCTCCCCCTTAGCTTCCCTGCTTAGCCTCTTATGTCCTTGTCTAGTCTCGTGTTTTTTGTTGTACTTTTCCCTGAACACTCTCTCACAGTCTGTTCTCTAAAACCTAAAAGAGGAATTATGGATTGGATCAACTGGTCCCTAAATGCAATTGACACCCCTTTCTCAACGAGAAGTTTGGGCTTGGGTGAGCCTGAGTGCTGAAGAGTGCTCTACCTATTCGAAACCATGGTAACAGGGTTCTTGCTGATCGGAGCTGGCTTGGCCCTGACTTATCGAAGGATTAAGGAAGCGGAACCGGCTGTGAGTTTCTCAAAATGGGCTCATTGAGTCAGCACGGATAAGATCTTGGAAAGGCTAACGGCTGTCGTGAATACTCGAATAAGAGTGCAGACTGGATTACATCTCAGAAGGGCTAGCTCGGAATAACATCTCTGGGTGCAAATGACATCTCGGGGAGGCACACTGTCGTGAGTTCTCAGAATCGGCTCCTTGAGCACAAGAAATGACAACATCACAGAACGCAAGTATGGCGAAGCTCGCGGCTCTCCAACGGGAGATTGAGAGACCAGTGTTGGACTGTAGAACTGCTTTGAAATTCATATGAGCTGTTCGCACTAAAGTAAAAAGCACCAGCTGCGGTCGCAAGGCTAGAGCAGAACAACAACACCCTGATAACGACTGTGTTTAGTCTGTTCCTTCCCATTCCATGCAAGGCCACCAGGGTTGGCTGGAAGACTGTTTACTTAGCCTAGCAGGGCGAAGGACACTGTCTCAGCTGAACTCTGGACACGCACACACACACATATACACTGATATGCACACACTCATCCCCCCTCCCTTTCCAAATGCCTTCAATGCTTGTTCCCTCCTGGGAACACGGCGGGTCTGAGCCCACGCTGGAATGGTAGCGCTGGGCAGAATGGCTGCTGTGTTTGCTTCGGATTACTCCTCACCCCCCACCCGACCCTGTGGTTTGTCACGTGCTACATAATGTTGTGTTGTGGACATTTATGTGCTTTTTTGTGCAGAGGAGTTTTTTTTGTTTCCTGTTCTTATGCTGTCCTCCCAGGAGCCCAGCATGAGCAGAGGTCTCTTTTTTTCCTCTTGTACTTTCCCATTGTAGTGTATTTTTCAGTGTTTGTTTTTTCTGTAACGCTACCGATCTCCGACCTGTATCCCCATGTGATGTCTGTGTTGTGTGTGTAAGGCGAATAACGCCTTGATTGATTGATATGGGAGTGAAAAAAAGGAAAAGGTAATCCTGTAATGAAGAACAAATATATTTATCAAATTCAATGAGAATTATATTTATTTACTTTGATCAAGAAATAAAACCAGACCACAGGACAGTAATTCAGTAATTTAAAAAAGATTTTCAAACATACAGTTTGTGCAGCTGTAATCATGGAGTCAGTCAGGTGGTGTAACTTGGTAACTAAAGTGGCCCATGGGTTTCTCTTTTCAAGCCATAAATATAGTATATTAATAAGCTACCTTTCAGAGGGTTGTTAAAAAAGTGTATAAGCTAAAAAAGGTTCAGTTCATATTTAATTCTAATCTGAGCTGCGTCTGACAGCCAAAGGACACCAGCACTGTTATTACTGTGTTTGTAGTTTGTTTGCTTTTTGTTTCACCGAAGATTACGACACATTTTGTTTTGGAAACAGTCAAAAATTATAAGACATAAATATATTCACCAATAAGGTAATGCAGGCATTACTAAACTGTCAGTGTTTAGAGCCCATCGTGCTGTCGGGACCACAGGATCACAGGTAGATGCACACATTCCTCCTACAGGTGGATGGTTGGAATTTGTGTGTTTAACTTGTAGGTAGGCTGGATGGATAATCAGCACTACATGACAGAGCAAACATTTCAGTTTGATTTGGGGCTGAAATGTTGTTTGAAGGAGTAAATACATTTGAAATCTACAAATATTGAATTATTTTACTGCATTAACACTGTACTGCATAGCTCTGAAATGATATGCTGATTATTTGATCAGTCAAATGGCAGCAAAAATAGGCAGTTATGTTGATGAGTGATGAATCCTTTAAATCTACTATGCAGAAAACAAACTAATTCCAGCATTTCTAACCTGTCATTGCTCATGGGAATGGCACATAAAAGCATTTCTGAAGTGGGGACCTTTGTCTGTTCCAACATACCTAAAATCTACAAAAATAACTATAAATGGTAATCACCTGCTTGAATGCGCATGAATTTAATTTCACGATAAATTATTCAGCTGACACTGGCCTTAACAATAAATGACGGATAAATGAATCTCCCCTCTGCACAGTTTTAAAAATATATATTTAATATGCTTTTTATTTAGTATAATATAATTTTGTTCTGACACACAGGCTAAAGTTTTAGAACAAAGAGCACAATGATTAAAAGAAACAACTGTTATGAGAAAGGATGTTCTTGCTTGGTACGGTTGTGCGCCGTGTTACGCCACCTACCTGCAAGAAAAGACACTACAACATCATTATATGACTTCTGCTGTGATTCTGAGACATAAGAATCATAATTTCCAGGGCTACAAACAGACAACATAAACAACATAAACATAAACATAAAGTTATTTTACCTCAGCCAATGAGAGCATCATGTGTGCCATTTCTTTGTCATTTAGAGGACCAACATACTTTTCGTGAAACCATGTAGAGAAACATTAAATGTACAGAATAATAATCAGTTTAAATATTGGTACAGGTCTTGCTTGATTTCCAAATCCTGGAAACATTTTTCAGTCAAACCTGCCACTATCTACATGTCACTGTGCTCTGGGTCACTGTAACCTGCTCCCTTAAATAATAATAATAATAATAATAATAATAATGGATTGCATTTATATTGCACTTTTCAAGGCACCCAAAGCGCTTTGCAATGCCACTATTCATTCACTCTCACATTCACACACTGGTGGAGGCAAGCTACGGTTGTAGCCACAGCTGCCCTGGGGCAGACTGACAGAAGCGAGGCTGCCATATTGTGCCATCGGCCCCTCTGGCCAACACCAGTAGGTGGTAGGGTAAAGTGTCTTGCCCTAGGACACAACAACCAGGACAGAGAGCCCAGGGATCGAACCGGCGACCTTCCAGTTACACGCTTCCCAACCCCCTGAGCCACGGTCGCCAATAAATAACCAATAAACACTTTGCATTGACATCTCAGTTGGAAAACTATGTAAATGGACCCTAGTTAGGGACCTGTTCAAAGAACATGAGCTACTTTAGTATCTGTGTTACAAATGGAAAGTTATGATTAAGGTGGAAAGCAGATACAGCACAGTAGCAGTGGAGAAGATAGTGAGTTGATGAGAACTTAACATGGCACAGGTCTGCACTCATAAGTATCGAGTTTTT
This sequence comes from Neolamprologus brichardi, assembly GCF_056152115.1. Lineage (NCBI taxonomy): Eukaryota > Metazoa > Chordata > Actinopteri > Cichliformes > Cichlidae > Neolamprologus > Neolamprologus brichardi. Next base: position 42,281,056 of record NC_142104.1, on the reverse strand, counting down.
TTTTTCTTTTTTCTTGGTACTTTTTCAGGTGGGTCAGGTTGGGAGCTAGCACTGGAGGTACAGACATGTAATCTGCAGTGTTGGGGAGTAACGGAATACATGTACCGCCGTTACGTATTTAAAATACAAAATATGAGTAACTGTATTCCGTTACAGTTACCGTTTAAAAAGGTGGTATTTAGAATACAGTTACTTTGTTGAAATAAATGGATTACACGGCGGTACTTCCCTGTTTCATATTGTCGCGGGTCAGGACTGTTTGGGTTTTGTTTGACAGCTACGTTCTGTTGTTCCAGGTGGCAGCGTTACGGTTGCCATGGTTACAGGGTGACGCTCTCGCTCTGCGTGTTTCCTGGGTGAGAGAGGCCTTTTTGTTGTTGTTGTGCTAAGCTAACAGGCAGAATGCTACAGGTATAGCTCTAAAGAATGTAGCATCATAGGCAGTGTAGTCCGTGCTGCAGGGAGAATGGACTGCCATACACGTTATGTGTCTGTGAGCGAGGGAGGGAGAAAAAGGAAAAGTACGAGCTGTCATCGAGCAAAAACGGGAGCTGGAAGCATGTAAATATAATAATAACCACTGCAGCCAAGAAGAGAGCCTGACGAGCCCAGTTGTAAGTAAGCTATTAAGACTCGACTGTACACCGTGTTCGTGTTTTCCTCTGAAACAATAAGTTCTGTTGGAGCAGCCTTTCAACGCCTCTCTCTGTCTCTGCTAGCAAAGTTGACCCAGACAACAAAGTAAAGCTAGTTTTTGGCTACGAGCCCGACACAAACCCACCGTATTAGCCAGAGGTCCCTTTACTACGGTTCGGAGCCGCGGACCTTCAGTAACAGTAATAAATCACAGCAATAGTACATTCATGTAGTTGTAAACAGCATGATAATATATTAAGTAATCCAAAGTATTCAGAATACGTTACTCTCATTGAGTAACGTAACGGAATACGTTACAGAATACATTTTGGGGCATGTATTCTGTATTCTGTAATGGAATACATTTTAAAAGTAACCTTCCCAACATTGCAATCCGTTATTCATACGTCATAGGCAGTAAATGTTCAAAACTTTCATAATCATGCAGATTGTTGCACATGTTTACCCTTCATGCTGGTATAATTACTTCAGCTCACTAAGGGATGAGCTGCTGGAATAGAAATGAATAAAGTGGTTGGTTTGTCCCACTGGACAGCTTTTCAAGTAAAAATCAAGTAGCAAACAGAAAGTCTTTTATCCTGTCTTCCTTCTCTCACCCCAACCGGTCGCAGCAGATGGCCGCCCCTCCCTGAGCCTGGTTCTGCCGGAGGTTTCTTCCTGTTAAAAGGGAGTTTTTCCTTCCCACTGTCGCCAAAGTGCTTGCTCATAGGGGGTCATATGATTGTTGGGCTTTTCTCTGTATCTATGAAGCGCCTTGAGGCGACATTTGTTGTGATTTGGCGCTATATAAATAAAATTGAATTGAATTGAATTGAATTGAAAGTGAAGAAACATTTTTGCTGCGCACACTGAGCCCAGAGCTTCACTGCAAGAAAGTAAAAAATAAATATTTTTTTTTAAAACTGCAATTTTCTGAGGACAGTTTATAAAAGCAATTTCTCCTTACACATGACGGCGGTTGTAGACGATCTTGTTTTGCTGCAGAAAGGTGTGAAATTGTGTTGTCTGAAAACTAACAATGAAATCCAACTGCAGCACGTCCCAGATAACAGACTAGGTAAGCTCACTTATGGTGCCAATCAATCATGTTTACCAAGCCAAGCAAACCACAGCAGAAAAATCAAGGCCAACCAGCACATTGTCTAAGCTTCCTGTCAGTTACTGCAAGACAGCATGTTCTTATTAAAATCACACTGTCATCCAATTTCCTAAAAGAACATTTGCTTTGTCTTAAACGATGTGAAAGCAATCACAGCATTACTATTTTATAGAAAATTTCTTACCTCTATTTGTGATAGAAAGATTGAAGGAGCCGCATCCCACTTCACTTCCTATAAACTCAGCAGGCTTCAAACAAAGTGGTGTTAGTCTGAATATTATGTTTGCAGAGACAAAGTGATTTGTGTCCTGCATTGATGGTGTAACGTTTGCAAGAATGTGAAGCAGCCTGTGTCTAAGCATGAAACACAAAGTATAAAGCTTTTTGCTCATGAAGGTTACGTGTACATACAGCATATTGAAACTTTACGTACATTCATCTTGGGCATTAATACCATTGTAATTTTGTGCTTTTAATAATATCTTTGAACTGCAGAAATTGCACAATTTATTTAGGATTTTCTTTGATTCACACATGTTCATATACCAATGTTAGGGATGGGTATCAAAAACCGGTTCTTGTTGAGAACCGGTTCCCACTGTTTCAATTCCTTGGAATTGTTTGCCATTTTTGCAAACGATTCCCTTATCGATTCCAGTCGCCCCGAATGACGTCACCACGTTGCGGAGCGTCATTTACCTGGCAGGAAACACGGCGCCTAAGCGGCTCAAACGCTCAAAAGTTTGGTTCTACTTTATGAGAACTGATGACAACAGGGCAACTTGCAATACTTGCAAAGTAGAGATTTCATTTAAGGGAGGAAACACTACGAATATGCAAAAGCATTTGCTCACAAAAGACGCGATGACCTTAAATGAATGTCGTGTTTTTAATTCCGCTCCGGACTCGTGAATCTCAACCCAGCAGCAGCGGTAACGTTTGTACGTCCTCTCCCGTTAATGCGGCAGATAAATAATCAACTAACAGTGCAGATTATGTTAGCGCGATCTGCCTTATTACAAAACCTGCCATTACTGTGCGTTTAGGTGACCATGATGAGACAGACAGAGTCTGGCTCAGATGCTGGCAGTTGTCGCTGCAGTCTACCGTAGCGTCTCCTTTCAGGCCAGGATAGACGAATGTCACCGAGCAGTGACTCAGTTTGTGGTCAAAGGCTTGCAGCCGTTTGCCACAGCAGATGATTTTCAGTAAGTGAATGTGTTTAATTGTAGGCAGGGACATTACTGGATATTCTTGTGTAATTGCTACAGAATAATTGATGTTATACTTTGTTATTGCTACAGAAGAATATTTATTTTATTATTTTACATTTACAATTTTTTCCTGGGGACCCTGTGACACCCCATTGAAGAGCCGTAGGCTGGATCTCTTAAGATCTCACTGTTGGGTTTGTAAGGCCATGTTACTCCTAAATTTCTATCTTGTTCAAAGAGCAGATATAAAACAAAGTTCTAAGCTAATCGACCTTAGTGTTCTCCTTTTTAAAAATAAGAATCGATAAAGAATCGATAAAAGAATCGAATCGTTAAACAAAATCAAAAATGGAATCGGAATCGGGAAAATCTTATCAATACCCATCCCTAACCACTGGTCAGTTTTTCCAGTTTTGTATTGAAAACAATGCAGTTTAACGTCTCACTGCACTCTGAAATGAAAGCATAGTACAAATAAACAAATAGAGTGACTCATCAAAGTAGCCACCTTTGGCAGATATAACAGCTGAACACATCCGTGGCTTCTTTCTACAATAGAAATCAAATATTCTCCCATATCTGTTGCAGAAGTTCCCATAAATGTGGACCTTGTAGGCTGCTTTACTTTCACTCTTCTGTCCAGTTCATCCCAAACCTGCTCGATGGGGTTTAAGTCTGGAGACTGTGCTGGACATGCCATGTTTTCAAGCTCACCATCTTGTTCTTTTTTCCTGAGGTGGTTCTGAGGTGACGCAAAAATTTCCCCGTTGTGGGATCAATAAAGTCTTATCTTATCTTATCTTAACCTCTGCCCAACTAGACACCAGAGGGTACTGACTGGAGCTGCAGAATGGTGTGGTAGCCGTTTTGGTTCAGGGTGCCTCTCACTCTGAATCCAGCAAACAGACCCAGACCATCACACTTCCTCCTCCATGTTTGACAGTTGATGCCACACACTGTGGAACCATCCTTTCGCCTTCTCGACTGTGTCAAAGATCCTGCGTGACGAACCAAAGATTTCAAATTTTGAATCATCAGTCCATAATACTGGTGGTGGTCAGAGGGCCCAGTGGCGCCAGTGTCCAGCAGCCTCGCCTCTGTCAGTGCACCCCAGGGCAGCTGTGGCTACAATGTAGCTGTCATTGCCAGTGTGTGAATGTGTGTGTGAATGGGTGGATGACTGGATATGTAAAGCGCTTTGGGGTCCTTAGGGACTGAGTAAAGCGCTATATAAATACAGGCCATTTACCATTTTACCATAATACCTTCTTTCTTCTGTAGTCCAGTGGTGGTTTTTCATGCCCAGGCAAGCCTCTTTGTCTTGTTCTGACATCTTAGCGATGGCTTTATTGCTGCAACTCGTCCTGTCTAACCTGCAGCTCAAAGTCTTCTCTTCACAGTTGAAACTGAGACTTTCTTACTACGACCTCTATTAAGCTGTGATGAAGCTGTCGTCCTGTGAGCCGCCGATCACACAGAAACTTGTCCTCTGATTCAGTCGTGTCTTTGGATCTGCAGACCTCCTCCTGTCACAGTTTGCTTCTGAGTGCCTTTGATGGTGAAGGAAACTGTACTCACTGACACCTTCTCTGTAGGACAGACCTAAGAGTTATGATGATCTGTCTCTCTTCTATTTTCTTTTTCTTTTTTTTGCCTTTTCCCACCATTTTTGTAGCAACACACTACTTTCTGCATTACTGTTCAACTGAAGGTATGGTACCACAGTGTGTTCCAACACTGCTTTTATGCAGACAGAGGGGTTGTAAGTAAACAGCTGTTGGAACAGCTGTAGGAATTAGTAGCACAACAGCTTTAAAATTGTAACCCAGGTTTTGTTCCCTGAAAAGGGCCTTTTGTATAATTCTGAAATGTACATTATTTTTCCGTTTTGGGTAACCTTGCCTTTTGTTAACCTCTGGCAGTTCACCTGTTACCTTTGTACCATTTCAAGCTCTTCATTGGACTTGAACGACTTGAACTGCAATAAATACGTTTGGCCGGTAGTGTGTAAAAATTCACTTAATTTTTTTAACAAGTGGTGCTGAAGCTTGACAAGGCCAAGGCTTAATAAGCTCTCAAGATCAACTACAGCTGGTAGTCCCTCTTTCTTAGCATTAAATTGATTTGTTAGAGAGAAAACATTGCATTAACCAATACTCAGAACAATAGGAAAGTCTGAAGAACTCGGGAAGATCTAAGAAGTAGAACTGTAAATGTACACAAATTGGGAATGTCTCTTGGAGCCATTTCAAAACAATTGCAGTGACCATCTGTTCAGAAAACTTGAACACATCACCACTTTTCCAAAGTCTGGAAATGAGAGAAAATTGGTTATTACCAATTTTTTTTTTTATTACCAATTTTTTATTACCTTACATTTAGATTATTGTAATTCTCTTTTAATAGGGGTTGGGCAGGGCACTTTGTCACGCTTGCATAATTGCAAGCGTGCAAAATGCTGCGGCACGATTTTTAACTGGCAGAAGAAAATTTGATCACATCACTCCGATTTTGGCCTCTCTACACTGGCTTCCAATTGAATTCAGGATCCTTTTATTGGTTTTTAAATCTCTAAATGGTCTGGCACCGGTTTATTTGTCTGACTTGTTGAAGCCCCACGTCCCCACTCGTTTCCTTCGGTCAGCTGAGCAGTTGCTGCTTTCGGTCCCAAAGTCACGGCTGAAACTCAGAGGAGACTGAGCGTTCTCTGTTGCCGCGCCGATGCTTTGGAATAACCTTCCTCTCCATATTAGACCGGCTACATCAGTGCCAGTTTTTAAGTCTTTATTAAAAACCTATTTTTATTCCCTGGCTTTTAACTCTGTGGGTAACTGATATTTTTATTATATATATTTTTTAATTTTATTGCTATATCTGGTTTTATTACTATGTGCATATTAGTATTGTACAGCACTTTGGTCTATCAGGTGTGTTTTTAAAGTGCTACATAAATAAATAAATAAATGATGATGAGGAGGATGTTCAGGAAATACCCAGAAAACAAAGATCGAGCTATTTGGCCAGAATGAGGAGAGGTATGTTTATATTTCACAAGTACTAACAGGAAACAGGATCTAACCAGCAGGAACAATCATCAAAACTGGTTTTGGAATGGAAAGTCCTGAACTCAACCCTACTTTGGGGACTGCTTAATACAGCTGTTTCTGGGTACGGTATAAAAACTGACAGCTAATTGTGTTCAGAGTCCGTTAAGACCCATTTAGCTGATCATGTGGATGTAGTTGAATGTTTACCACCTCTGAGGCCATCAACTTTACAACAGTCTTGAGCCATTTTGGTTATAGTCATCAGGTCCCTTTCTAATCATAATGGGTCCCAGTGTGAAGCAGTCGTAGCATACAAAGTAATTGTGGTTGGTACCTGCTGTATCAGAATAAAGCCAGTCTGTCTCTTCCCCCTCTTCCCTGTATTCATGACACTGATGAGCACAGCAAACAAATGAAAAGCTTCAATAACAGCCAAAGTGATAAAACGCCTCTCTTGTCGTTGGTGAGCTGGAGACCTCCTTTGAGCCTCCAGCAGATAAGACAGAGAATCTCCTGGAGAATCTGCGTCTCGTATCACATGCCACAATGGTGTTGGTCACAAAGCGATACTTGATCTCCATTACACAAATGTCACACCTCATTCCTCTGCAACTATAAAGCTTCTGGGATATCCAAGCCACTATATAGACTGCTGTTTTATCTTTTAGATAATCAACTTAAGAACAGAGGCTGAACGAAACACTGGTGAAAATGTGTTTTTCGTGCATCACTTAACACTCTGAGTCCAGTGTCCTTTCCTGTTTTTATGCTCCTGTGTATATTTTGGTGTGAAATTGGTTTTCTTCTGCTCCAAGCTACTGTGAGCATCTTGATTAGGGGGATGGTACAAACCAATTCTTTGAGTTAAATGGCAGTGAGGGTGGCAGCCCCTTAAATGAAAGCAATCACCAGGCTTTATCTCAGTGCCAGTTTGGTACAAATGCTGCCTGCAAATCTATTAACTGAACAAACCACTTAGATTTTAGAACAAGAGAGAAAATGGTAGCAAAAAAACATGAATATCAATCAACAGAGAAATCACAACCGCAGAGGAGCCATTTATGACATTTGTAATTAGATTTTATACGAGTGGAGTAAATGATGTTTGAAATGAACCAGGAGGAGAGAAACAAAAGAGTATTTTGTGTTATGTACAAATAAACACATTTCTTGATCGTGCTTCAACAGATTCAATGCAATATTCTGATCATGCTAGCTGCTGCAGGTGTGAACACATAACAACAAACTCCTTTTTCTTTTCTACTCTGGAGCTCTCGGGGAAGAAAACGTGATATTGAAATGATTACACATTCATTCAAGAGATCTAAACAATCACTGCACATGAGCATCGCTCATACTGTTGGATTTCCTTTCCAGGTTTCCACCTTATTCCACCTTACACAGCACAGATTAGATATACATGCTCCGATGGTGGGGTCTGTGGCTCAGGTGCAGGATTGACAGATAGTAGAATGGTTGCAGGTGTGGCTTTCAATTAAACTTTATTTATATAGAGCAGCGGTCCCCAGCCTTTTTTGTGCCACAGACCGGTTTAATGGCAGACATTATTTTCACCTTTAAGGTGTCGCGGATAAATACAACAAAATTAAATAATAGGAACAAAACCAAAACTGTGGTATTTTGTAAATATAATAATAAACACGAATTCACTGTGTAATTGTGTAACTTTATTAGCAGCGTCCTCCTGAAATGTGCCAACAACATTGAGAGTAACATCCTCCTCTCTGCCCCTTAATGCTCTCTCTCTCTATAGCAACGCGTAAATATTTCTTTCCAACAACTACAACACAGGAAAAGACTCGGGGAAACCGAGCTAACGATAAAAACCCTGAAAACCATCAATTTCACACCTGAGCCTCAACTCTCACGGCCCAGAACCGAACGACCGGTCCGTGGTCCGGGGGCTGGGGACCACTGCCAACTCATAACAACAGTCGACAGTTACACGAGTCCCTATGAGAAAGAACTTGGTGACAGTGGGATAGAAAAACTCCCTTTTAACAGGAAGAAACCACGGGCAGAATCAGGTTCAGGTTGAGGATGAGGGCAAAGGGAAGAGAGCAAAGAGAGACAGGAAAAAAGACAAACTTCTGGAGAGAGAGGCAGAATACAGTAGTGGTGTATAAACACAGAGAGTGAAAAGATTTGGATGAAGGAGAAAAGCTGGAAGCCCCCCAGCAGCCAAAGCCTAACATAACATAGCTAAGAAATGATTTAGGGTCCCCTGATGCAACCAGAAGTATAAGCTTCATCAAAAAGGCATTTTTTAAACCTAATCTTAAAAGTAGAGACAGTGTTTGTCAAACTGGGAGCTGGTTCCATAGAGGGTTGATATAATAATAAAACCAACAGGGTGTGTCAAGTTTAAAATGAACTCTAAAAGACACAGGCAGCCAGTGCAGAGAGGCTAGCACAGGGGTTATATGCTCTCTTTTACGAGTTCCTGTTAGGAGTCGTGCAGCCGCATTTTGAACCAGCTGCAGATGTTTGAGCAACGGCTGACTGACCCCCACATTAGGTGAGTTACAGTCCAGGCGGGATGAAATAAAAGCATAGGTCACTGTTTCAAGGTGCTGCCTCGAAAGAAAAGATTTTACTCTTCCCAGTCGCCTTAAATGATAGAAACTGGACTTCACCACTGCTCTGATTTGATTTTCCAATTTAAAATCACTGTCCAACTTGAAACCAAGGTCAATAACAGACTTCCAGGGATCCCAAATCAACAGAGGAGGACTCACAGGGACCACTAGGTCCAAACATCAACACTTCTGTTTTCTTTTCATTAAAATTTAAAACAGTTTAGAGCCAACCAAGTTTTAATGTCATCAGAGGTTTTATGAAGGTTTATATATCACCTTTATGAATAAAGGTGATGATGAGTGTTGTGATAGCTGAAGGGTCAGCTTCCCATTCTAAGGCTACGTTCATGCTGCAGCGAAAGCGCATCAAATCTGATTTTTTTGACCCTATGCGACCCATATCCAATCATGGTATGACAGTGTGAACAGCACAAATCCGATATTTTCAAATCCGATCTGGGTCACTTTCGTATGTGGTACTGAATCCGATACATATCCGATGTTTTAGAAAGCGACTGCTGTTTGAACAGTCAAGTCGCATTAAATCCGTCTTTTACGTCACTGACACAAGACAGACGCCAATTATCAGCACCGGAGAAGACATCGTGAACGCTTCCTGGCCATCCGGTGAAACTGAAGACAACGTTGGAGAAACGTGAACATTTTATTTGTACTGTATAATCTGCAGATTCTGACAGAAATCTGCAATTATCCTTTGAAGCAGCGCTCCTCTAAAACAGCAATAAGGATCATTATTAGGTTATTTACATTATTATGTAAATAACAAAATAACTTAAAGCAAAAATTGGGAAACATGAAGTCCGAAGTCTTTATATTAAGGTCCATCAGTCAAACATACTGTTGCTCTGGGTCTAAACAGAGCGCGCTGTGTGTGACGTCTTCTTTTGCGCATGCGGCCGCTTTGAGCGTTCACACTAGAGCGCGTTTGCTGTCACATTTTATTTGTAGTGTGAACGAGCAGACAAAAAAATCAGATTTGATCAAAAAATCGGGATTGAGCATCAAGACCTGCAGAGTGAACGTAGCCTAAGTGTGTACATGGGGATATCCACCAATATGGTAAATAGACTGATTCTTACAAAGCACTTTTCTGCTCTCCCAGAGTATTCAAAGCACTTAGTACAACATGCCACATTTACTCATTTACACAAGCACTTTCTTCTATGATTTTAAGTGCCTATACAAGGGCAAAATGTATAGACTATAGCTACTAACATGTGGACCTCCTGAGAGGTAATTACTCTCTCTACAGAGAAGGGAAGGAGACTTTTGGACTGACTGAGAAAGGCAGGAGGACACTCAGAGGTTGGGCAGCTGTGCAGCTTTTCCTTGGCTGTGTAAATAAAAGCGTGTGAGCAATAATCACTCAGTTTCTGAGGAGAACCTGCTACACATGCATGTCATTAAAGTAGTTAATATAATTAAGGCAAAACCATACACTAATTAAACTGTGCTTATCTGATATTCGAAGTGTATGGAGTGCAACTATTTAATCAGCATAAATAAGCACAGTAAATATGGGTCTTTATCCACCTCAAGTGTGGAGAGATTTTTCTTTTCACTGCAGTGCAATCATCATCACTCTGGTGTTCATCAGCTGTTAAAGAAACTAAAAATCAATCTTCACTGGCTTCTAATGGAAAACATCTATAGGAACTGATGTGTTTTATCAGCAGAAGCTTAACAAATGACAAATTAACAGCAAACAGGAGCACTGAGTTTTAGTGTTAAAAACAGCAGCTTAAAGCAGCATTATATTTACTTCCTTTATTTTTGCTTGAGTCATGTCACCAATAACTTGCTTCCCCTTCAACTTGTTTTACTTCCACTTGGAAGAACAAGCAGTTTTTTTGTTCAGTGACATTTATATGGACTTTTCCTTGTATGCTGAGAAAAAGAGGAAAATAAGCCAAACTTCTCAAAAACAAAGGAAATATAATACAAAAAAGAAGACTAATTTAAATGTGGAATATGAGTTTAATGGTTTTTATTATTGTCAACAAATCACAAGTAAATACTAAAACCAATACTGCTTTAGTCTTTGTCAGTAATATCTGACCTCTCTGCTCTATGGTTTCCCTTGTGCAAAAACACAAAGTACTTAAATGTTTTTCTTCTCAAACAGGAGAAAATGTATTTGGTTGGGCCTATTTTCTGTATTTGAGTCTCTCATAATTTGTTTGGAAAACAGGAAATAACTACAGTGATTTACTGAAGAGTACAAATATACATGGAAACGCAGCATACAAGGCAAAAAAAAAAAAGAAAAAAGAGTTTGCATCATTCTGAAGAGCTGCAAAGTTCATATTTGGTGTGGCTACCATATTTTTCAACACTCGATACCACTTTTTTATGTCCGATACCGATATTTGGATATCTGCCGATACCGATATGAATCCAATATAGTGTTTTTTAATCAATAAAACTGTTTTTTAATATCTTGCTGCTTTTTGTATAAGTTCATACTCAAGTTAAAAAAAACAAAACAACAACACTAAAGCTATTCTGTTCTACCTGTATGTAAAAAATACAGTGCACCCAAAATATTTCATAGTTCAGCAATACTGATCAATCTAATAAACTTAAACCTGCTCCATCCTCCCTATTCTGGTATTTTAAAGAGTACTTAGCAGAAATATTAAGCAACCTAACTAATAGGGCTCTAAAACTCCCAGCAAAAAAAAAAAAAAAATAGGGAACCACCCCCGAAAAAAAATGCCCAGAAATAAATGATTTTTCAAGAATAATTAAATAGATTCAACATCTTTCTTCAACAGAATTGCAGACTGCACAGATGGTATCTTCCCAAAGGAAAAAGTACTATAGCTTACTAGGGTTTATTAGACTTAACAGTTACTATATACAGTAATGGACTTCTATACATTTTACATCAGATTAAAACTTTGGGTGTAAGATTCAGATAATTATTTATTAAAAGCTGGACATTTTAAAGGAGAATAAGAAAGAAAAGTCTGTCGTTGTGCCCCCTTTTCCCTGTTCATGCCCTATCAGCCCCCCTGGCTAAACTTTGCTAGATCCGCCCCTGCACAGTTACAGCCGTCAGCTACGTAGAAAAAGATCCTGGTGTAGAAAGTAATATTAAATAAATTCTAACAAACAAGAGAAACGGACTCGCAACAGAAAAGCCGATCAGCTGACCATTGATCAGTTTCATGATTGAAGTAGCAGCAGGAGAGAGGGATAGAGAGGCAGTCGCTCCATATATCTGTTGTTAAGCTTAACGCGGGAACGCTTTACAAACATTCAGAGATGAACTTACACACTTGCTTTACTTCTCTCTGGGAAAACTTCCTCGGAGATGAAATGCTGGTTTGGTAGCGAAGCTACAAATACACACAGCCACTCGATCACGTGACGCATACTGCTGCGACGTGCTACGGTTATGAGCCGAGGTACGCCGTGTCGCAAGTTGTGTGAGGTGCTTTTTTGATATTTAATGGATCCGATCCAGTAATTTACGTCAGTATCGGACCGATACCGATACCGATACGTAATATCGGATCGGTCCATCTCTAATTTCTTGTCTGGACTGGTTCTCTGGGCCTCTTGATTGAGCATTTCAAAGCTATTCTTTGGATGTTTGTCCCATAAAGGCTAAAAATCCAATCTTCCAGTTGTGCAGATTTTGGGTTAAATTGAAGACATTCACAATAGTAGGATGGAAAGGTGTGTGTCAGCATTTTTAATAGCTGAGTGCTCGGCCTCTGAGGTAGAATTTGTCTGTTTTACTGTGCAGTCAACAAAGGTGAAATCCTCAAAATAGAAGACAATAGGCAGATTACGTGTAAGTAAGTAGAAACAACGTTGTTTTGGAAGCAAACAAGCAGCAGTTGAACAGATAGTATGCTAACACTATCCGGTTGACTGCTCAGATGCACAAGTGCTGGTACCACCGATTTTCAGCCCAGCTTTTGTATATCTTGGCCTACGTTAGCCGTTCTGCCATATTTCCCTTCCCGAAAGCCATTTGCCTTGACTGGTTGGGGGAGAGGGGAAGGAGAAGAGAAAGGATAAAGAGAGCACTGAGACAAAGACCACAGGAAAAAGAGGACAAAATGTAATGACATGCTGCAGCGGTGTATAAAATGAGGTGTATGGAGATCTGCCTTACCGTACCACTGTCTCACTATCCTCACAGAGAGCCTCACATACTTCTCTACCACAGTTCCTGACTTGGTACCTTATCATACACTTTCTCTACATCCACAGTACAGCTCCCTCTAACTTTCTTCATCAACACTCTCAAACCAACTATTGAATCTGTAATGCACTTCTCGGCATGAAGCCACACTGCTGCCCATTGGTCATCACCTCCCTTCTTAACCTTTCTTCAAAAACTCTTTCCCATAGCTTCATGGTATGGTTCATCAACTTCATCCCTCTGTAGTTAGGACAGCTCTGCTGAAAACTGTTATCAGTACACTTTTTCCTCAGGCATCATCTCACTATATTGTGTTGAGCAATGAGGTGGAAAAAGTCCCCATCACTCATCACATCACGATACCTCAACAGGGATGTTATCGGATCCAAACACCTTTCCACTTCCTGTTCAAGACTGTCCTAATTTCCTCCTAATTAACCTCTGCACTTCCTGATTCACTAACTTTCCCTTTATCCAGCCTTATCTCTCATCTTTTTCATTCATGAACTCCTCAAAATACTCCTTCCATATTCTCGACATCCTTTCTTTAATCGTTAGTACTTTTTTCCCTAATCTGTGGGACATCCTTTCCAGTTCAATCTCTCAGTCTTGACAATTCTTGATGATCTGCATGTTGGATGTGTAGCTTTTTTAGACCAGAGGCCCCACCTGACATAACCCTTCCCATTTATCCAGGCTTGAAATTCTTCGATCTTTGCCCACGTAGGGATAGATGTTTTGTTGAATTTTGGTGAACCTCGGCTTTTCTGGACATTCATTTCAGTTTATCCAGAGCAGTTGCAAGGATTAGACTATTATCTAGTGCTATTTAGCAATCATTTCATGTTTGGTTGGCATATCTTCTGCTATCTCAACCCCTTCAAACTAAATCCAGGCTCTGCATAACTCAGCTCAATGCTCTCTTCAGCAAGCCGGTCCGTGTTACCAAGCTCAAACTCTCAGTCTAATCACTCCACTCGATCATTCCAGCAGCCACCCCTTCAACCCCCTTGGGGCATATACTCATGTTCCGCTAGAGACAAATTCTTTAGCAATTCTAGTGAAAATAATTGCATTTGCCCCTCTGCTCTGCAGTGCTTGTAGCAAGAAATTCAGAAGTGCATACATTAAAGTTTGTTTTCCCATTAATTGCATCTCGCTCTATGTAGAAGATGATGATTGATTCCACCCTCCAGCTCAGTCCTAGGTCCAGTAGTAGCCCATATGCTCTGTATGAGTAACCCACTTAAAAGCAGAACTTTTTACTCGAGTCACTTTGCTATTCAAAAGCCTTACGGACAGTACACTCATAGTGAAATCTAGTTGCAGCCAAAGCAGAAGTCCTCAGGAGAGACGTTTTCTTCAGGGGCAGGAGAGATCTTTGCTAACTGAAATAGTAGGAACTGTGCAGAAGCTCAAGACTGCTCACTCAAAAGAATTACATGAACTTGCACTACGATAACATACGTGCGACAAGGGTGTTTGAGTTTTTTCTTTACCAAATTATATTCATTAGTGTAACTATTAGTCAGAGTGTATCAATAGAATTCAGAGTGACTTTATTGGGTGGGACTGGACTACCAAGCTGCCTCCCCTGCTTGGCGGTCTGAATCTCTTTAATATCACTCCACACTACACGCAGAATTTTTCTTAAATATTTAATTTTGGCAGTGTGACTCTCCTGTTTGGTTGCATTAGATAAAGGTTGGCTCAAATGTTATTTGTGATAACCAGTGTTGGTCAAGTTATAATTAGTTACTAATTACTGATTACGTTCCCAAAAAAGTAATCCCATTACTTATTTTCGAAAGTGATTACTTACTTAGTTTCTTGAAAACGTGATACACAACCTGAATACGTAATAAAGCAACAGACCTTTTAGCCCAATTCTACTTTTTCTACATAATCTATTATATATATATAGTATATATATATAAATATATATATATATTATATATATATATATCTATATCTATATATATATATTATATATATATTTTTTATATATATATTATATATATATATATATATATATATATATATATATATATATATATAAAATATATATATATATATATAATATATATATATATAAAATATATATATTTATATTTTATATATATAATATATATAATCAAATGAAAAAGTCTCTTTTAAAAATGTGTTTTATTAGTTTTAATCTTTTAACTTACTGCACATTGTATCAAGCAAAAATTAAATTATATGCAACAGTGTTTGACTTGAAGAAATTATTTAACATTTAAACCTATTGTCTGCATATTCCAGCATATAAAACAAAATAATGTTTTGTGTTTACACTCTTTCAAATAGATGCAAGTAAAACACAGCAGAAAATAAATAAAATCAAAGACTCAGCAGCTCTTAAATCTATTGTCAGCTGTTTAGCAGGAGTGGGGCAGGTGGAGGTTTGCCCACAGCGGTCATGTCAGTGGGGGGATCCGGGGGTTTGTCTGTGAATGTCATGTTCCTGTGGCAGCGTGCTCGCTGCTCGCTCAGATTAGAAGTTAAATTTTTCGCTGTAGAAAGAAGTTTTCTTCCCAGGCAGAGTGCACAGCGGACGCTAATGTTTGTGTCACATTTGACAAAATCAAACTCAAAGTAATGTGAATACCGTATTTTCTGGACTATAAGCCGCTACTTTTTTTCCAGGTTTTGAACCATGAGACTTATACAAAGGTGCGGCTATTCTGTGGATTTTCCTTCCACCACTAGGGGGCGCTCTAACCAGAATTAGAATCAAAAACAAGATAGACGAAAAATCAATGCAAAGAAGAATACGCTGCGTTTTCTTTAGCAGATAGAACACGCACGACAAATTGTCAACTGGTAATTATTTTCAAATCCTCGCCCCTTCATCATGGAAACCACACAAAGAAGTTCGTATGATGCAAGTTTTAAGTTGAAGGCCATCGATCTTGCTATCCAAGAAGGGAAGAGCTCATGCAATGCCAAAAGTCGAGAAAATCTTTCAGAGAACATAAAAGCAGGTGGACTGAACTTGTCCTGGAGGACTGGGTGAACACACAGAGAGCAGGTGGCTCGTACGTCACTGTCATGAGACACTCTCACAAACAAAATCATGATTTAATAACGCAGTAATACAGAGTGCTTACAGGAAAGTAACAGTAATCTAATTACTTTTTTTGCAATAGTTATCCCTTACTTTACCAGTAACTTGAAAAAATTAATCGGATTACAGTAACGCATTACTATATTGTAACGTGTTACTGCCCATCTCTGGTCATAACTGCTCAATAATTTGAATGGCGTGTCCATTTCTATGTCTTTATATTTTCTTCTGTCCTCAATTCTTCCTGCATATAGCGCCACCTTCAGGTTTGGGAGGTACTATCATTGGTGATAGTTAGCAGGAGTAGACCTTCACAGTTTCTGCTGTTTTCCAGTCCTCCAGAGGAATAACTTCTGTCTCATGGCATGCTTGTTATAAGATTTAGAATTAGCAATACATGCATCCCCATATTACATGTCAAATATAGTCTCCCTGGACTTTTTCTTCTTGCATCTGATTCAAGTCCAGCATCATCTTGGATCCATATGTTTGCTTACATAATGTTTTCTTACCCTGTGGTTCTGCTTTCCCATTTCTAAGTCGCTCAAGTCTAAAACCACTGCCGTGTCGACATATAGCTGGTGGTGGTGCCAAAGTCTCTTCCATCTTTAGTTACACTTCTCCTCCTATTAACAGGTGTGTCATTCTCTGAGCTTCATCAGCTGCTAATCTTTCTGTTGGCTCTCCTTTCACTATGTCAGGGGTCGGCAACCCTGGGCATGCGTGCCACAGTTGGCATGCGAAGGGTTAACTGATGGCAGGACCATAGCTGGACTGGCCATCGGGCACACCTGGCATTTGCTCGGTGGGCCGATGGTGATTTTTAATTTTTATGGGCCGATGATTTTTTTATTTGTTTATTTTATAACAATATAAACAATGAAATGAGGTGGATTGGCCAGATGCTGGCAGATGTGTAAAAATAACTCAGTTGTTTGGTGGTGGCTGTGGCGGAGCTGCCACAGAGGCCAGCAGGTGGATGAGGGAAAGGTGAGGCAGGAGGAGCAGAGACCCGAGGCGGCCACCAGGTGAACTGAGCTTCAGGTAAGAAGTTATGACCTGCAGTCTATCTGGGTCAGATATAAACCAAGTTTAGGTGGAGTTTATTTTCGTTGTGCTGACTTTTTACAGTCAGTTACAATAACTCGTACTGCGTGCTAGCTAGCATGACGGAGTTTCTATACAGCTGGGTTTGATGCTACCGGTAGTGAACTTTATTTCATAAGGTTAGTTAGTAGAGTTGCCAACCGTCCCGTATAAAACGGAATCGTCTCGTATTCAGAGAAAATATTACGCGTTTCGTATTGAGGTGAAAAGGAACAGTTTGTCCCGGACTTCAGCTACAATGAAATAAGACACAAAGCTGGATTTATTCTGTCTTTACGCTGCACAGCTGCCTCTTCTTCTCTCATTCTCTCCCCCTCCCTCTCCTGTTTCTACTTCAATCATGAAACTGATCAATGATCAGCTGATCGGCTTTTCTCTCTTGTTTGTTTATCGCCCACTTTGCGCCAGAAAGAGGAAACCGCTGGATGTCGCGCTAAACAACAGCAGCACGTTGTTTAGTGTCGATAGCCCCTGATCCCCGTTGCAGGGTCAGCCTTTACTCTGCTTTGCTTTACCCCTTTTCTCACTCACCATCATGCAATTTATTCATGTTATGCCTTACTCTGTGCCTTTGCAAGTATGCTGCCAATGTTAATATGTTTTATATTGTGTAAGATGGAATTTCCAGCCATGGTAAGACTGCTTTTTATTCTTTGGGGCCCTGGTATAATTCCCATCGCCACTGAGATTCCGTGTTGCTGTGATGGCCATTCGAGTTTAACTTCCAGATAGCTTTGTTGAATTCTGTATGATTGTAATGAAGCTTATGCTTAAGTTCAATAAGGAAGCTTTGTAATCACACATTTGTCAGCTTCCCAGGTGCTTGGTGGGTAATCTATGCTTTACATCACTTCCACTTTCCCACGATGTCAAGCCTTCTCCATTGTGGAGGCCTTCATGCAACCCACCTCTGCCTCATTCATATTATTCAGTCTCCATCCGAACCTTCATCTTCATCTTCACCACCAGCATCTATACTCTGTGGGGTCCTGGTCTATTTCCCATCACTGCTGGAATTCCATTCTGCAGTGATGGGTGATCTAATCATGTAATAGCTTGACTGAATTCTGTATATCAATAAATCCTGTTCAATTCTTTCTAATGATCTCTCATTATTAAAATAAAATTGAATTGCTCCAGTCAGCCTGGGGTTTGGTTACTGGTGATCCCTAACTGCCCATAGATGTGAATGTGAGGGTGAATGTGAGTGTGAATGTGGTGGTCTCTCTGTGTTGGCCCTGCGACAGACGGGTGACCTGTGCAGGGTGTACCTTGATTCTCATCCTCTCTAGACTAGGACAGGGTCTGGGATAAGTTGTAGGGTTATCTCAGATAAGCCTAGGAGATTGGATGGGTAGGAACTAATGGAACTTTTAAAGGAGTAACCACACTCAAAAATGAGTTCATAAAAAAGTTTGTAAGATTAGATAAAATATTCTGGCTTCAGATTTGTGACCGATCGTTGATCTTTGTCACAAAATCCTCAGTTTTAGACTAAAGACTGCATTTGTTTGTTCTGCTTCTCCTAAAGGCTCTGGCTCTTAAAACCTCAGAGTTGTGTATAACACGTGTTAAAAATTAAACAAATAACAATTATAGTTAATCATCACATTACTCTTTTTCCTCCAGTAACCCAGTAAAATGGAGAGAATGTTGTCTCCGGGATTTCAGCTGATAATTAGCATTAACTAGCTTAGTAGCTTACATAGCGTATTAGCATAGGGTAGCATTAGCATAGTCACGAGGGAACAAATACACACAATAGCAGCTGACATACACAACATCATGTAAACAGAACCCATCTTCTGGCATTCACACACAGCAATAAACCAAAACCCAAGAGATACTGGTGAGAGGACACAAGGAAAAATGCTGGCTATCAGCAGCTACAAAGGCAGACTAGCAGCACACGGAACAGAGTGGTGCATTCAAGGAGCGTCAGCATAGACATGGTGAGTTCAATGACGTAGGACATATCAATTTCCACAGCGCAAACGCTATCTATAAACAAACCACAACACTTCAACCAAGCAAACAACATGTAAACAGTGGGCTTTCTAACACCCAGTACTAAATAGAATAGCCATATTACAGTTACTAAGTAAATTAAGTTACTTAAGTTATATAAGTTGATATAGGCCTTCTCGTCCAACATCACGCGTGCTCGTGGAAGAATGGTCAAAAATTCCCATAAACACTCCCCTAAACTTTAACTCAGAAGAATCAAATCCTATGGATTAAGAATGGGATATTACTCCAGTTCATACACATTTGAAGGCAGATGAGTGAATACATGCAATATATTCAAACTTTAAACCATAGCATTTTCATTCTTTCATTCTCAGAGCAGAAATGTTACAAAAAGCCTCAAAACTGGAAAATGTTCTGCGCAGTCAAAATCTTTACGTAGGTCTACTTCCTGTAATCCAAGTGTACATGTAATTTTTACCTGTCTGTTCTTATTTGTATGTATGTGTTTTATGTATACATGTATACATGCCTACTATATATTTTGGCTATGTATAATTCTTATATTTTGTTTATGTTTAAAACATCTAAAAAAAAATCAATAAATACATTTTTGTAAGAAAGAAAAAAGATAACAAAACCTGCCAAAATATAACAAAAAACAAAGTGAAAAGAATAAGGAAATTACACAAAACAGATGTGTTAGCAAAGTTAGCAAAGGGAGGAAATACTTGCAGTAACATACTTTGTTAGCACAGGGGTAGCTCGATGTTTTCGCAGTATTGCGAGGGGCTAAACCTCCTCAAGCAGTGTGTAGGTAGCTGCTCGATATTGTGCCTCCACCTGCTAGCCTCTCGCCTCTTTCCTCTCCTCTTTCCTGCATCAGCAGAGTAATGAGTTCTCCTGACTAAGAGATCAAACTGGTGCATCCATCGTCCCCTGATTAATAACTGTCACCACACACACTGGGGAATGTTACCCATCTCCCAGAAGCAGAAATCAGGGGACCAAGAGGAAGTGTGCATAGATGTGCATTCATTATGTGTTTGTACTACACACATTAATGGGAGCGAGGAGTAAAAATGGCTGAGAGACATCAAGCAAGACTGGAGAATTTGTGGTGTGTATTGTACACCACACGTGCACTCCAGCCTAACCCCCAGCTTGCAAGAAACTGCAGCTTATTAAGGCTAATTGGCTTCTTTATGGACCCTCGGCTCATTATCTGGACATTTTCAGAACCCTTATAGGATCTGTTTGGCCATCATGTGAATCTGGAATATATGCCACATGTCTCGGGGTTATGATTAAGCTCTTGTCTGGTATTTCTGGTACTGTATGACTAAATTCACTGCACTTTGTATAATGCAATCTTATATTGCAACTGTTTTCACTGCAATGCGCATTTTTAAAACTATTTCTATAACAACACTAATTCAATGTACTTCGTATCGTATTAATGATGGATAAGCATTTTTGTGAAATTCGAATCACCTACACACTTACATAAGAGCTTTACAGCAACTAT
Organism: Neolamprologus brichardi; assembly: GCF_056152115.1. Classification (NCBI taxonomy): domain Eukaryota; kingdom Metazoa; phylum Chordata; class Actinopteri; order Cichliformes; family Cichlidae; genus Neolamprologus; species Neolamprologus brichardi. The sequence continues at coordinate 42,260,562 of NC_142104.1, read as the reverse complement.
TACTACATTATTGTTTATATTATTGCAGAGTCTTTACCACTCCACATGCAAGGTCTTAAATAATCAGGCCCCATCTTATCTTAATGACCTTGTAGTACCATATCACCCTATTAGAGCACTTCGCTCTCACACTGCAGGCCTACTTGTTGTTCCTAGGGTATTTAAAAGTAGAATGGGAGGCAGAGCCTTCAGTTTTCAGGCCCCTCTTCTGTGGAACCAGCTTCCAGTTTGGATTCAGGAGACAGACACTATCTCTACTTTTAAGATTAGGCTTAAAACTTTCCTTTTTGCTAAAGCATATAGTTAAGGCTGGACCAGGTGACCCTGAATCCTCCCTTAGTTATGCTGCAATAGATGTAGGCTGCTGGGGGATTCTCATGATGCATTGAGTTTTTCCTTTCCAGTCACCTTTCTCACTCACTATGTGTTAACAGACCTCTCTGCATTGAATCATATCTGTTATTAACCTCTGTCTCTCTTCCACAGCATGTCTTTATCCTGTCTTCCTTCTCTTACCCCAACCAATCACAGCAGATGGCCCCGCCCCTCCCTGAGCCTGGTTCTGCCGGAGGTTTCTTCCTGTTAAAAGGGAGTTTTTCCTTCCCACTGTCGCCAAAGTGCTTGCTTATAGGGGGTCGTATGATTGTTGGGTTTCTCTCTGTGTGTTATTGTAAGGTCTACCTTACAATATGAAGCGCCTTGAGGCAACTGTTGCTGTGAATTGGCGTTATATAAATTGAAATTGAAAATATATGTTGTTAGTGTTTGTAATTATCTTTGTGACACAAGCCTTCCTGTCTGTGCTCATAAACAAACATGTTTCTCATCGATGGACCACAAAACAAGACACTTTTTCGTCAGTGGTTTATTTATGGAATGGAGTGATTAACAGCTACAGTGAGTTCATCAGTTAACAGAAAAGGGAAAACACTGACTAATGAATCCCTACAGCCTACAGTATGAGTCGGTGTACGAAACGTACCCACGTGTTGCCTGATTCTGTCTTCTGTCAGAGTAGCAGCTTATTTTTACTGTTCTTAGGCAACACAAGCCTGTACTAATAAAAATACACTTAGTGTTACAACCTACAGTATAACATGTCAGAAAGTAACACAGTATACTTGCTTGCTTGCTTGCTTGATTGATTGATTGATTGATTGATTGATTGATTGTGGATAAGAACCAAAACAGTCGCAAAAGAATGAGCAAATGCTGTGAACACAAATCTTTCCACACAGTAGGAGTGGGTGATCTGAACCAAAAAGAAAAACTTGACACCAGACAGCTCTTTCTAACAAGAAATTTAAGCTGTTACACTAAACCAGACTTCACATGGCGCTCATAGTGGAGAGCTCACTGAGGTTCAATTCAATTTCTAATTCAATAATTTCGTTTTGTTAATATGACACTAAATCACAGCAGCAGTTTCCACAAGGTCCTTTATACTGCAAGGCATACAATAACACAATAACACAACTCAACAATCATATGACCCCTTATGAGTAAGTGCTTTGTTGACAGTGAGAAGGAAACCGTCCCTTTTAACAGGAAGAACCTCTCTAGCAGTACCAGGCTCAGGGAGGGGCGGCCATGTGCCACAACTGGTTGGAGGTCAGGGAAGGAAGACAGGACAAAGACACACTGTAAAAGAGAGGGTCAGATATTAATATCAACTAATGATTAAATGCAGAAAAAAAGGTGAGTGAAGAGGAAACACTCAACAAACATTGCATCATGGCAGGCCCCCAGCAGTCGAGGAATATTGCAGTGTAACTAAAGGAGGATTCAGATTCTCACCATATGCTTTGTCAAAAACGAAAGTTTTTAACCTGATCATAGAAGCTGAGAACGTGTCTGTCTCCTGACTAACTTTAGAGATATTGCACAAATGAAAAAAGCAGTTCTTAAAGGAGTTTATACTAAAGGACAAAAAATGACTCCAAGATTATTTACAGTGTTACTGGAGGACAAAGCAAAGCTATCCAGACTAAGCATCTGGTTTGATACCGAAAGATTTTCAGGGCCGAGTACAATAACCTCAGTTTGATCTGAATTAAGAAGCAGAAAGTTAGCGGCCATCCAGGTCTTTATGTCTTTAAGACATTCCTGCAGTTTAACTCATTGGTAGGGGTGGGGGAAAAAATGGATACTGTGTAGTATGGTGATATTTTGTTTGCTAATAATGTATCGATACAGGGACAGCAGAAATCGATATTTTGTTACAAAAAGGTTTTTGTGCTCTGACTTCAGAGCATGTTGATCAGCTCCTTTTTCTGAGCAAGAATCCTGACATTCCTTCACTGTCCAAATGTGTTTAACTTGTTTTTGGCAGCAATAAACATGACAGTTTACTTATTTTAATTTAAGACATGTTTTATTTTAATTAAGTTTAAAAGTTTTTTATTTAATTTAAAATTATATTTTGTTTTAATTTACTTTCAAATTCTTCAGTTGCTGAATGGGCTGCATAGTTTTCATAAACTGCATAGTTCAGAATAGCTATAATTGTACCAGATGGTTGCGTTCAGTTAAGTTGGACTAGACTGTAATACAAACCGTTCAGTTTGTCAACAATAAAACTGAAATGAGAGAAAGACTGAGTGTGAGACTTTGATATTAGATAAAAAGAATATTGATAAAGTTTACCTTTATGTACAGAATCTGAATATCGCAAAATGTTTTAAAAAATCGCAATAATATCGTATCGTACGTTAAGTATTGTGATAATATCGTATCGTGGGATGTATGGTGATTCCCACCTCTACTGATTGGTGTGTGTTATCTGGCTTCATGGACAGATAGAGCTGGGTGTCATCTGCATAGCAGTGTAAATTTATGCTCTGTCTTCTAATGATGCTGCCTAAGGGAAGCATGTATAATGTAAACAGAATTGGTCCTAGCACTGAACCCTGTGGAACTCCATAATTAACCTCAGTGTGTGAAGAGGACTCTCCATTTACATGCACAAATTGGAGTCTATTAGATAGATATGATACAAACCACTGCAGCACTGTAATACCTACAGCATGTTCTAATCGCTCTAATAGGATATTATGGTCGACAGTATTGAACGCTGCACTGAGGTCTAGCAGGACAAGCACAGAGATGAGTCCACTGTCAGAGGCCATAAGAAGATCATTTGTAACTGTAAATGCAACACTGGCACGGCTTTGTTGAAGAATTAGTATTTTATCAGTCAGGGGTTTGGTGGCTGTGCCCAAGCTTTTAAATGTTCAAGATAAAACTATATTGATATAAATAACACTGTCATAATCTATACCTGTGTTGAAATCATTTTGATATATTGCTAAAATTCAATATATTCTCCAGTCTCCTGCAACACAGTGGTGCAGCGGTTAGCACTGGTTAAAATTGTGGTTACTCTGGATTACTCCCACAGTCCAAAGACATGGGTGTTACGTTAATATTACATAAAGTCCTTAAAGCATATAGAAAAAACACTGTATTAAAGCATGGCCAAATCTGGTATGAAGTTTAAAGTGTTTTGAATACAGTAAATTCCATTCTCCACTAAACCAACATGCTAATACAAAGCCAGTACAAAAATCACCCTGGACTTTGATTAGTGCAAAAAACTAAGGGTATAAAATTTCATTTTCAGTTTTTTTGAAAATCAATCTTTTCATTTTAATTGTAGAGAGATTTGTCCAGTTTCTGCAGACAAATCAGTCATTGTATTTGTCATAGCAAGTAACAGTTAAGTAGCTAGCAACTGCTAATTTCATACAATGTGCAACAAGTTATTTCAGAATACTTGCCCCCATTTTATGTAAAAATGTCATAAAAATACAACAAAAACCAACTATAAATGATCTGTAAGCAACAAAACAGCATAAAAGAACAAAGGCCCCGATTCTATGCAGCTGATGCTGAGCTCTTTTAAGTGAATGTGGAAGCCATCCTTCTCATGGATCTTTCCTCTGAATATTTCCAACCACTGTACCACATACAGACATACATAGATACAGTGGGGACATATAGGAAATGAATTATTTATATGTGCTGTAAGGGCTAAAAGTGGGTCAGTGTGCACTGCTGTGTGCTCTCACCAACAGCATACTGAGAGGTACAGAACAAACAATCTTGACTATAACCCCCCTACCACCAAAAAAAAAATATCAGTACAATTTAGTTTCATTTTAATAATCTCTAAATTAAAAACTGCCTTGACTCAAAATGGCTAAACCCCCCATAAAATGAGAGGTAGTGCTGGCTATCATAGCTAAAGGTAACGTCTCTGGTTGCTCATGTTAAAGCACATAGTTAGGGCTGGATCAGATATTGTTGTCAATATTGTTTTGTGTTTGTATTCATACAAAAAACAGTAAAAGAAAGATTGTGCATGTGTGGGATTTGTGTTAATCTGTGGAATTGTAGCCTCAAGTTTATATTGTTAACTGGTAACTATTAGAGGTGGGAATCACCATACATCCCACGATACGATATTATCACAATACTTAACGCACGATACGATATTATTGCGATTTTTAAAATATTTTTGCGACATTCAGATTCTGTACATAAAGGTAAACTTTATCAATATTCATTTTATCTAATATCAAAGTCTCACACTCAGTCTTTCTCTCATTTCAGTTTTATTGTTGACAAACTGAACGGTTTGTATTACAGTCTAGTCCAACTTAACTGAACGCAACCATCTGGTACAATTATAGCTATTCTGAACTATGCAGTTTATGAAAACTATGCAGCCCCTTCTGCAACTGAAGAATTTGAAAGTAAATTAAAACAAAATATAATTTTACATTAAATAAAAAAGTTTTAAACTTCATTAAAATAAAACATGTCTTAAATTAAAATAAGTAAACTGTCATGTTTATTGCTGCCAAAAACAAGTTAAACACATTTGGACAGTGAAGGAATGTCAGGATTCTTGCTCAGAAAAAGGATCAACATGCTCTGAAGTCAGAGCACAAAAACCTTTTTGTAACAAAATATCGATTTCTGCTGTCCCTGTATCCATACATTATTAGCAAACAAAATATCACCATACTACACAGTATCAATTTTTCCCCCACCCCTAGTAACTATGTGACACTGAGTTTTAGGACATTTTACAGAGTAACAATGTAAAGTAACGAGCAGTGTAACAAATCGCTTTCTCCTGTCAGTTATGAATTAACATATATACATAATGTACGATATATGACTTTTTTGATTAGCTCCCCCAACGCTCTTTAAAGGTCAGCAGTCCCTGTATGATCATCTATTTCTAATATTGTTGGCATAACCTGTAGGAACAAACGCAGCGATACCGGATCAAGCAGAGATTGAAACTCAAAGCTCCATCTTCGAGCACATTTGCAGGGCTTTGTTGAGTGTTGACTTTCTCTTGAGAAGGTTACCACCTTCAAGGGTCAAGGTTATCCTCTTTGAGTTCTGCCACTTTTCATTTCTGCCATCTAATCAGAAGCAGCATCTACTGCAATGTGAAAGGCAGCAGGTCAGAGGACTGTGATTGAGAAGCAGGACCTTCCGTTTCTCTCTGTATGTCTCTTTGATTTAGTGTCTGCTCTGCCTGAAATCTGTGCCCTGATTCTCAGTTTTCTTTGCCAAATTTGTTCACTTGGCTGGTAATTTGTTTGCTCACTCAAAAACTTGGAACCCCACCTCCCACACACAAGCATGCAAACGCACAAACACACACACACTCACTCAGACATTTTTGTTTTTCAGTGTCCCACTTTTTATCTCAAAGCACTCATATTGTCATCTGCCTAACAGACTGTATATGCTCATCTCTTTTGTATTAGTAGCCATCTGGGTCCACACTTAAATGAGTCCAATTTAAAAAGAAAAGCAAGTCATCGCGGTCACAATGAAACTTCTATACTGGGAAAACACTCTTATCGAGCATCCCATGTCAATGTTTGTTGAAATAACAGAAAAAAAGCATAAGGTTAAACAAAAATGTTGAGGAAAATGGAGGCTGAAATCGGCAGTAGCTCAGAGAAAAGTGAGTAAAAAATGTCCAATCACAGGCAGGGAGATGGGGATGGGGGTTTGGGAGCAATCAATGAAACGGCGTGAGATAAATGACACAGATTTAAAGGCTGTGAGATGAACAGAGAGAATAAGCACCATCCTGCATAAACACAATTGCAAGGTTAGTGAGTGGTTGGATAATGAGACATAATGACCATGAAAACATTGCACTGAAACCACCTGAATTCTCATTTCTATTATTATTTAAGGTGCTAGAATGAAAGATGTCAGAGGTTTCAACAGGAAATTAAATCACTGGAGTATTCTATACACGTCTATGGTTAAATATTATCAGCTTTAAATATTCACATTTACAAAAAAACTCATATCATATTTCATATGGGGTCTTTACGACATTTACATGTCGTACAGTGAATATCGTTTGTCTCATGGGTTGTCGTCTTTAAGACTTCTACACTGACTGATACGAATTGCTTGTTACATGCAAATTCCATTTATGATTACGCAACATGGTAAACACAAAGCATCAACGTTAATCACATCAACTCATCCACCTACAACAGTTTTCCTCCCCACTAGTGTCCCTGAAGTGAAAAAAGAGTGGGTGGGGGAGGGGTAGTCCTTCGTGAAATGTGTTTTCCGCTCGTTGTTGATTTTATGTTCCGTCTCTGTTCTGCGCTAGGAAATTTACAATGTCATAAAATATTACTAATTCTGCCTCTACCACTTCATTCTTGAGGATGTCATTTGATTGGTTGAATAATGCAGAGTCTGTTTTAAAGTTGCAGAAAAGGCCCATTTATAAACAAAATTATACGACACAATAACCTGAAACACAGTTACTTCCAATATCTCCTGCAAGGTTTGGACCTAGAATTAGAGGCTGTAAATAATATATTATATTCTTGTACAGTAAATGCATTTAACAGTTATTGTACGTTTCAGTAGAATACGATTACACAGTAAAGTTGCTGTTGATGCAACTGCCTTTGCACACAGTCAAATCTCTAAGGAAGGGTGAGGAGGAGAAACGGGGCAAAACAAACAAGTAAGCAGCTGAGGATCAAAGATGATGTGATGTGATGAGTCACTACAACAGTTAAACATGACCCCGGTTTGTACTTGTTATTGGTTGATCAGCTGGTTCTGCTATATAATCAAACTTCCTATCGAGGTTTAGTTTTTGCACAACACGTGCTCTGTATTTATTACCAAATGGATTTAAAAAAAAAAAAAAAAGACATTCAAGCTCTGTCGTGTAGCACGGGGAGCATCTGCACATCCATCACACAGATGGAAAGTACAGGAAGAGTCTTAAAGCCACTCCAGGATTGTCTTGGTGAAGAACGAGGAAGCACTGTTTCAATGCTGTACTCTGTAAACTCTCTGAACTCTTTCCTTCCTTTTTTCTAACTAGTCTGTGTGTCTGTGCTCCAACACAGCATGATGCAAGTTTTCTTTTAGAGGTTGTCTGGCATAAAGTCCTAATGTGATTGTCCTTTCCCCATGTTCACCTAGCTCTACAGCCAGTGTTGGGAAGGTTACTTTTAAAATGTATTCCATTACAGATTACAGAATACATGCCCCAAAATGTATTTTGTAACGTATTCCGTTACGTTACTCAATGAGAGTAACGTAATCTGAATACTTTGGATTACTTAATATATTATCATGCTGTTTACAACATGAATGTACTATTGCTGTGTGATTTATTACTGTTAATGAAGGTAATAATCATGTGCAGTTAAGAAAGCAACACCAACTAGATGTTTAAATCTTAATATAAATGAGTAACAGTAGGTGGACATTAGGTAAGGCTGCACTTTTTGCAGTGATCTCGTGTAGAAAACTATTCGCGCGTATATAAAACAGGTCCGCGGCTCAGAACCGTAGTAAAGGGACCTCTGGCTAATACGTTGGGTTCGTGTCGGGCTCGTAGCCGAAAACTAGCTTTACTTTGTTGTCTGGGTCAACTTTGCTAGTGAGAGACAGAGAGAGGCGTTGAAAGGCTGCTCCAACAGAACTTATTGTTTCAGAGGAAAACACGAACACGGTGTACAGTCGAGTCTTAATAGCTTACTTACAGCTGGGCTCGTCAGGCTGCAGTGGTTATTATTATATTTACATGCTTCCGGCTCCCGTTTCTGGTAGGTCATTTGTTGAATAATAATAATGGATTGCATGTATATAGCGCTTTCCAAGGCACCCAAAGCGTGTTACAATTCCACTATTCATTCACTCTCACATTCACACACTGGTGGAGGCAGCTACAGTTGTAGCTACAGCTGCCCTGGGGCAGACTGACAGAAGCGAGGCTGCCATATTGCGCCATCGGCTCCTCTGGCCAACACCAGTAGGGTAAAGTGTCTTGCCCAAGGACACAACGACCAGGACAGAGAGCCCAGGGAACGAACCGGCAACCTTCCGGTTACAGATGCGCTTCCCAACCCCCTGAGCCACGGTCACCCAATTTTACAAATATTTCTTCACGTCATTATGCGGCCGTGTGACATGGGCCGTGAGATTGAGACACAGGAATTAGATCCTCTTAATGTGTGTTTTGTTTCAGTTTCCACCGGCGTGGAATTATCAAAAATAGAGAGAGCATAGCCTAACATATGAAACAGGAAAACACAGTGTAATCCATTTATTTCAACAAAGTAACTGTATTCTGAATATCACCTTTTTAAAAGGTAACTGTAACGGAATACAGTTACTCATGTTTTGTATTTTAAATACGTAACGCCAGTACATGTATCCCATTACTCCCCAACACTGTGTACAGAAGGCTTACAAAGCTCTATTAAAGTAACTTTTGGGTACCTTCTTTGCTAAGTGAAGACTTGTTAGTCAGTTTAGCCAGATGACCGTCTCCACGAAGATTCCTGATAGTTCCAAACATTTCACTACACTTGCATACGCTTTCATATTTTCAAAAGTTTTAAATCTTTGCTACAATCTATGTCTTACTAGAACTTGACCAACTGCCAGTTGGTCAAGTTCTAGCCACCCTTTGAAACATGGTGGGAACTTTGAAACCATGTGCAATTCACTCAGCTCAAATCTCAAGGATAACTACAACAAACATGACTACAGTGATCTTAGATCTTTCCTAAATGTACTTGGATGGAAAGAAGATGGGAAGAGCTCGCAAGCCATATTAAGCAAAATGTAACATTGTGGGTTTACTAGCTAACTGTAGCCGAGTCTGTTTTTAATTAATTGGTTAAATTAAAAAAATCACATTTACCACAGAATCTGTGCTGTTATATATTTACCATTATTATATTATATTATATTATATTATATTATATTATATTATATTATATTATATTATATTATATTATATTATATATATTTACGTTATGGAAAGCAGTCCAGAGACTTTGGAAAGTCTCGCAAAACAGTTCAAACAGGTTTAGATGTTAACTGTGTTTCAAAATATGTTAATTTGTTCAAATTCCAAGTAAACAGACCTTTGCTAGGAGGGTTCTGACCAGTAAAGCAGTGCATCAACAAACAAAATTTGCATGCGTTTTTTATTCCCCTCTGAATGCAAATGTGAGTAGAATCATAGTTAAACATTTCTTGAATTAATTTGCTCTAAATTAAGAACAAGCACGGCTGTGAGGAATGTGCAGCAACTTTGTGAACTTAAAAAAGTAAATGAATCTCAAGTGGCCATGACAAGCTGTTTTTTTATTTGGCGTAAACTTACAGTAGGTGGGATATCTTTCTCTTCTCATTGGAAAATTGACCTGTTTGCCTGTTTGTCAGTTTCTTTACAGGATTCAGGACATAGCTTTACACAGCAAGGAGAGAAAGAAAATAATGGTATATGGCAGCAGTATCTTCATTTCGATCAGTTAATGTCACAAACTTGCCAGTGTTAGCTTATGACAGTTAGGGGTATACGACTGTGGAACTCTCTTCATTATAATCTAAAGAATTGTATAAATTTACATAGTTTTAAAAAATGTTGCATCTAAAACGATAACTCAATATGAAGAACGTGAACGAAATTGGAGTTAATTGAAAAAGGATCTATTATTTTTTGCCTCATTTTATTTTATTTTATTTACTTATCTTTTCTCCTTGTTACTATGTGGAGTGGTATATTGCTGATTGTAAATTTGTTGTTTGGTCTGTGTTAGAACCGGAGATAAATGTTAGTTTGTTCCTTGATTTTTGATGCCCACTTGTAATAAGTTGGATTGCAGATGTTTAATAAGAATATTTTCTTCTTCCTGCTCCTTTTCACACATGGTTGCAGAGCTATACTGATAGAAAGTGTGGTTGGTTTGTCTGAAAGAACTAACTGTGGAAACTGTTGTACCAAGTGTGAAATAAATGAAATGACTCCGCCCTCTCACTCAAAAATGGTAAACACCAAAATGCAGAGTCCAAAACCAAGAAGTGATGATGGCTTTCCGGTAAAAGATCATGATGTAGTCTGCATCCATGGTCACCTCACACACATCTCACCGTGTCTGAGCTTCTTTGTGGTGACTTACAGCGAAACTAGGAATTCATGGTTTTGTGATCTTGGTGTCCTTTGTGGCCGCCTCAAGCTTTCTGATTGGTGAATTTGGCAGAGAAAGTTGAGCACACTGGGTAATAAGGCCAAAGGCAGCTAGCAGAAACACACACAGAAGATGCACAAATATGACTAAAAAGCCAACTGCCAGCATAAAGTAACCCACAACATAATGCAGTGGCAAACATCAGTGATGGTTATTTTTGCAGCAGAAAGAAAAGGTTAGCAAATGACGACTGATAAATTTACAAACATCACAGTGTGTTTACATCTCTACTGGTCCTACTTGCAACGTGTATGCTGCAAACCCGTTTAGTGTCCTTTGTATATTTTCATTTTGGTGGCAAATCGTTTTTAAGCTTTTTAAAGAAGATGGGAGAGTATTAAAGTAATCAAAGTAATCCATTCCTTCTGCATACTGACATGCCTGTTTCTCCATGTAGGTCGTGTGTTTATGCTGAGGTGGATCACTGAGAAATGAGTGATAATGTCCTAAGAGAGCAGCCTGACAGCTAAAGAAAAAAAAGAATTTCAGTAAAGAAACTGAAGTGTCAAAGGATTAAACCAAAATGGTCACACCTTTCCAAACAAACAGAAAGTGGTGTATCCCCTTAAACATAAACTGTGGTTCACCTTACAAGAAAGAAAAAGGCTGACGTCAGAGTTAATACCAAAGAAGAAGAAAGCAGATGGAGGACAAAGGAGCACCTGATCACTAAGTCCATGATGAGAAACACACTGCAGTTACTCAGTAAAGCAAAAAACATCCTTAAGTGGGATATTGCCAAGTAATGTGAGTAAGAATAGGAAAGGTTATTTTTAATCAATGGGGTGGGGGGTAACAGCAGGCTCAGGGTGTGGTGTCAGGGGAGGCTGGCCCATACAGCTGCCCTCCATCACCTGGTCATGCCTTCCTACTTCAGCAGGATGCCAGGACCTGACAGAGGGTCCAGAGGAACAAGGCAGCTGGAAAGCCGCACAAGCAAATATCATACTGTAAATAATATATCCATCAACACTATGTGCTTTGGGTCCTTCATACCACATAGAGCATGGACTAAAACATTTTTTTAAACATTTAACTGGATTTATTTCTTATATTTATTATTTCTATAATAATAATAATTATTTCTATTAAGAACTTATTTCTATTAAGTTCTATTAAGAACAAAAATATTCTGTATACCATGTACGAAAGTGCCATATTTACACAGAGTTCAGCAAAGAAACGACAAAAAAGAAAGAACATAATACTAAACTATGCTAGTTCATCAATATCTATTATTTCTTATTAATTCTGAAATTGCAATGAAACTGGAGGTTTCAATCTCAGTAACCACTCAACAACATCACCGAGCACTCGGGGAATGATCAATTTTCCCTTATTAGCAACTGACTTCACAACGACTGCCTGCACCCACAACTGGTCAGGAAATACACATTTTATCCTAGTGACTGGTGGTTACCAGGAGGTCACTAACTGGTCACCTGTGTGACTGGGGCTTCAAGCCCAAACATTCCCACATTACCAAAATAACTATAAGTGTTTGTACAACAGGAAATTATGAAATGATCTAAAAGTGGGCGCTGTAGTCAACGTTTTTTGGGATAATGTATGCAGGTAAGAAGCATGAAACATAGACCCAATATCAATCCTTCAGTGCAATCCGCTGCGTCACAAGTACCAGTCTGAGGCGGCAGTGGGCATGCTGGTGATTCCCTGCCAAGACTAAAGATCAGCCTTTTCCCCAACAGATGCGAGTCACAGCAGGAGAGGGCAACAAGCACACCGGGTGGGCGAAGAGATAGAGAGAGAGAGAAGTAAAATAAAAACTGGGGGGAGTGAGGGGACAGGAAGGGAATGAGAAAGTTTTGAAGCACGACAGATTGTCAACCACCTCCTCCCTCCCATCTTCTCCATATCTATACAATCTCTCACTTTCATAGTTATCCTCATTTGATGTATGCCTCTCTTAAACTGCTTTTACACATGGACATCAGTTCAGTTCAATGCATTTACTTATTTATTGTTACGACCTGGCTTGAGTTGCAACACAAATATGGAGACTAATACCAGAATTTCACAGAGATGAGGTTTTATTTTAAATTATATAGGGGGTTAGCTAAAATAGCTGGTGTGCCTCCCCGAAAGCCTGCCTCAGGTACGCCTTTATCCACACCTCAATTAGCAACAGCTGAATACTCTTGCACTGACGCTGCAAAGAGATTAGGGCCTGCAGAGGGGCGTAACATTATTTGTATGCTACCGAATCACAAGAACAATCAACTCAAGGCACTTTATATCACAAGCTAAAAACTCTACAACAGTACACGTCGCACAGCGTCAGGAGAATCACATCCTGTCTCTGTCCAGAGTTGCCCTTTCACACATGTAGCCATGCAATAGGAGATGGTTTGTGTCAGACTTTCAATTCAATTCAATTCAATTCAATTCAATTTTATTTATATAGCGCCAAATCACAACAAAAGTCGCCTCTGAGGTAGTCAGACACGTTCTGACTACCTCAGATTGGTTTGGGGCAAGGATGCTGCCTAGAGCAGCGGTCTCCAACCTTTTTTGCACCACGGACCGGTTTATGCCCGACAATATTTTCATGGACCGGCCTTTAAGGTGTCGTGGATAAATACAACAAAATAAAACTAGTACCGGTACCAAAAAAAAGAAGATTTTTTCATAACACACGTGAAAAGACCCAGGAAAACCGAGTTAACGATAAAAACGATAACAAAATAACGCTGAAAACCGATAAAAACCCTGAAAACTATACATTTCACACCTGAGCCTCAACTCTCGCGGCCCGGTACCAAACGACTCACAGACCGGTACCGGTCCAAGGCCCGGGGGTTGGGGACCGCTGGCCTAGACAGAGCATGCATGAAGAAGGACAGAGAGTAGCCTGCTCTATTCACTCAAGCAGTCAATCAGACATTACAAAGACTTTTGGCTAGCGACCTTACGGCGTACATTTCTAATATGAGTGATGAGCGACTCCTTCAGGGCTGATAGAGGGTTTGGACCCTGACATCAAAGTTTAACTTTGATCACGTCTGAAGACAAGTTCAAAGTTCGCTCTCTCTCTTTGTCTCTCACACACAAACATTTCCTGTTGTCCCCCCCCCCCCCCCCCCCCCTCCCCTCCCTCAGCTTTGTGTCAGAGAAGAGCTAAATGAGGAGCAGGAAAGGGCAGCACTCTCCAGAGACACGAGGGTGACTTCTTACTGGCAGCTCAGGTTTTCCATTTAGTTTCTGTCTAATACGCTTATCTTTATCTTTATTATGGTAAGGCAGATGTGGATTTCTCTTCTGGCTTCACATTTCCCAGAATGACTCAAGAACCCTTAAACTGAGGAAGAAAAAAATCTCTTTTATTTCAGTCAAGCTACAGAGCTCGTAAATCTGGCTTGTAAACTCCTTCAGAATGGCAGCATCTCCTGTGGCTGCGTTAAACCTTGGTTTACTGAGGCAACTGTAAGTGCAGATAATAGTGTCTGTTTTTCTACAGCAGATCTGTCCATTCAAAAGATGCATCATACAAAAGACATCTAATACTAGTGTGCTTTTCCAAATGCTTATTTTAATTGAAATACAAGAGACAGTGATGTATTTCTTTTAAATATTTAAACAAAACATAAACAACACAGGATGTTGACTATAAATGTTAACTCAGGCATAAACAATGTGTTAAGGCCAGTGTTTGACCCACCTGCCACTGGAACACTCGGTTAGTGTCACCTGTTACCTTAGCACTCAATGCTCTCGTCTAGATATTGAACATATTTGGTCAATATTTGATCATCTTTAACCTGTATATTTTAGTTTATTAATTTTTTTTTTATCAAAATAAAGCTGGTTACAGTAATAAAAAAAATAACATTCACATTTTTAAAATGTTAGAGGGTCTATTTTCTTATTTTTTTCACCTGCAGTAGATGTTAAACCTGCAGTAGATGTATAACTCTGCAGTAAAGTCACAGTTAACCACCCAGCCCCAGTATTTCCCAGCCAGGTGTCTGTTTGTGGTCCTTGAGATCTGGACTTCAACTGGCAATGTCTGTACTTGTTTAGTTCAGGAGATACGAGGTGAACTTCATGATCTGGAGGTTCACTCTCAGAACCTGCAACGGACCTAGAATTGCTTTATGTGCTGAGCTTACCAAGGCTGCAGGGACAACCAGCACCATTAGAGTTCATCCACAGCAGAGCACAGAGCTGATTATGAAGTTACTGGCATACCTGGCAATTTAAATATTTGCTTAGGAACAAACCATACGAAAAATTGGTTAGCTTGCCTCCTCCATTCAAGTGCACATGTACACAAATGCACATAATATTACCTATGCTAGAGGTTAGGCTTAATGTTAAAATAAGGTTTAACCAATGTTTAAAACCAAAGCTATTAAAGTTGTGTGTAATTTCATAGATGAAGCTTGTTATTCTATTTATCATCCCCCTTTATTTTGTGCTTTTTCCTCTCTGTGCTCTCTCTCCGTGTATCCCTGGCTCTGCACCTAAATGCTTCTGATCTGCAGCTTCTAGACTCACCAACCCGAGTGTTTACACTTCTCTGTTCCGGATAAGCCAGATGGCTACCTTCCCTGACTCTAGTTCTATTTATTCTTGTTAAAATGTCGTTTTCTTCCTCACTGTCTCAAAGTACTGCTTGAAATAAATTATAATCTTTCTCTTTGTGCTATAGTAATACAATTTGACTTTTATATATATATATATATATATATATATATATATATATATATATATATATATATATATATATATATGGAACTATAAACTATAAAAGAAATTTGTTGTAACAATGCTTCTTGCCAATAAAGCTTTCCATTGGAAAATGTCTTTATTGCTCCTTAAATGGTGCCACATTTGTAAAGAAAATATATTTTTGGGAGTTCAGTATGTTGGTTGCACCCATGAAAAAACTACTTTGAGCTTCTGTTACTGCGGTGCTGATAACTAGGCACCTGGTTTTCACCACCTGTGAGCATAGACCTTGCTAAAGTGGTCAATTGGTGTGTTTGACCAAGCATACCACGATTGACTGGTCTGTATTGCCATAGAGCAACTTCAGGCTGGTGTTCTGCAACTCCGGGCTGCAGCATTATTTGGACTGAACCATGGTACTACCTGCAAACTGAAGGCCAAGTTACATTTAAGAGGAAATGTCAGAAACAGGCCACGTCCCAGTGTACAGTACAGTACTACTGTAGGCAGTCTTCTACAGATTTGAAATCAAGTTTGCAGGACAATATTGCCAACGGCTCTCTAACCCAGACAATCAGGAAGAGACTGCACACAGCCAATCTCCGGTATCATAGGGCTGCCAGGAGGCCTGTCATGATTACGTTTCAGTATCAGGCTGTTTGTGCTGGTGTTCACAGCATGTACATGGAACCTGAACATGTGATGGATTGTTATGTTCAGCGATGAGTCCAGCTGCATATGGCAGTTGGATTCCCACAAAGACTTGGAGAACACTACGATGACAGCTGCAATGATAGGGTAACAGCTTTCAGTGGAGGCATTGTGATGGTGTGGGGCAGCATCTCTCTCACTGGAGACACAAGGCTTGTAATCATTGGACACAATCTCTGTGGAGCGAGATATCAAGACGGAATTTTGCAACCAATGGCAATTCTAAATCCCCACCTGTCGGTAATACCGATTAATGGTATACTGAGGTCCTCAGATCTCCTCTGCTAGCATTAGCCATGGCCCAGGTAGAGTGGTGGAGTGCAAAATAAAGAAGGGGTAGCCATCCCACAGAAGTATGTAACCAGCGTGAGGATGGGGTGCATGGTTCTTTCACATGTTACTGAGGAGCCTGGTGTCGTGATTTGATTTAAAACTGAACTATATGTGCACATCATAATACAATATCTGTACGACCGCTGTGAATGCATATGCAATGCACCAAAAAATTCAAGACATTTTTCATCTTTGTTGCATTGACTTCAGAGTTGGAAAATTGAATGTAGTTAATGTGAGTTGTATGCACTCACATCAAAAGACTGATACCAGATTCTGAAAGGAAGGAAATAATTATACTGTAAGCAGTACTTCCTGAAAACCATAGCAAAGAAGAAGAGTTTTACAGCATATACAGAGGCAGTAATTAGGTTTAACATTTACCATATCTTTTTACAGTAACAGTGCCTTTTGAAGCCATTGAGATACTCTGGGACGCAGAACACTCATAGACTAATAATTTGTAAGTCAGACAATAAACCAGTTTTATTATTGATTTAACTTATTTAGGGCAAAGTTTGAAAAACCAAAAAACAAATAAGACCTGAAAAAAGTGTTTCTGATATTAAACTCATCAGAAATGTGTTTATTAAGGGTTACAAATCAAAGAAGCCAAAAACTGTTTTCTGATAGAATTAATTCTGTTCAGCCAGAAAGTATTTACCCTGCGTTCGCCGTAAGAAAAAAGTGTAAGCTTTCCATATTTTTCAGACCGTAAGGCGCATTAAGCGAAACAAAACAGTCAGATAAGTCAAACTTTACTCAACTCATTCTTCTTGCTTCTTCCACTTCTGTACCATTGATTCATTAATGTTGAATTCTCTGCAGCTGCTCTATTCCCATGTTGTTGCAGTATATGAATGACTAACCTCGTATTGTGGATGGATTATCTTGTTCTCCTGACTGAAGTTTGGTCCGTTTACAGCATCCTGCCATGTGATTGCATTTGTCCCCAACCATCAGGAACCCTCACGTTAACTTTTATCGAGTGGAAAAAAGTTAGCGTTCATCCTCCAGCTTCACTGTGCTAATGTTATGCTAACATAGCTGTGTCGCTAGCGATCACGTAGCACATCATTATATACCAGCTAGCCCAACTTCAGTAACCCTACAAACGTCACTGCTGTTTAGTTTTCTGTCTTCATTTAGAATAGAATTAGAATAGAATAGAATTCAACTTTATTGTCATTGCACATCTCACAGGTACAAGGCAACGAAATGCAGTTTGCATCCATCCAGAAGTGCTTTAGCCATGATATAGATATATTACAACATATATTAGCAATAATATAGATATGTGAGTATATTACAGAAATGGGTCTATTATGGTATGTTATAATGTACACGGTATGAAGTATGTTATGAATATGCTATAACTATAAGTATGTACAGGCTGTAGTGAGTACAAGCTATGAACAGGCTATGAACAGGATATAAATATGAAATAAAAACCTATACAGAAATGTGAACTATACAGGTTATCGACAGTTGTAGGATTAAAAATTATCGTATGTACAGAATGATTATTTACACAGAATTATACATTAGTGCAGTTAAGATAAGTGAGATATGTGGATAATTTCTACAGAGGCTATAAAGTGCTAGTGGTTGTGAGTGGTGGTTCAGTCCATGTTATTATTGTGTGTATGAGGGTACAGTTGTCCATTGTGTGTGTGTGTAGGTGGTTGTGGGTGTGTGTATGTCCAGTCCATGTGTTAATGTGGGTCAGATGTCGGGAGGCAGAGTTCAGGAGTCTGACAGCTGTGGGGAAGAAGCTGTTCCGGTACCTGGTGGTCTTAGTCCGGAGGCTCGTGTAGCGCCTCCCAGAGGGCAGGAGGGTGAAGAGTCCATGTGATGGGTGACTGGGGTCTTTGATGATTGATGAGTGGGGTTCCCTCACTCAAAACGAGCATAAAGGTTGTTGAGCTCGTTGAGGAAGGAGACATCAGAGGATGCGGGGGAGGGTTTGGTGGTCCTGTAGTCTGTAATGGTCTGGAGTCATTTATGTTGGAAGTGATAGCAGAGCTGTACGTTTTTTTTTTTTTTTTCAGAAATCTCCCAGTCAGAACATGCTATATCATGTTTAGGTGGAAGCTAGCGAGCTAACTTCCTGCTAACTTCTAACTCCGTTAAATGTAATAATTTCTGTTTTCATGGATGCCTGGATGTTAAACTTAATAGTTACACCTGGTAAAGCAGCAACATCGATCATTTTATTCGAATTTAGACCGTTTTTAGCTCTCAGTGATGCCGCAGTGATCATTTGACTTTGGGACCTGAAGCAGACGGAGTTTTGGACCCAGATTACTCAGCAAGGCTCCTGACTACGGTAGCCGTAATGCTCCGACAATCCATCAAGCGGTGCGGCTTCATAGCTTACCAAAGTTGGACTAAAACATTTTTGACAGATTTGTGGTTCAAGGTCAGAAAGCACAACCAGTGTTGCCAATTTAGCAACTTTGTCGCTATATTTAGCGAGTTTTCAGAGCCCCTTAGCGACCTTTTTTCTAAAAAGCGACTAGCGACAAATCTGGCGACTTTTTCTGGTGTTATTGGAGACTTATTTATAACGACTTTTTGACGTGAAAACGCCTATCGCTCTTACTCTCAACAAGCAGCGGTGCTGCCGTGGGCACCTCACCCGTGCCAAAGCGCTCACGGGCGGAGGATAGTCCTCCCCCAGCTGCTATCAGCGTCCAAACTGCAAATGAATTGCGCATGAGCTGCTCCCGCACTGACTGTAACGCAGTCAGTTCTTCTTTTACTGTTATGCTGTTTTGTGGACCACAAGGTTTAGAACTACTAATAAACACATAAACACACACACACAAAGTAACTCCCCCAGACAGCCAATTTCGGGTCACTTTTGCCGGTCCAAGCCCGGGTAAAGGAGCAGGGTTGGAATTGTGACATTAAAAAACAATAATTGCTAAAAGAAATTTAATTTCTTAGTTCTAAATAAACTCTAAATGCATTTAAGACATTTTTACTGACTTTATGTCTTTTCCACGATGTTATTTCTCTCTCCAGCAGCGTAGGTTACAATTACATTAGCATGACCAATTATGCAAATTAGGCGATGATGTCATTTAGCGACTTCTAGCGACTTTTAGGACAGCCAATAGCGATTTTCCTTACTGAGGAGTTGGCAACACTGAGCACAACCAAAATTCATACATAAGGCGCACTGTCGATTTTTGAGAAAATTAAAGGATTTTAAGTGCGCCTTATAGTGCGGAAAATACAATATATGTAACTTTTAATATACAATTACTCTTGAAACATACAATTAGAAATTACAAATTTAAGGGTCTGACATAAAATAGAAGACAAGAATAGAGCTGAAGAATGACTTTTCAGACCACTGACAACATCAAAGAGAACTAACAAGCCTTTCCACATCAGTGAGCTAAGTAGTGGATCTGAGCATGGATCCATTTCTCTTGTGTCCAGGACACAAAAACAGGCTGTGGGAGGAAACTGAAAGCTACAGAAATTAATATTCCTTTTCAAAAACCTGTGGCATGATGCCTGAAATACATACTGTAGCACAGAAAGAAGGCAGCAGGTGCAAGCAGTACAACGGTCACACATTAATTAAACATCTCTAGGTAAATGAGGCGGTCCACCCACCTATATGCTCACACCTGACATTTAGGTAAATTAGCCAACAGTAAATGCCAAACCTTGGTTGCTCAGATTGGAAGTCACTTATGAGAGATACAGGGAGAGTTAAATGATATGGTTTCATGAAATCCTGGCACAGCTTCCTTTAACAGCACACACGTAACGTGAATCCTTATTTCTGAAAAAAAAAAAGCCTATCTGGCTGAGATTTTTTAAGAATTTTAAAAGAATGAAACTTTGAAACTCTTAATGTTCCCCACTTCTTAAACTGTTTCTGCAGATATTGTGTAGTACCATTTATTGTTAAAAATTGTCAAACTAAAGCTGGATTAACTTGGAGGATGAAATTCCCACTCAGTGTGCCTAACATGAAAAAAAAAAAATCCCTGGTTTAAGAACAGGAGGGAACACAAATCCCTGGGAGAGCTGTGTCAGGATGGGCATCTGGTGTAAAAAGTCTGCCAAGTCAAACGTGCCACTCTGCACTGTGGTGACTCCTCGTGAATAAAAGAGCAGCCAAGAGCTGCTTTTTTATGGAATGCCCACCCAGAGGGAAAAAAGCTTTCTCCTGCTACCTCACAGTCAGTCCCATCAAGGTTTTTAGCAAAGAGGAAATAAATAATATGCAAAAAAAAAGATAAATAATATGCAAAAAAAATACTTGAAAATATGACACAGCTGCTAGCAAAGTGTAGATAATGCCACCGAATATAAGTTGTATATATAAAGAGTTTTCTGGAGGAGGTTTCTAAGAACTTAAAAGGATAAAAGGAATTCAAGAGTTAAATAGGTGATCTCTCCGGTAACATCACTGGCCACTGTTTCTCCTAATGCATTTATGTCAGGACAGGAAGTCTACCCACATTCAAAGAATTATGAATTGATACTTTTAACAGATTTTTTGGCTTTTTTGTTGCAAACAAAACCAATCACCAAACAAACATAATTAAATCATGGCTAATTTAAATGCAGATTTAGTGCAAATTAATGACCTTTTGCCAACATATTTTCTGTAATTTCATGAGATCTGATTAAGGAAACTTTATTTTTGCAGGTTAGTTATAATTATTAGAAAGAAAAACAATGTATTGGCAGGTCACACACGATACAGAGACTGTACTTCCTGAGAATTCTCAGGAGGAATAACATCACACAGAGACTGCTGGTGTCCTTCTACAGAGCCACCATTGAGAGTGTTCTAACCTACTGCATATGCATCTGGTACACTAGCTGCACAGGGGCTCAGAGGAAAGCACTCCAAGGGATCATTAACACCACCCAAAAGATCACTGGCTGCCCTCTCCCCACACTGGAAGTTCTACACAACATCCACTGTTTTAAAAAGGCCCAAAACATCATAAAAGACGCCTCACATCCTGGCCACTCCCTGTTTGAACTGTTGCCCTCAGGCAGACAGTACAGGGCAATCAGCGCAAGGACTAATAGACTCAAACACAGCTGTTATCCAACTGCGATAACACATCTGAATGCCACAAAAAAAAATGTCCATCACGCCACTCTTGTGTTAATCTATGCACGGTCTGAAGCATGTATGTGGGAATGTAAGTGAATGTTTTACTGTTACGTCTTATTAGTATTTTAAGTATTCTATCTATTTTATTTATTGAATTTTATTGTTTTATTTATATTTTGATATTGCTAGGGATGATGCAATGATCGGGGAACATTCTTAATTTTGTTGTACCTGTGACAATGACAATAAAGTTTCTGATTCTGATAAAATGGAGCAATAAGTAAATCTA
This sequence comes from Neolamprologus brichardi, assembly GCF_056152115.1. NCBI lineage: Eukaryota > Metazoa > Chordata > Actinopteri > Cichliformes > Cichlidae > Neolamprologus > Neolamprologus brichardi. Next base: position 42,238,868 of record NC_142104.1, on the reverse strand, counting down.
GTCATAATGGAGAAAAGTAAGAGTGTTGCTTAAAAATCTTAAAAACTGCCCAACTATTGGACAATTTTAAACATCTTTCTAATGGATTTTTAAAAGGCTTTGTTGAAAATAAATCAATCACACAATCAATCTAACAAAAAAGTACAAATGGCACATCAGAAACCCCTTTCCCATTTAAAATGCCTCCTTCAAAATGAAAATGAACAACATTTCAAGCTCAATTTGGCTCTTTGTCAGTTACAGGGAAATGAACACACTCAGCTGTGAGTCAAAAGACTATTTTCCACAGCAGGAACTAGTGGGCTGCTTAAGGGTTGCCCACAACTTTTTGTTTGGACTGTTTTTGATATAAGGTCCAAAAGCATCAGCTCCTGGTACAGCAGCAATCTAAAATGAAATCTAATGTATTTACTATCCTGTCGCTAAACCGTGTCCTCATGTGTACTGGTAGCCATGGTAATGACGTACGGATAGTACGGATGTCATTATGTCGTCACCTGAAGCGTCATCAACATCTCATGGTCTCCAGGTGCTACATAACTGCTAATATAGTCACTTTAAAGCTACAATGCCTATACTACAAGAAGCTGGAGCTACTGCACATGACCTACATTCCCTTTAGTGTTGCAGCTACGTTGGCGCAGAAAGAATTTACATTTCTGTTAAACTTGTGTGTTCAGGGATTCTACATGTCAGTGTAGAACAAGGCTGAAAAAACTATTAGACAGCCATTCTTATAAAAATGAGCACTATCACACACATGCTCCTGGGAACAAGGGGAAAACTACTATTGGAGAAACTGTCTTAGCAATGGCACTACACAATACAGACATACAGGAAATATAAACTTAGTGGTTATGGAAACATTTATCGGTGCTTTACAAAACCCCTATTGCCCCACCCCTTACCCCCACCGCCCAAGTGGTAGGACATTTGCCAGCCCATCATGGTCAAAATTAAATAATGCCCAATATAGTTGTCTTGTTTAGTCTAAAATTAATCGTTCATCACACATGTAAGGATATTCAGTTTACTATCACAAATACTTGGGACAGGAAGAAAATATCAGAATATCTGAGACGAGTGAACCAGTCCATTTTGTTCTTATTGTGTCGGATTCATTGATTTTCTAATTGATAAACTAATACACATTTGCTACCTCGTTTTTTGTATTAAGACTTGTGTTTACAAATTACAAGTTGTAGCTTCTGGCTTATGACAAAGTGAAATATCTATGACCCGTGATGCTGTAGGTTTATCACAGCCATTCCCAAAGAAATTCTCCACACCCTCGTGTGAAATATTCTGCAATCCAATCACTGTGCAAAAGACAACAACAAACACCTGCAGCAGGTACATCACGAGTTAAATTGCACTGTAACAGTTCTCTTATTTCTCTAGCCTGCCTCTTCACTGTGACCTGTGATAGCAGGAAAAGCAAGAGGTGGTCAGAAAGGCAATTAAGATGTTCCAGCAATTACTGCAGCCTGGTGTAGCAGTTAGTGATGCTATTTGCTATAAGTGTGTTTGACAAGTCAGAATGTCTGCTGTGAAAAACGTAGCTTCAGTTTTCATCATGTACAACATTTCATATGGGAGTTTAATAAAGAGTAACTGTTTCAGTGTAATTTTTACATTTTAATTTGTAGTATGCCATTATTATTATTATTACTGTTGCTATTATTATAATAAAACAGCCAATTATCAGCTGCTGTTTTTTTATTCTAATAGCCGAGAGCTACTAGCTGTATTTTATCAGTAGTTTACAATATTTCTAATATAACAAATGTGCCTGACCTGTTAGCTACTGATAAAGTTGTTGTTAAAGAAAGGTGGCGCTGAAACGTCTTTAAGTAGGTTAGATTAACCAACATCATACACAGATCTGAGTCCCGCTGACTCAACACACATCACAGTAACATTCAGCATCTGAGGAGATGCTCCACAAACTCTGTTGCAAGACTTTTTAAAAAGTCCATGTGCTGCGTACAGCTCAGTCAGAAGCTACTGCAGGGTTCTGTTTACTGTAAAAAGTGATAAATAAATAAATGTTTAAAAGCCACATTTTTACCTTGGACGTCTTCGGCGGTGACTCTTCTCAATGATTTATTCCTTTCGCCTTGTTGGCCCCTTCCTCTCTTCTTTCTTCTCTTAATGAAGCTTCATTTCTCCGACTCTCCGGGCGCACAGAGGACGGTGGAGCGGCTCTGCTCTGGGGAAACTTCCAGCCCAAGTGCGGGTCTGTGGACGGGAGGAGAGAGGGGGCAAGTAGCGATGGGAAGGAGGAGAGCGCGTCGAGAGAGAGAGAAGAGCAAGAGGCGGCGAACGATCTTTAAACCCGATCCTCTAGAGAGAAAGCCGACTGCTGTCGCGCTGAAATTCAATATGAGGCGACAGACACTCGGCGCGGCTCCGTGCGGCACGTCTCCCTGCCTGACAGGGAAACAGGGGAGTGAGAGAGGAGGTGGTGGGAAGGGCGACGGGGGGCCGTGTATTATAGGGACACCAAGAAAGTGCCTTCCTTCAAGACAAGTGGATGTGTGTCTGTGGACGGCAGTCATTTCTGCATCCAGAGCAGGAATCATCCCCACACTGCGTGTACCGTCATTTTAAAAAGGATTCAGATATTTCATTATCAGCAGAGGAGGTTACACTGAAGCCGTTTAATAACACATCTCCATTACAGCCGGGCAAAAGCTGGAGGTTTTCTATGGAGCTCATGAAAAGAAATCAGGTATTAAAGAATCTGAATTTCTTTATAAAAGATGAAGCAACCCCCCTGACACCACATATCACCAGGGTATTATTAAAATATCATACATAGCACAATGTAAGAGCCCATTGAGGAGTTTACACTCTTTTTTTCAAGCATGATAGTGGCCCAAAAGTAACCACAGTAATAGTTAGAATAGTTATAATAAGAACTATTTTTTAATGTTGGATTTTGTAACGTGTTGACTGGAAACAGAAGAGGTCATAACAAAAACAAGTTTCCTGATGTCAGGGTGCATTCATACAACACGAAGTTGCTGTGTGCGTCAACTGCGTGGCTTATCGTTAACAAATAAGGTTGTCCTTGTGGTAGAAAGAAGACGAAGAGATAAGTCCATGGAAAACATTAGCAAATGAAAAGTCTGATAACACAGGGTCATTGCTGTGGTTGAGTGTGACTTCATTGCTTGTTAAAAGTACAAGTTAAAAGGATGTTACCGTGTCCAGCAGCAGCCCTTATACCATTAGAATATTGTGATCAGAGATGGGCAGTAACGTGTAATCCGATTACTTTTTTCAAGTAACGAGTAAAGTAAGGGATTACTATTGCAAAAACGGTAATTAGATTACCGTTACTTTCCCGTAGGAACGCTTCGTTACTGCGTTACTAAAACCGTGATTTTTTGCTAGAATGTCTCAGTGTAACCCTCCGCCTACCCCACTCCTGCTTTACAGGTGAAAATACAGCAACAGGACCGCTAGTCTTTGACTTTATTTATTTTCTGCTGTGTTTTACTTGCATCTATTTGAAAGACTGAGTGTAAACACAAAAAATATTTTATTTTATGTGCTGGAATGTGCAGAAAATAGGTTTAAATGTTAAACAAATTTCTTCCAGTCAGAGAATGTTGCATATAATTACATTTTTACTTGATGCATAAAGTTAAAAGATTAAAACTAATAAAACAAGTTTTAAAAAGAGACTTTTCCATTTGATTACATTTTGTATGATGGATTATGCAGAGAAAGTAGAATTGAGCTGAAAGATCTATCACTTTATCACCTATTCAGGTTGTAAATCGTGTTTTTAAAAAGCAACTAAGTAACTAAGTAATTAATTACTTTTGAAAATAAGTAATCAGTAAAGTAACTGGATTACTTTTTTGGGGAAGTAATCAATAATTAGTTACTGATTACTTTTTTCAAGTAACTTGACCAACACTGATTGTGATAAAGTGATTAAAGAAAAACAGTTAGTGTTTTGTTGGGTTGTAAATTCAGTTTCACTGTAACGTTTATCTTTAGAGACGACAAAGAGAGCGGGGAAAGGAGAGACACAGCTAAAGGAGAAAGAGCAAAAAGAGAAACGGGTGATAAAATAGAAAATATTCACTTTGTAAAAGAACTCATTCATACCAATGGAAGAATTGAACAGAATCTATGTCACACAGCTCGAACAGGACGGCTGCTGATGGCTGAAGTGCAGCGTGATGCAGTGTTTATGTCTGTACCAAATAAAGCTACTTAAACTGCATAAAGTAAAATGGACTGACTTTATGAAACAACGCTGAGCACGTTTCTCCACTGATCTGATTTACAACATATTTTTTATTTGACCTTCTTTGAAAACTTCTGGTCAGCTCAGCTAAACCTTTGCCTCAGGTTTAAATAATGAAGTTAGCACAACTCTAAAGCCAGTGTATGATATTGAAAACTGGGATCTTTCAGTCGTTCTTAGACTCTACAATATCTTAGGCCGCGTTTAAAGGTAACACTTTAATGTGTATGCTGTTAAACTGAGGTTTGCAAAGATGAAAAGGATTGAATATGGTATGGCATAATACGTTAATTATTTAGGGAGCTAAGGCCCCCTAAAAGTTACCTTACCCAGTCGTGTTCATAAGACTTTTGAGCAGAGTTGCTCCAAATGACTGACATTGAGATCAGTCTTAGTCTAATATAGACGTGTGTAGCCTCACGCACAGCTGCATGTTAACAAACTTTATTTTAAATTTCGACTTATTATCAGAGAATCTTTGCAGTATAGGAAATAGACATAAATCTATCAAACTGAGTGGCAGTGCCACTCAAACAATTGTAGGGATGTGACATTCAGTCTTTTTCAGTTTCAGTTCCTGCATATACTGTAAACAAAAGATGGCAAATTACCTATTAGTTTGTGAGGTCCAGTTTTTAAAACCTTGATCTGAGGGTTTTCACAGTGAAACCAGGGGACGCTGTACAACTATAAAGAAGTGACTTGTCAATCATAAGGAGCTCCCACTTTAATACTGTGCCATAATTTACAACATTCATGTTAATTACAACCCCAAACTTGCAACTGAGCACTCACCAGTAAAGTGTTTACTGAGGTCATACGTTTAGAGAGCTGAAGACAATGTTCCCTCAGACTGCCGAGAAACCAGACTTGTTTTTGCAGCCATGGTATTTAACCCTTTAAAACCGGTCGGAGCGGGCACGCTCCGTTTTGCGTAACTATTTTTAAATCCCGGTAGCACTGCAACCACATAAGCTAGCGCAATAATTTTTTTTGCATATGAAACCGGAGGAGTTGTACTTACAGCTTATGCCATCAGCTTGTCCTATGTCACAGTTTCCTTCCACATATAGCTTTGCAAAAACTGCATAAAAGCACTTGCAGCAACAAAAACACAATATTCCAGAAACACGCTTTGCCGATCCGATCAGCTGTTCGTAACACTTCCTACGTCCATCAGCGTGAACTATCGCATGTCCGCCATGACCTGCCCGAAACTGGAAGTGACGTCATTTTCGCGGAAATGTAGTTTTTTACCATCAAGACTTTCAAGACAATGACTTTCTGTGTCGTTTCTGGGATGCTTAGGACTCATATTGCACTGCTGGAAATGGTTTATTTTGATGCATATGCTGCTTTTTTGCAAATTTGCATTATGATATTTATTTTCGTTTTTCCTGCAGTGTATAAAAATTGGTGTATTTCAAAAATAAAACTATGAAGACACTCAAAATAAATTTCCTGTGGTGGGAAACTATTTTGTGCAACTTTTTTGTATTTACAGTTTTGAGGGATAAGCCTCTTAAATTTCTCTAACTAGAAATATATGTTAAAAAAACAAAAACGATTTTCAATTTTTTTGTAGTTTATTGCACTTTTTTGCAATTTATGTAATTACTATGCACTTAAGGCAGACATATTATTAAAATTTAGGCTATAATGGTTGTATTGATGTATATCAACTTGAAATGCTCCCAAAATGGCTCCACAGCAGAGCCATTTTGCTGTGAGCTTATAATATAAGCTCTGGCGGACTTATAATAGCTTATAATATAAGCTTATAATATAATATAATATATTATAAGCCAGAGCTTATAATATAAGCTCTGGCGGACTTGGTTCTATGGTAGGTCTTAAAGGGTTAAAAAAAAACAGCTAATTGTCATTAACTGTCCATCCTAACTGGACGCATGCTGATGCTTGGCCAGGACCAACAGGCTTTACATTTTAACATCAATGATGCTCTTCAGCATGTTTGTTCAATTCACACATTTATAGACGACCTCCTTCATGCGGTAAATTTGGTACTGACCCATCAAGGTTGGTTTGTCTTATTAAATATATTAAAAAAAGATTCAGTGGTACTGATGATGAGTAACATCTCTAGGCCTGTTTGTTAGTGTTGCTGTTGGCCCACAGATGAATATGAGCGATATGACACTGATTTAGCTACCTGCCCTTTGAACAGATCGTCTGTCTGGTTACTCCCATTCTCTCTTTGTCTCACCTTCACTTTCTCTGTCTTTGTGTTTCCCGGAAATATTGGAGACTAGAGTGCCCCCTGCAAATAAATGGTCATTACCATGACAACAGCGGTACAAGCTGCAGCCGATGTTGATCATGGCAACAGTGGCAGGCAGCCAGCTCAACAGCCCGGCTCTACCCCAGGGGCGAGCCAATGTGTGAACACCGGGGTGTGTGCATACGCTGACTTTAACTTCTATCGCAAATATAGTGACAGCCGCTCAATGTAAATGACATCCAGACCCCAAATCACTGGGATCAAAGTGTGATGCTATGTTTTTTTTCTCCACTGCAAACACTTAAAGAACAAAAGGCTTTGTTGGCTTTAGACTGGCGTATTTATGTTGTTTCACACCACCTCTCCAATAGTCAGCCCTCCATCTTTCCCTTAACATAATGTTTACCCGCAAGCACGGCTGACTGTTCCCGAAAAAGTCGCTTGACATTTTGACAAAGACACTTACTTGGTTTATTGCCAACATTTTGATAAGAAGAGTGATTATGCTCAATCTTCTCAACAACAGAGGCAGAGGGCAGTCAGCTTAACTTTGCAAAATCCACGTCATGTGACGTAGAAGGTAATAACAATGTGAGAGATTTTCACGTCTATGACTGAGCGACAATAATGTCAGCCACCAGGTTTTTTTGTGCTCCTTCTTAGCAGGAAATGCAGTTTACAACATTTTTATTTCTTAAGTGTTTGAACAAATAAGCACAAGACAATTAAAAACCATAACATATTGCATATCTATCACTCTGTGGTAGAGACGCTGTGTCCGTTTGCTGTGCAGTGGGGTGAAGACAGCTGATGCCAACAGGCTGAACAAGCTGATTAAAAAGGCTGGTTCTGTCCCGTGTGTCAGACTGGAGGACCTGGTGGAGGTGTCTGAGAGGAGAACACTAAAAAAGCTTCTCTGTTTCATGGACAGCCCCTCTCACCACATGCACGCCTCCATGATGGACCATCAGAGCACACGCAGCGGAAGACTCATCACCCCGAAATGCAGAACTGACCACCACAGGGAGTCCTTCCTGATGACGGCTCTGAGACTGTAGGAGTCCTCCTCGCTCTGTCGTGATTTTTTTATAGGTTTAATATTAATGTTATTATGTTCTCATTCAGATCGTGCAATATTACTTAACAGTATGTTATTGAATGTTTGTTTCATCCCCCCGTCATATGCTGCTACTCTCTTTTATTCATCACACAATACTATGTCACTTGATTTTAAAAAATCACCTGCACTGATAGTTACGTTATTAATTTTACCTGATATAGTTATATCGTTACTTTGTTACAGTTATTCTTACTGTATCCTGCAGTTCTTATTGTTTATTATTGTATATCTTTTTGCCTCTGTTTCTCTTGCTGTATTGAGCATGTTTATGATGAAAGAATTTCCCTATATAATAAATAAAGTTCTTCTTATCTTATCTCATATAACATGTTCATTGTGTTGACATTTTCTGTATTTAATTACCTTCACCTGTCAACTTTGGCTGTTGTTGTTAGCCAAAAAAATCATCACTTCTAATAGAAAAACCAGAAAAAAATGTCAATTTTTCAATCAAGATTTGGATATTTATGTCTCACAAGTAAGAAAGCAGTTATTACAATAACAGATTTAACACAAACTCTAAATTTAAAATCTTTTATTTTCAATTGGTACACAGCCATGTTTGTAATCATTATATACAAAAAGTGAAATTTATGTCGTGACCAGTGTTGGTCAAGTTACTTGAAAAATGTAATCAGTAACTAATTACCGATTACTTCCCCCAAAAAGTAATCCCATTACTTTACTGATTACTTATTTTCAAAAGTAATTAATTACTTAGGTACTTAGTTACTTTTTAAAAACACGATTTACAACCTGAACAGGTGATAAAGCGATAGATCTTTCAGCCCAATTCTACTTTTTCTGCATACAAAATGTAATCAAATGGAAAAGTCTCTTTTTAAAACTTGTTTTATTAGTTTTAATCTTTTAACTTTATGCATCAAGCAAAAATTTAATTATCTGCAACATTCTCTGACTGGAAGAAATTTGTTTAATATTTAAACCTATTTTCTGCACATTCCAGCACATAAAATAAAATATTTTGTGTGTTTACACTCAGTCTTTCAAATAGATGCAAGTAAAACACAGCAGAAAATAAATAAAGTCAAAGACTAGCGGTCCTGTTGCTCTATTTTCACCTGTAAAGCAGGAGTGGGGTAGGCGGAGGTTTACCCTGGTGCAGGTGTGCAGTGGTCAGTGGAAGAATCCGCGAGTTTCTCTGTGAGTTTCCCATTACGTCGTAGCTACTCGGTGCTTGCTTGGAAGTTTAGGGGTTTTTTTCGCTGTAAAAAGAAGTTTTCTTCCCACACACAACGGACACTAATGTTTTTGTCACTTTTTATGGAATCAAACTCAAAGTAAGGTCAGTACTTCCACGCTTTAAATACTCTCTCTGCACTCGATATATGATCCATTGTTGATCTGCACACAGCTGTTGTCACAAACGTCGCACTCGCTTACGTCACTGTCATGAGACATTCTTGCAAAAAATCACGGTTTTAGTAACGCAGTAACGCAGCGTTCCTACGGGAAAGTAACGGTAATCTAATTACCGTTTTTGCAATAGAAATCCCTTACTTTACTTGTTACTTGAAAAAAGTAATCGGATTACAGTAACGCATTACTGCCCATCTCTGGTCGTGACACAGGTGCTGCCTCAGTGGGGCCGTGTACACAATCAGTGTAAAGTGTACATATGCAGGCTTCTGTATAAACATCTTTAATGTTGCAAAAATGAAATATACTTTCAAAAGAAGAGTCAGTTGAAACAGATCTTAGTCAGTGTAGTAGAGAGTCACAGTCAATGAAGGCTGCGTAGGCTGATTTAATAAGGGGGACTTTTATATCTAAGGGATGAACAGTGTGTGTTCAGTCATGTCAGCAAAGGAAGGAACTGAAAGCTTTATAAATTTAAAGCAGTAATACTAGTATTAAAACGTAGTTATCATTATCATGTTCTTGTTTTACTGAAAATAACAGGAGCGATGTGTTCAAATCCCTGGGTATTTGGTGAGTATGTTCTGAAGTGCATTTAGCATCTACCAGTCCAACACTGCAGTGCATCACAGCGACCCGGTAACATAAAATAAGAACATGAGGCACAAACAGACTTCAGAGAGACTCTACTGGAGAATCAAAACCAAATAATGTAAGTTAAAAAACCTGTGATTACTAAAACAAAATGAACTGTGGCTTCTAGGGGTGGAAATTGATACTGTGTAGTATGGTGATATTTTGTTTGCTAATAATGTATCGATACAGGGACAGCAGAAATCGATATTTTGGTTTTTTTTGTGCTCTGACTTCAGAGCATGTTGATCCTTTTTCTGAGCAAGAATCCTGACATTCCTTCACTGTCCAAATGTGTTTAACTTGTTTTCTGCAGCAATAAACATGACAGTTTACTTATTTTAATTTAAGACATGTTTTATTTTAATTAAGTTTAAAACTTTTTTATTTAATGTAAAATTATATTTTGTTTTAATTTACTTTCAAATTCTTCAGTTGCTGAAGGGGCTGCATAGTTTTCATAAACTGCATAGTTCAGAATAGCTATAATTGTACCAGATGGTTGATTCAGTTAAGTTGGACTAGACTGTAATACAAACCGTTCAGTTTGTCAACAATAAAACTGAAATGAGAGAAAGACTGAGTGTGAGACTTTGATATTAGATAAAATGAATATTGATAAAGTTTACCTTTATGTACAGAATCTGAATATCGCAAAATATTTTTAAAAATTGCAATAATATCGTATCGTGGGATGTATGGTGATTCCCACCTCTAGTGGCTTCAGCCTAACTCTGTTACCTGTGACACCTGTGGCTGGTTTCACAAGGGCAGTCTTTGGCTTATATGAACCGAATAGTTTGACTTTAAATTTTTACAAGAAAACTCAGCTTTGTTGGTCTAACGCTGGAGACCAGTCTGAAGCATCTTTGTGAAACCACTCTCAGAACGTCCACAGTTACCTTTGGGCTTCATCACATCTTCATCATGGCTCCACACAGAAAACAACTGATAGAATAAGTAAAACATCAATTTAACTGTGAGATTTGTGTGACTAAAGTGAACAGTGTGAAACTTCGTAAAGATGCTTTTAAAAATGAACATCTGTGGCCAACGACAAATCAGTGGAAGCACAGTGGCTGCAGTAATCAGGAGGCACAGAACGAGCATTAGCTCCACTAATCAGCGCCACCACGGCTGTCCTCCTAAAACGCCGCCACGGACAGTGTACTTGTTCAATCTAGATGTTAAAATGGGCAAGTGCTCAGACTTGGCACGGACATCATCAGTTGAAATTAGAATTTCTGTGACAGCTCAGACAGAACAAAGACAGCGCATTACATTGGTCCAGACAAAGAAAACTGCATTTTTTCACATGATGAAACTTTTCATAGGAATATATAAAGAGCTGTATACTATAAGAGGGGAATTACTATCTGTAATGCAGTTTCTGTAAGCTGATATTACATAACAGTGTCCTCACATGAGAAGATGCATGAACTACCTTACCAACCATGTCACCGAACACTTCAGTTTCTTTTTAATCTTTTGCTCTGACATTGTTTGATATACTATAAAGTCAAATATTTGGTGCTGTCACACTAGAATGTGATCTACCCAGCACAGTTCATGGCTGCTCATGCTAAACAGCCTTATAGCTTAGCATGTCACCTCTCTCAGGTATCTGATTGTCATGGGCCCTTTCTCAATTCTCAAGTACTCGCCGAGAACGCGAGCACGGACTCGCGATTTGTACAATTAGTACACCAGCGTACTTGATGATGTCACAGGTCCGGAGTTTTTACTGCCCTCTTAATTTAACTGTGAGTAATATGTTATGAAGCTTAACTTTAATCACAGCCAAACCGGTTTACTCAGGAACAAATAAAACACTGAAATAAACCAAACATTAACATTAAGAAGTGATCTAAGTGACTTATATATCATGTTTAACCTCAGTAGTGAAATCTCTATTAATAAAAATAGTGTACATGTACATACGTGTACATACTTTAATAAAAACAAGCAGGTGAGATGTTAGAACGCTTTTATTTTTATTTTAGTGGACACTCAATACAATAGACAGCTACTGGGGTTTGTTTAACCTGAGTAGTGAAAAGACCGCGGGGGGGTTGAAAACGATGTGCCGGGAGTCCGCTGTTCTCGCCGGCTGTAATAATCCTCGACCTCGCTGTCTGCTATGGAGCTGGCGGGTCACAGACGTCTCCGAAAACGTCGGAGCTCGTTTGGAAATATATGATATCTTGATAAATCGAGCAAATATTTGAAGTTTACACAGCTACATTCTCGCTTGAAAAGAACTTAAAAGTTTATTTTGTGACCCAGAAAGAGTATTTAAAAGTTTTTAGCCCCGCTCGTCCGCCATTGCCGCGTTTGAGTTTTGGACGAAATGCATTCTGGGATATTTAGCTGTACCAAGTCCACACAAGTCACCACCGATGCATGCTCGATAAAACGGGCGGAGCAAGAACACATCCGGGACTTTTTCGCGTTCTCAGCTTGATGCGTACTTCGAATTGGAACAGTACTTGGTCTCCGACTGATGACGTATCACGAGTACGCGAGAACGCAAGTACGCACAAGTACGCATATTGAGAAAGTCCCATGGTCTGCGGTGGGTGGCTGGAATTTCCATAAGGCTCCTGAACCTACCTGGGATCCGCCCCTGGGCAGGGCCAACTCCTCCAGCTCCTGCACACCTGGAGCCTATTGCAGGCAATCAAGCCAGAGGGATTTAAGCCACACGTTGATGTTCATTCACTGCCAGTTCGTCATCAACACATGTTGATAACAGGCCTTATACTTCAAGTTCTTGCTGTGATCTATCTTGTTAACAAGACTCTCTTGTGCTGCAGTTGCTGTTTTCACCTTGGCTCACGCTCCACCTCCAGACTCAGGATACCAAGCAATCATTTTGAAAATCTCTCCGTGCCTCACCTGCCTGCCCTCCTGCCATCACACTCCATCTGAAGCCCTGGATCTCAGGTCAGCCTTTCCACGCCACTCAGCCTCCCCTGGATTCTCATCACCCCCCTCTCAACACTCCATGTCCCCTACTGCAAGTAAAAATTGCTACTCTTACAACTTGCCACTTCAGAGCTGCCTCCACTACCTCCCTAACTCCACTATCTTCTCTCTTCAGTGTGACTGCTCCCTGCTCAGCTCCACTCTGCATCTCAGGCCTCATTCCCTCGCCCCAGCCACGTTTCCCAGGCCACGCCTCGTCAAACTCCACGTCTTATTGTTTTTTGTCTTTGCTACGTTTTTCGCACTTACGCCTAATAAATTGTTACATCATCTGCTGTCTCTGAGTCCTGTTCAGTACAGGCCACTCGGCCCCGGGACACTGATTTTTAGTGAAACACTTTTTGCTTCAAATGTATATCAATAAAATCTCCTTGCTTTACCCTTTTCATTCAGCTATGGTCGCATTTGGCTCCAGAAATTCATTTCAGAAAACTTCAAAACATTTCTTGGCAATGGTCAAGTTGTGCAAAAGTCTTGAGCCACCCCACAGGTCTCTTTACTCTAATGGAAAATACTGTATGTTTAGCAGTTTTTTGCAATGTCAGATGCATCTCTGAGGTCCTTTGTCCAGTTGCTCACTTAGGTTTTATGTTTAGTATAATTTTCTCAATTTTTTACTTGTGTTTGATCAGCGTTAACCAAAAACATTTGGTTAGGTTTAGTAAAAACAAAAAAACATTAACCCTGAAATTATATTAAAGGCAGATCAGGTGGACTGAAAAGATGTGTTGAGGTATATGAGGTATATAAGATTCTGGGAGAGAGTCCAGCAGCACTCAAGCAATGGTGCGTGAATGTGGACAGCTTGGAAAAACAAGGACGTGAAAACAGAAAAGCTGTCACTGAAAATGAACCAACCATTTCTGTAAAAGCAATATTTCTCCACTGGAACAACTAAAAAGCACTCCCAACGAACACAGCTCCATCATGCCTGCCCAACACTAAGTCATCACGTTTAACCTTTGAGTGGATCATGGGATACATGTGCCAGATAGTTTTTATTCAAGTAGTAATGTTTCAAAATGCCTCTCAAACAGGGAGCCAAACGCAAACTGTTCCCCTGGCAACGGAGAAATACTCCAAATGTAATTTATATTGGTAAACAAGTTTTGGAAATATGCTGCTAGTTACGAAACTAACTTGACCAAAAACATAACCTTCACTGGCAGAAAAAAATATCCAATAAAATATGGGATCAGTTGAAGATTTTGATGTCGTCACGTTAGCATAACGAGAAAATAATGATTCCTGCTTGTATGTTCATGTCTTAATAACTGCTATGGCTGATCTGTAGGCCCTCAAGGAAGACAACACATTGTTGTGGTTGGTGTCACTGACTGTGAAGTTTAGGAAAAGGATCAGAAACAGCAGCACAGGCATCACACTGTCTCAGCACATTTCAGCCTTTGTCAGAGGTTCTGCAGAAGCGAGTCCCTCTGGGTTCAGTCCTCGCAGTACTTGTGGAGTAAAAGCCGCCTTCCTAAAATGGTCAAATACTCTTGGTCCAGTTAGTGTTTTGCTGGCACTAAGACTCATATTATTGAACTGGAAATAAAGGAAACCACCCACCCATCTAACGCCACTGAAACATGTAATGAATCGGCTGGAAAAAACAAATCAGTCCTCAAAGACTCGGATTTGGGTTTTTTTTTGTATCAGATCATATTGCACCATAAAGAGCCAACTAAGAGAGTTGTTCTTATAAATCATTGGCTCTATTGATGGGAGTTGGGAGTTCACCTTGTAATCGGAAGGTTGCCGGTTTGAGCCCCGGCTCGGACAGTCTCGGTCATTGTGTCCTTGGGCAAGACACTTCACCCGTTGCCTACTGGTGGTGGTCAGAGGGCCCGGTGGCGCCAGTGTCCGGCAGCCTCGCCTCTGTCAGTGCACCCCAGGGTGGCTGTGGCTACAATGTAGCTGCCATCACCAGTGTGTGAATGGGTGGATGACTGGATATGTAAAGCGCTTTGGGGTCCTTAGGGACTAGTAAAGCGCTATATAAATACAGGCCATTTACCATTTGATATGCCTTAAGTTGATTTCCTATGGTTTCTTGTTAATTTCATCATTAACAAGAAGAAATATTCTTGCATCCTCAGTTGCCTTCCCTTTGGTTAAGTGGGTTCCCATCACATCGCTGCCTACAGCCCAGCACAGCTATGTCGAGCTCAGCCAATGAAACCCTGCTGACAGCTCTCCTGGCACATCTTCTGACAGCTGTGAGGTGGCCACCAGCTCATCTGTGTTTGGGGACGTTTCTTTAGACACCTCCAATTCTGTCTTTTATAATTCATTAACTGTCTCTTGGATTTTGGAAACAGCTTCCAAGTCATTTTTATGAGCATAGAAAATAAATTAAATGTCAAGTCACAAGTCTTTGTCACGAGGGAACAGGGAGGACTCGGCGCAGACTGAAATCACAGAAAACTTAATTTTATTTACACACTCCCGGTGCACTATAGGTGAAGGAGAAGGGGGCCAAGGTTCCCAGGGGTACAGGGAAGAATCAGGAAAAGTGTCTTCTCTTGCTCCGCTCCACATGAACAGAACAATGCACTTGGAAAGGTCCTTTCCTCACACACGCCACTCTCACTGCGGCACTCACGAACAGGCTTCGGTGTCCAAACTTCCAAACCGAGCACGAAGAATCTGTATACAGCGATCAGGAATTAACACGGAAAACTTTCACGAAGAGAGCTCAAAACTGGCTTAGGCTAAAGTAGCACTGACGAGCGTTACTCAATAGTCCAGCGGCGAGGTGCTCTCAGTCACTGCCTTAAGTAGCGAGAGCAAACAAGGTGATGCCACAGGTGATTGCTTGCAGGTGGTGAAGGCCGGGGGGGGGAGCCCACAATGAGCTCCGCCCAGGCAGCAAGTAGAGAGAGAGAGGAGAGAGACAAAAGCAACACACATGTAGCCACACAGCCGGGCAGGCACGGGGACCATGACAGTCTTGTTACAAAAACAATTACAATTTTAAGTAATTGTTGTTGTTTTTTTAATCTTTAAAAATGAATTTATTGCAGTAAAATCTGTCCCAAGAGTCTGGAAGAGATAAAGGGATTGATAACCTTTTCTGAATCAGCAGAAAGAAATGGCCCGATCTTGGTTAGATATCTCAAAAGACTGTAGAACCCTTTGCATGGACATACAGGGACAGTTCAGTCAGAACCACAATCCCAGTACTGTAATGTTCTGGTCTGAGAACTCCTCACCCTTTCATGTCATACATGGAAAATTATGGAAAGAAAGGTATGGAGAGCAGCAGCAAAGTGCCATCACAGAGCCACGAGACAACTGATCTGTGGGGACTTGTGACCTCCCTGTAATGACCCTGTGCCTGATTTCTGAGCTAAAAATGACAAATTCCAGGCCCAGATACCCAGATGTGGAGACTAATATTGCCGCTTGTTCCAGGGCCACAATGACTCCTTCTTCAATGAGGCAGGAAACTATTAGACATCTGTGTTTTCAGTTGGACATGATTCAGAATGCACCGGTGAAACCAGGCTTAATAGATGCATGAAACTGCATGCAACTGAATAGTGTGCATACAATTTCCCCAGGTAGAAATCAAACCCCCACCTGTAACATGAGTACAGACCACTGAGACACCCGCATAGAAAAAGGTGAAGACATGTTTAGGCATCACAGAGAACTGCCCATTTGAAATATAATAAATCCCGAATTTTAGACTTCTTCAGATGATTGACTAAGTAAATGCATTCAACTGTTTAAAGTGGCAACAGTGCAGTTACTGAGCTCAGCTTCCACCATTGTTTATATCGTGACACAAGAGTGAGTAATAATAATAATATTAATAATACATTTTATTCATGGGCGCCTTTCAGACCCTCAAGGTCACCTTGCAGTAACGCATAAACATACCATAAAAAACATAAGAAAAATGTATATATAGCAAACATGGTAGATAAAATTTAGACATAAACAGTTATAAAAGTATAAAAGCAAATATAAAAACTGAGCAGGTAAAAATGGCCTAAGACAGATCAGGTGTATGCAATTCTAAATAGATGAGTTTTGAGACGTGATTTAAAAGTGGTGAGACAGTGTGTGGTCCGGAGAGCAAGTGGAAGTGCATCCAAAGTCTCGGGGCAGAACAACTAAAGGCTCTGAGTCCAATGGTAGTCAGGCGAGCAGGTGGAACTGACAGAAGGGAAGCTGAAGAAGAGCGGAGTGTACGAAGGGGCGAGTATGTGTGGAGAAGATCGAATAGATATGGAGGAGCAAGCGCTTTGAAAGTGAGAAGCAGGATCTTGAAATTGACACGGAGGTGAACTGGGAGCCAATGGAGCTGTTTAAGAACAGCTGTTATATGTTCAGTGGATCTAGTTCTGGAAATAATACGAGCATCTGTATTTTGAACTAACTGCAGTTTGTGAAGGGATTTATAGATAGACCATAGAGAAGAGAATTACAGTAATCTAAACAAGATGTGACAAGAGCATTGATAAGTATGGCGGTACTGTGTGGAGTAAGTGAGGGACGAAGATGGTTAATATTACAGAGATGAAAGTAGGAAAACCGACTGATATTATTTATATGTGCTGTGAAGGACAGAGTGCTATCGAGGATGACACCAAGACTCTTAACCTGAGGGGAGGGTGTGACATCAGAGTTATCAATGGATAACGAAAGACTGGTTGGAACTGTAGTCAGTTTTGATCTGGTGCCTATTAAAATGAATTCTGTTTTATTGCCATTAAGTTTAAGAAAGTTGTACTCCACATCCAAACTTTTTATTTTTGATTATTGTTCACAATATAGAGAGCGTTTCTTCAACAGACAGTCAACAGTGGCATGTTTAAACCCGGAGGGGAAAATTCCAGTGAACAGTTAAATGCGGCTACAATATCTGGATCAACCATCTAGAACGCAGCTTTGTGAATGCAGCCTGGAGGGCAGATAGAAGTGCGTTTCAAGGTTGGCAGAGAGATTTCGCTGGAGTGGGCCGAGGCTACGAGTCAACATGTAACTCTGAATTTAGTGGTACAGTTCTGCTGAATCTCTACAACTTTAATTTTTTTTAAAAGTAGCTACTTTCAGCTGCTCCCTTATTCACAAGGGGTTGTTATCTACACGTTTGAGTTGGCAGATTATGGCAGTAGTATATAACTGGCTCCTTTTTGCGTTTTTCTGTGTGCAGATTGGGAGAGATGCTATATTTTTTTAAACTTTTCCAAGCCAACAGCACCAGTGCATTGTGAGACCCCCCTGAGTCTCCTCCCAGCACTGTGAATTCAGACATCTCGTCCATCTCCACCTCTGTGTGACTTGCAGGGCACATCTGGATCCCTGGAGCTACTTGAAGAAACTGTGAACAACATCAAAGTCACCACTTTTCACCTGTTTTGGAGAAGTATCACAAAAAAGTCATGTTTCGTTTGTGAACGCTGGTTTCCGAGGTTATCTACAAAGGCTACTGTTGAAATTATTAAAAGACTATGGATGGCAGATGAAGATCTCTGCCATCAATGAACATTGCAAATGCTTCCTATGAGACTTACAATTCCTTGGTAGATGATGATGACTGGGACGTATGACTGGGAATCAGTTGGGAATTACTAGAGAGAAAGCAGAAGATTTAATGGTTAGGGCGTTCCAGTCTTATTGTACAAAGCTCAGTATTTTTGTGTGTGATTTGAATTCAATAAAAGGCATGTTAACAGTTACAGTCCGGTCATCTTGTGTCTCACAGTGATCATGAAAATAACAGTTTGATATAAATCCACCACTGTAGAAAGTTTTAACAGAAGCTTTTAAAGCCTCTTGTGAAAACATGAAAACTCGCGTGATCTAAGCTCCTAGACAAGCCTGTAACAAGTCTTATGACAGATCAAAGTGACTCCCACTATGGTGAACAAACAATGAGAAAACATGAAACATGAAACCCAGGAAGACGATGACTTTTAAATGTAATGTGGGTGATACGGTACAAATATCAAAACTGAGAGGTTTGTTTAGAAAGAGTTACAAACGGACAGTGTTGGGAAGGTTACTTTTAAAATGTATTCCATTACAGATTACAGATTACATGTCCCAAAATGTATTCTGTAACGTATTCCGTCACGTTACTCAATGAGAGTAACGTATTCTGAATACTTTGGATTACTTAATATATTATCATGCTGTTTACAACTACATGAATGTACTATTGCTGTGATTTATTAGTGTTACTGAAGGTCCGCGGCTCCGAACCGTAGTAAAGGGACCTCTGGCTAATACGGTGGGTTCTGTGTCGGCTCGTAGCTGAAAACTAGCTTTACTTTGTTGTCTGGGTCAACTTTGCTAGCAGAGACAGAGAGAGGCGTTGAAAGGCTGCTCCAACAGAACTTATTGTTTCAGAGGAAAACACGAACACGGTGTACAGTCGAGTCTTAATAACTTACTTACAACTGGGCTCGTCAGGCTCTCTTCTTGGCTGCAGTGGTTATTATTATATTTACATGCTTCCAGCTCCCGTTTTTGCTCGATGACAGCTCGTACTTTTCCTTTTTCTCCCTCCCTCGCTCACAGACACATAACGTGTATGGCAGTCCATTCTCCCTGCAGCACGGACTACACTGCCCATGATGCTACATTCTTTAGAGCTATACCTGTAGCATTCTGCCTATTAGCTTAGCACAACAACAACAACAGGCGCTCTCTCACCCAGGAAACACACAGTCGCAGAGAGAGAGAGCGCCACCCTGTAACCATGGCAACCGTAACGCTGCCACCTGGAACAACAGAACGTAGCTGTCAAACAAAACCCAAACAGTCCTGACCCGCCACAATATGAAACAGGGAAGTACCGCTGTGTAATCCATTTATTTCAACAAAGTAACTGTATTCTAAATACCACCTTTTTAAACGGTAACTGTAACGGAATACAGTTACTCATATTTTGTATTTTAAATACGTAACGGCGGTACATGTATTCCATTACTCCCCAACACTGCAAACGGATGAATTATTTCCCTTCAAAGAAGCATTTAGGAAGAGCTGATATGTCACATTACCATCTAATGCTTCAGAAAATCTTAATCCAAATAATAAGACATGGAACTATGCGACAAAATTAGCTAAGCTTATTGTTCTGAATGAATTGCATGAAACATGTGAAGTACTGAATTTAGATGCCCTGAGATCTGGACAGTTTTTCCAAAATCATTTGCAATGGTGATTGTTTATGTCCGAAGTGGAAAAAAGATGACATGTGTAGATTTCCTGTGAGTTATTACATTTCTGATGACATTGAAATTGCCTTGAATGATAACCAGTGGATCACTGAGCTTTGTCTGCCTTCTGTCATTGTGTGGCAAGCGTAGCATTTTGGAACCCCAGAGACAGACTGTGATGTAATCCTCCCCTCCCTCTCCATGGCAACTGTCCATTCATCTCATCAATCAGCTCGCTGAGGTAGGGACCCAAGGCAGGGACCCACTCACCGGGCTGAGAGGTGAAAATAACATTGTTTGGATCCCAATACAAAACACACTCGTGTGGTTTGTCTGTCAAATCGCACAACCCGAGCCTTGCATAAGGCGTAGTCATGGCACCCACAAAGACATCCTTCACGCAGGACCCTCTGCCGTCAGCATGACGACACTGCACCATAGCAACATCATCAGAGATGCAACAAAACTTTTGTACTTCGTATTGATCCCTAAACATCAGCTGTGTGAATCTGTGATGATATGATGGTGTAGGACTCCTCATGGAGAACCAGCCCCACGGTGACGACAGGAGCACTTTATTACAATCCCCCCTGATTGGTACCTGTGGCAGGGTCTAATCTTGTGCCCTCTTTCTCATTATAGTCATCAATGAGTTCTTCATCAGAAAAAAATGTGTCGAACGAACGAATGCTGGGCTCATGCTCATCCACCCAACCATCAACCCTCCATTTCAGAAAATGCTATCAGATGTACACCTGTTTTCTCTTTGCAGCAAATAGCTGATCCTGAAAATGTGTGGACTCTCACTCCTTGTTCAAGGGCTGTACATCTTGGGTACTACAAGCATACAAAAATTAAGAATCATTTTCTATATATTCAGGCTTCATCAAAGTTCATGACTCGACTGGTTCTTGTATTGTTCTTTTCTGGAGCACTCACAGCACATCACTCATTCATACAGCACTTTCTTCTATTCTTAACCAGTGTTGGTCAAGTTACTTGAAAAAAGTAATCAGTAACTAATTACTGATTACTTCCCCAAAAAAGTAATCTCGTTACTTTACTGATTACTTATTTTCAAAAGTAATTAATTACTTAGTTACTTTTTAAAAACACGATTTACAACCTGAATAGGTGATAAAGTGATAGATCTTTCAGCCCAATTCTACTTTTTCTGCATAATCATCATACAAAATGTAATCAAATGGAAAAGTCTCTTTTTAAAACTTGTTTTATTAGTTTTAATCTTTTAACTTTATGCATCAAGCAAACATTTAATTATATGCAACATTCTCTGACTGGAAGAAATTAGTTTAACATTTAAACCTATTTTCTGCACATTCCAGCAAATAAAATAAAATATTTTTTGTGTTTACACTCAGTCTTTCAAATAGATGCAAGTAAAACACAGCAGAAAATAAATAAAGTCAAAGACTAGCGGTCCTGTTGCTCTATTTTCACCTGTAAAGCAGGAGTGGGGTAGGTGGAGGGTTACCCTGGTGCAGGTGTGCTGCAGCGGTCAGTGGAAGAATCCGCGAGTTTCTCTGTGAGTTTCCCATTACGTGGTAGCTACTCGGTGCTTGTTTGGAAGTTTAGGGTTTTTTCGCTGTAAAAAGAAGTTTTCTTCCCACGCACAACGGACACTAATGTTTTTGTCACTTTTTATGGAATCAAACTCAAAGTAAGGTCAGTACTTCCACGCTTTAAACGCTGCACGCTCATACTCTCTCTGCACTCGATATATGATCCATTGTTGATCTGCACACAGCTGTTGTCACGAACGTCGCACTCGCTTACGTCACTGTCATGAGACATTCTCGCAAAAAAAATCACAGTTTTAGTAACGCAGTAACGCAGCGTTCCTACGGGAAAGTAACGGTAATCTAATTACCATTTTTGCAATAGTAATCCCTTACTTTACTCGTTACTTGAAAAAGTAATCGGTTTACAGTAACTTACAGTACAGTAACAGTTACTGCCCATCTCTGTTCTTAAGTGCTTTCTATTTGCAATCAGACACATTCATACTGGGATGGATGCACCAGAAAGCAACTTGGGGATAATATCTTGCATAAGGATTTTGGCATGCAGATTGGGGCAACTTTCTGCTCAGCAGATGAGCTCTTACCTCCTGAGCTACAGCTCAGAGGACATGACTCTCAGAAGAAGCATATATAACAGTCTGCTCAGGGGTCGGCAACCCGCAGCTCCAGAGTGTATTTGATTTGTGTTATTTTTTTATTGTAGTTTTAAAGATGTAGTTTTTGGAAGATTATTGTGATCTTGAAATATTAAAAAAAAATGATATTTTATTATCTTGTGTCGCTCAAACTAAGCGTCACACTTCACATCAGAAGGCCACTGTAGTTCAGAATCACAAGTGGAGGGACACTGAGAACCTTCCAAGACTGGACAAACTCGTGTTTGAAACGTGGAATGCCATCCCGACACATAAACATGAAGAAATATGTATTCGGAGACATGCTGATCTTCAGATCCACATATGTATATGAGCAGCTACACATGAAAATTCAGGCCAAGGCTCTGCTACACGCTCCGAAAGCCCAAAGGTGATATAAGGATGAACGCTCACGACATTTTTTGTTTGCTACATGGATCATTTAAGTTCAGCTTTTTAATTGTGCTTCTTTTTTGTTATTATTCTTTTCAGAGTACAAAATGTTGAAAATGTGTTCATTACATAAATAAAATTCAATTTTCTCTGTAGCACTTCATGGATTTCAGAAGCAACACACTATAATTGTTTATAGTGTACAGTATATACAGTGTTATCTTCATTTCAGATGTCAGAAAGTGTTTGCGGCTCCCAGTGCGGGGGTTTTGTGGAAACCGGGTCCAAATGGCTCTTTGGGTGTTAAAGGTTGCCGACCCCCGGTATAATCGGATCAATAATCACAGTAGCACTCACCATTTAAACACGGTTCAGCTATGGCAAAACTATTTTGCGCTGGCCTTTTACCATTAGGGCTCGAAGAAGAAGAACAATAAACACAACACAATAGTTTCAGAGACGAAATCTTTGTAAATGCTAAAACATTCACAAATAATGTTTGATCCTACAATAAGACAATACAAGTATGTATTTTTGTAGGGTCGACCTTACGACATAAAATACCTTGAGGAGACAACAACAACAAACTTTATTTATAGAGCACATTTAAAAACCAGCGGTATACTAAAGTGCTTAACATAAGAGACAGAGAAGTAACACGAGTATTATAATGCCTTAGCGAAGTATCAAATATCCTCACAGGTCAATGCCACTAATACACAGGGGTAATATAAAATGCATATCAAAATAAAAACATAATAAAAGCACAAGCCATAATGAAAAAAAATATGTATAAGAAAAAATAGAGTAAGTCTAAAAGTCAGGTGCGAGCGTTAACAAGCAGGAAAGGCGAGATTAAACAAATAGGTTTTATCTGTGATTTAAAAGATTGGATGGAATCAGACGCCCGGATCACAATCGGAAGGTTATTCCACAACTCTGGTGCAGCCAGGGCAAACGCCCGGTCACCTCTAGACTTCAGCCGAGATCTAGGCTGCACCAAGAGTAACTGAGTAGATGATCTTAATGCTCTGGCAGGAACATACGATTTAAGGAGTTCCTTAAGGTAGCTCGATGTGAGACTGTTGATGTGATTTATGTATAAATAAAATTAAAAATCAGTAAAAATTGTCTGAATTTGGTAGAAGACTGTTCTCTGGACATAGAACTACATCTATAAAAACAGCTATTTTAATAACCTATAACCAAAATTAAAACAGCAATATAATAGAAATATATATCTCAGATAAGCCTTTATTCTTCTAGACAAAACAAAATGAACAAGTCTGAAGTGAGTGCTGACAAACAGCACAATGGTGGTATAACTGAGAGGGTTAGAGTCCAAAAGCCCTTTTGACCCACCCTGCTTCTGGTTGTCATGGTCCCCAGGGCCATTCACTCTTTTCTGATGTGAATGTGTGTGAGGTGGTGTCCCTTATAATGTATAATGTATCCTTACCCACTCATACTCACACATAACAGGACGTGCTTTTCACTCACTTGCTGCCAGCTAAATAGTACTTAGTTCAGGCTTAGCTGTGCTTCTGCAAAGTGTTTTCCACCTTAGCTTCTCGTCTTCCTGCCTCTGTGGAATCCATCCGTGGAGTCATACTCACCTTCTGCCCACTCTCCGTCTGACTGACTGGACACTACACACTTCCATAAGGGTCCAAAATGACCCGTCTTAGATTCAGTGTGTTTTTATGACACTTTTGTCATTTTGGTCAAGAATAATATTAATATATTATTAATAATTTTTTAGTTTTTTAACAAATTGGAAATAAAAAAAATGACACAAAATCAGTAGAACAATGTCAACATCAGTTTTGTGTGTGTGTGCACATGTGTAGGATAGAGAATACATGCATGTTTGGGTAACTGTCAGGACAGTTTCTTGCTTTGTCTCCTCACTGTTTGGGGTTTGGACAAACCACCTGTTACTGGCTGTGATACCTGCACACAGGTACGCTGCATTTCCTGCACCGACTGCTGACTTTACATTACTTGGATGGGAAATCTTTTCCTTTCGTTGGCCTCGTCTGCTTTCTCTCTGTGGCAGGGTTGTGGCTTTTGTTCCCTCTCACCTTCTTATTGCTTCGGTGATCAGGGTTCACAGTTTGTGGTCAAGCATATAGTTAGGGCTGGACCAGGTGACCCTGAATCCTCTCTTAGTTATGCTGCAATAGACGTAGGCTGCCGGGGATTCCCATGATGCATTGAGTTTTTCCTTTCCAGTCACCTTTCTCACTCACTATGTGTTAATAGACCTCTCTGTATTGAATCATATCTGTTATTAATCTCTGTCTCTCTTCCACAGCATGTCTTTATCCTGTCTTCCTTCTCTCACCCCAACCAATCACAGCAGATGGCCCCGCCCCTCCCTGAGCCTGGTTCTGCTGGAGGTTTCTTCCTGTTAAAAGGGAGTTTTTCCTTCCCACTGTCGCCAAAGTGCTTGCTCATAGGGGGTCATATGATTGTTGGGCTTTTCTCTGTATCTATGAAGCGCCTTGAGGCGACTTTTGTTGTGATTTGGCGCTATATAAATAAAATTGAATTGAATTGAATCTTCCATTTAATTCTCATATGTGTTGTGGCTCCTTTGAGAGCTCTGTGAGGATGAGCTGTCATGTATTGGTGATCCCATTCTTGTATTCAGGGTGCTGAGCCTTGAAAATGGTGTCGTCATTCAGGGTGGCAAGGCGTGAAGTTGTACCACAGCACCATGGTCCATCACTATGTTTTACACTTGCAGGTGTACAGTAAGTGCCATCCATCTGGTCCATAGTTTCCCACCTGCCTTGATCTTGTTGTAGAATGTCAACAGTTGGGCTTTTTTCCTTTTTCTGATATTTTCATCCATCATTTTGTCATGTCCATACATTGCATAGCAGAAGTGTGTATCACAAACCCTGAAGATCTTTAGGTCATACTTGACGGGCTTGTTTGGCCTCTTTGTAGAAATCTGAACGTCCCAGCTGTTCGTCCATGGTGACACAATTATTGGGGAAAAATCGCTGTCCGGTTGCTGAATGAAGGTTGTCTCTCATTTCTCGCTGTGTAAAATGGTCTTCTTAAACAGTGGTCCACAAAAGATATATTTCTGACAGTCACGGTTAATAAGGATCAAATGTTCCCATGAAATTCAATAGGACATGAATGTGGCTCATTTTTGACACACTTATGAAAGTTTGGGTTATTATCACAAAAATACAAGCTGTGGAAGAGAGACAGAGATTAATAACAACTTGGAACTAAGTGCTGAGACTGAGGAGTCTACTAAAACATCCTGTGCTGGGGCTTAGTGTTGAGAGCAGTTTACTAATAAAAACAGACCCCCCACACTCTTTTAAGAGGTTGAAAAAGTCAAAAATCCCTTGTTGTGAGCTCAAACTGCTGACGGCCTGTATCATTTGAGCCTACGTTGACTAGCACCCGAGAAGTAATGGATGGAAAGCATTTCAGCAGTGCAGGGACTTCATCCAGGAGAAGAGGGACTGGGAGTGGCGTCTTGGAAACACTGTGTGACTGCATTAGAGAAAGCAAATATTTCTAACAATAGAGTCACCCACTTTGTATGCTGCTGCTAAATGTCCATCTTTGCATATTCGCAGACTCTCCCATTGGTTGATCTTTATCTATAAATCTCTCCTTGGGCTGGTTCCATCTTATTTATGTGTTTATATGTGTAAAAACCACAACCAATACAGCCTTCGTTCGAACAAAATCATACAATTGATTGTCCCAAAAATCAAAACAGAATTGGGGAAAAAGGCTTTTAAATATGCTGCCCCTGCTTCCTGGAATAATCTGCAGAAGGAACTGAAATTATCAGAATTGGTTACCTTGGGAGAGTTTAAGTCTGTCTTAAAGGAACGAGAGAATAACTCTTTTACTCAGTGTGATTGTTTTTAATGTACTCTTAATTTGATCTGTTATTGTATATTTTACACATGTTGGTATGGGATATTGTATTTGTTTTAAATGTTATATACCTATGTGGTATGTGACTTTTGTTGCCATGATGCCAGGTCTCTCTTGGAAATTAGATTTTTAATCTCAATGAGATTTTTTACCTGGATAAATAAAGGACTAATACAATAAAATAATAATAAAAAAGAAGTGGCTGGGAAAAAAGGGGGATAAGCAGGTGAAGGTGTGTGTGTTCATATAATAGCAAAGAGCTTGATGTCGTAAACCACCGCCTCTGAGCAACCATCTTTGAACAGAGGCGGTGGTTTACGACACCAACTCTCTGCCATCTATAATCCAGTTTTGAGTTCCCTCCCCAGACGCCTTAACGCCCACTCACATCCTGGGCCATCCGACCTCAGGAATTTGCATGATAAGGTGGGGCCAGGTTTCACAATGAACTCACCTGAAACCCTGGCTGATTGGGACCCACACCCAGTTTCACACCTTGGCTCATGTGATTAGGTAGAGGATCATCAGGGGGTCCTTTTGTCCCTCTGTGGGGGGAAACTCCCATGGTTTAAATCTGGGACTCTCCACCATTTGATCCTTAGGACTGAAGAAGCTTCTCGGATGAGAGGTGAAACGTCTTCAAGCAACTCAAAGAAGTCCAGACCAGGGGCGATTCTAGGATCAGAGCTTTGGGGGTGCTGAGCACTCAGAGAGCTGCCCAGCCAGGCAAGATAAACCTGTCTCTGTCAATCCCTGCATCCTTAAATGTCTCCAGTTGTCCCGAGTTCCCTCTGTTCCTCCCTGTCCTCATCGTCTGTTATCTTCATCTCCATTATCAGTCATCATAATTTTACCATCTCTGTGTAAGTCTGCAAATTTCTTTATTAAATCATAAGATTCTTAAATTCATCAAGTCTGTCTGTGCCTGGGTGTAATGTTTTTCAGCTAAAAAGAAACATGGCCTGACTCCTACCTAACTATATAAAGAGTAACTTAGGGTTAAATGCAGCTAATATGTCCTGTTTTAAGCCAGGCACTTCCACCTCCGCTCCGCTGCGTCTCAGCCACCATCGCTCTGACAGACAGAGCGCTAGAGCCAGAGCAGGGGAGAGGCGAGCTGGAACAAACCATTTTGGGAGGGGGGGTTATCTATACTTTTGTTGTTAAAATGTTACGTCTCAAACAAGTACGTACTGTATGCTTTTTATATTTTTAGTAGTGTGTCCCACAAACAGCAAATATTGTCAAAAAAAAAGTAAGAAATCTTTGGGGGTGCTTTGATCCATTTTTGGGGTGCTGAAGCACCCCAAAAATGGGCTAAAATCGCCCCTGGTCCAGATGCTTTTCTTTCCAAGCTCCTATAACACATAAGCATTTTATATAAAAGGTGAACATTACCAAATCCATATCCTACCCGTAACCTTAACCCTGACCCCACATGGACTGAGAGGTTAGATAAACAGTAGGTTTCTTGTTTTGCCTAATAAACTGATGAAATGTGTTTTTTAGCAGCTCTGTGTAATCTACTGACAAACAGACAAATAGAATTGAAGATGCTTGCATTCTTTTTACACATCAGCGTGTGATGTTTGACAGACTATTTGGCTTCCATCAGTATCACAACACATCAGTATAACTGGTAACAATTTATCTTTCAGTGTATCCAGTTTGAACATTCTTTGTATCTAAGACATTTTTCCTTCTCTTTCAAGTTCCTGACTACAAAGCTGTAATCTGTTCCTCTTTAACTTCCCTTTTATCAGCTTCCCTAAAGAAGCTGATAAAAGAAGCTGATTCCAGACTCTTTGTCTTCATTTCTTTTGTTAAAGAGTGTTGTTTTGTTTTTCTTCACTAATAGATTACATTATTGTATTTTTGTTTGTTACCTTTTGTTGTTTCTTTTCTTAATTTGTGTCTTTTCCAGAGTTTTTACTTAATTTTTGCTCCTGTAACTTTGCACGGTCCACTTTCTGCTGTAACAAAACACATTTCCCACGTGTGGGACTAATAAAGGTTATCTTATCTTATCTCATATCTTATCTTTGGGGAATTATTCCATATTGTTTTGTATGAATGTTTGCGGGGACCACCACAAAAACAAACTGGTACATCTCAAGGGGTTTATCCTGCACTCTTTGGAATAACTACACTCACTTTCTGTCAGGAAACATTCAGGTGATAGTTGGCTTGTGCTCTGTTTGGGGGGCCCTTATCTCTTCACTGTGAAAGAACACATAAACACATGTACAGGAAGATATGTGACGGTAATGCAGACAGGCAGCTGTGCTCTTATAAAAAGGTCACGGCCTTTGAAGAGCAGGAAGGAAAATAAACTAAACCTGTCCCATAAATGAAGATTTACTGTGCTTAATACACTAGTAGTAATACGGATGCGGCAGTCCAATATGGCGGCCAGTCAAACTGGTTTGACAACCTGTTTGACAGGTTTCGTGCGTGTACGCATGCACGTTCAGGTGTGCTCGGGGTTATGTTTGTTCATGTGTGGAAACACCCCAATGCGTGTTGGTCATATGAGTTCATGTGTTTTTAACTGGGTTTTAATTTAATCAAACCATAGGGTTTTTAATTAAACTATTTTTATCGCTTTGGCATGTCTCAACATTCAATTATGCAGACATATGTTTTGCGTGGAGGGGTGGAAGCCGTTTTGTTTCACGGTGCACCTTCACAAACCTGGAATCGGTACTTGCTTTTTATTTACATCTAGTCAAAAGTGTTACTAATTGTGTTTCAATGACACTAATTTTGTGATTCTAATGTCTCAGGATGCTGTGATGCAAGAATTTTATTTAAAAATGTTTCAGAAGGGAATTTCCTCTGTACAGGGTTTCATAGATTCAGAGCCTGTTAGTTTTAACACAGCAGATGGTCGCAAATAACATTCAGCCCCTTTAGAAAATTAACGCTATTGTGGTACTTCTAAAACACGTTGCACAGGATCTCGTCTTTTGCCCGAAGCAGTCAGTATCGTTCTTTCAAACAAATTACGTTTTATTCAGACTAATTTTGTGATTCTGGGGTTTCTTTCACGGGTGATGCCATCTTTTTATTTAAAAATCGAGATTTCGGAATGTTGAACGAAGAGGGAGACAGAGCCAGCTAGTTTTTTAACACAGTGGATGGTCGCAAATAACATTTGTAATTTATTTGAACAAATCTAGGGAGAGATATCTCCTTTTTAGCTTCAGGGACACATATACTTCACACACCTTAAACTAGATGTTAATGTTCTTAAAGTTAACACGCTCATGTTACCATCGCGTATTTCTAAAACAGCTATGGCGTATGCCCTGCAAACTCTCAGATGGAAACACCAACAATCTAGATATTTACAAATATTCATCAGGCCATCTTTAACGTCTTAAGTTTTGTTATTTTTATGTTTTACATATATCACTTGATTAAATTAAAGTTTTTTAAACTACATCTGATATAGTTGTAGTTTAATTTTCTCATCTGATATAGTTGTCATATTGAACAGGCCAGTGATGAAAGCTAGAATATAAAGAAAAATAGTAAACGGCTGGCTAATTAAACTGTTCCTGTGAACCTTAAGCCCCAATCAGCTTTAAATCATCCTTTAATATGTTCGATGTTACAAATTTGAAGAAACACAGAAAAGATCATCAGAAATTAATCTAATCAGTTTCAGGCTTCATTCATATTGAAATGTTGAAATCTTCACTTGATACCACTGAGCATAACATTTTATTACAGCTATTATTAAATGGAGAGTCGTCTTCACACACACTGATGTTAATTATGAAGCTCCACAGGCTTCTGTGCCAAGACCAGTTCTGTTTACATTATACATGCTTTAGAAGGCATAGCATACATTTTCACTGCTATGCAGATGATAACCCATTTTATTGGTTAAACTGTTGGGATGTCTTAGATACATAATGAGCTTTAATTTTCAGCTTCTAAGTTCAGATAAAACTGAGGTTATTGTAACGGGAAATCTTGGAAACACTGTCCCACATAGCAAGCTGGTCTGGCCTGGATCTGGTATCAAGCCGGCACTGCTGGCTGATTTCTGGCATGATAAGACGTATGTCATCCAGATATGGGCCAGGCCTGGCAATGACGCCACTTTTTATGTGATGGCATGCCATATCTGGCCCGATTATGGTTTGGTTTATGTGGCCCAGGCACATAGAAAACAGCTCTGGCCGGGATCCAGCATCAAGCTGGCAATTCTGACTGACCGGTGTCATGGCAGGGTGTATGTCAACCAGATGTGGGCCAGGTCTGGCAATGATGCACTATTTATGTTCCTATTTTCCTATTTTAGTTATAAGACCCAAATGCCATGTTGCAATACTATACTGCTATAGTAGCCAACATTTCAAATGCAGATTTGACAGGTTTGTGAGTGTACACTAGTGAGGGTTTACTCATCTTTGCCAGTGGCTGGCTGTAGCTCAGGCAGTAGAGCGGGTCACCTACTGATCGGAAGGTTAGTGATTTGATCCCTGGCTTCTCCAGTATGCATGTCGTGTGTGTGAATGTAGTTAGGAAGTGTTTGGTTGAGTGAATGTGGCATGTTGTATAGAGCACTTTGAGTGAGAGAGTTGAAAAATGCTATATAAGAATCAGTCCATTCACTGTCTGAACAGAGTTTTGTCATGTTACTTTTGCACTATTACGCACGTGTTGTTATTACATGGCTTAATTAAGGTACACATTAGGCTGACATCTGGGGCCAGAGCTGAAACTGTCCTGGGCCAGCACAGTGCCAGCAGTGTGTCTGCAGCTGGCCTGTGGCTGCACACAACTTACACATGGCCCACATAAATTGTAACTTCACAATTCATCACCGATTAGGGGGGTACACAGGGTATATTCTCATCCTTACCCAATAGTGATTCAGGTAATTTCTTAGGGCCTTGGAAGGGTGGCCATATCAGGATACATGTTTTAAAAATGCGCTAAATGTAGGATACATGTTTGAAAAAGGATACATGCTTTTAAAAATGTGGTAAAATGCAGGTTACACTTTTTAAGAAAGAAAAATCAGGATACATGTTTGAAAAAAATAAGCAGGGTAGCTGTTTGAAAGACACGGTACAATGTGTGGTTTGTTTTTTTGGTGTTGAAAGAATCAGTGTTTCAGAGAAAACATTAGCAGCCTCCTTTGTAACACTCTGTGACCAACCGTAGCTGTCCAATTTTCACCACATCCAACCCCACCAGATTGTCGTATGCCTCGGCAACGGCGTCAAAGACTTTCCTTACCGATTTCAGTTCGTGCAAGAGAGTCTCCGCCACTGTGCGGACTTTGACGTGGTCCATTTTGATGTCCCGGGCAATCACCAGACATTGAATGGAAGGAATGAAGCGAGGGGTGAGGAGTCGTTTTCTGATGCTGTAATAATTTTCAGCGTAAAAGTCATCCTCCAACACTTGCAGACACTCATGCTGTTTCTGGCTGGGGTGATCGAACTTACAGCCGTTGCATTCATCAGTGAGGTACTTGTTGATTACTAGATTGACTAGGTGATACACAGCTGTTTTTACGGTATCGATAAATAAAGAAGATGCCCAATCGTCAAGCTCGACAGCTTGCTGCTGCTGCTTCTCCAAGGGGCAATAGTAACCGGGGGTGTCAGGTACTAATGAGCCCTCGTCCGAGGAACTGTCCTCCTCCTCAGTGTGACGCAGGGGTGCAGAGTCCATCCTTCTCTCTGTTTTGAGCTATAAAAAGGTTTTGAAGGAATGAGACGGTGGTCTTCTTTTTAAAATAACAGAAGGAAGTGTGTGTTAGTCCAATAATCACACAACTGGCATGGCAACTCCAACTTTAATGGTCGCCTTCTTTTGTACAACCACAGAAAAAACTGACCCTCCAAACTTCTCCTCCCCCTTTCCCGCCTGCGCGTGGCAATCTCTCTTCATCTCTGTTTTTGTCTGTGCACGACTTGGCATCTTCAGACCGTGTCACTTGAAAGTTGTTTAGTGGCTCCACATTAATGGAACCCATGGACCCAGCAATTTCCTCTGGCTCACTGTATTCCACGTTGTACCACTTTTTGTTTTTCCCAGTGGCTTCTCCTGCTCAACTAATTATTTTTCCAGCATATGTTTGACCTGTTTCTTTGTCTGTGTATTTAATTATTTGTCCAACTTTAAGTTTTGATCCTTCTATATCTGTGGTTGAGTGAGACAGTGTGGGATCTCTTTCTCCAGGTCGTATTGGATCACAGGACTCGCTGTTTTCTGCAGTACTGAGTGGTTCATTTTCTGCACTGCCAATGGTTCACTGTTTGTTGGTGCCATCTCCCCATTTTTGTTTTCAAAATCGTGTTCCTCACCAAGCACTGCTGCTGAGGTCTTTAAAAGATTTTCATCTGTTTTAATCTGATTTTCCTCTTCGGTTTCTTCCATGTTCACTTGTGGTTCATCCACTTTTCTGAGCCTAGACTGGTGTACTCTGACATAGGTTCCTCCACGCCTGACAAATATTACTACACCATCTTGGCCAATGACCACACCTGGACCTTTCCACTCATGACAGTCTGTCCTCTTATAATAGACATTGTCCCCTGTTTCATATTTGCCCTCAATGGATCGCAGCTGTTTGCGAAAGACTCTTCGTGTCCTCTCAGAGCATTCAGCCTTTGTAAAAGCTCGTCTCATGGCATGTAACGTTGCAGTGTGCTGGGCTATCCATGTACTCATTTCAGTTTCCAAAGCTGGGGTCTTTCAGTAAGGACTGACGGCAGATTTGGATTTTGTCCAAAGACAAGTTGGTAGGGACTGTAGCCATGTACATTTCTACATTACAGTACATTACAGTTCTTTGCCATCAAAGCCCAGTCCAGAGCAGTTTTCCAGTCACACTCATTGCCTCTCTTTACCTTCAGTAACACAACATTGAGGATTTGATTGTGCCTTTCAAGCAAGCCATTGCTCCATGGACTGTACCCTGCATTGTTTTTAACGTCAATGTTAAATTTCTCCGCCATGTCTCTTATTTCTTCATTATTAAATTCACCGCCATTGTCATTGAATAGTCTGCGCGGTGTACCGTGAATGCTTATCCAGCAGTGGATAAAGTGCCTCACTATCTCCCTGGGTCTTTTTGTGGTGATGATACTTCCTGCACTGAATCTTGTGAAATGGTCAATGGCATGTAGATACCACAGTCCCGGCTCAAGCTCATGCAGGTCCACTGCAACAGTTTCATTGTATGTTGAAGCCATGGGTAAACCCACTGCAGGCTTATGTTTTGGTTTACCGTATCGGATGCATGTTTCACAGTTTTTTATAATATTCTTCAGGATTGTAATGCTTTCATCATCACTATTGCCTGAGCAAGACAGAAGTTTTTGCACTCTGTCAACTGATGCATGTCCAAATTGTTTGTGTAGTTTAAGAAGGACTGTCTTTTTCTCCTTTGTTGTCATGTTTTCTGTCACAATGAGAATTTCATCTTCATCACTAGGTGTCTCACTTTTCTCTAGCTGGCTTTTATTAAGGTCACTCTCATTTCCCAAGTTTACACAATAGTGTCCAGAAGATGTCAGTTCAAGTTTTACAGGTTGATCAAACATTGTTGCTTTATCTCGACCAATGTCTAAGACTGCACTTGCTCTCTTTAATGAAGTCTTGCTTAAAAGCATCGGTATATCTGCTGGAACAACTTCTGTTTCCATCTTGCATCTAGTTTGTCCTATTTGCTGGAATTGTCACTTTACTTGTGGATTGGACAATTTTTCCATCACCAAAGCGGAACGGCCTTGTGCTATTTTCATCTTTTATTTTTGCAACTCTTTCTGAGGTAACTCGTTTACATAATCAGCCAGCCATTTTTCTCCACACACAGTTCTTGTACAAGCAGTGTCAATTACGGCAGACCCCAAAGCTTCCATCATGAAGATTTGTGTATCAGAGGGTGATTCGTTTGAAAACAGAGTAATATTACATTCTTCAACATCACTTTGATCCCACAGTTTTTGCTAACTTCACATGTTCTGTTTTGTTAGGGCAGGCTTTTACCCAGTGATAAGTGCTTTGGCATACTGCACATCTTGTTCTCCTCCCATATTTCTCAAGTGGATTAGTCCCTGCAGCTATTCTTTGGGGTTGCTCTGAGTTTGAACTACGTTCACGCTTGCCTGTGTACTTTGTGAAGTAAGCGGAGTCGCCCTCTTGTGGCGAAGAGACGTTATCGCAAAAAATCCTTTTCAAGGCTGATTTCATGTTATCAAAAGAGATGGTGGAACAAGCAGTAAGTGCTAGCTGTTTGTCTTTAGTATTTAGCCCCATGGTGTCTAGCAGCTTAAATGCTAACACTGCGTCTGGTAATTCTATTTTGAACTTACGTATCTTGTTGTACTGTCGTTCAAATTCGATAATGTAATCCACCATCGACATGCCACTTTGTCTGTTGATCCGATCAAATTCCGTGTAAGCTTCGTACTGTCAATCTTTTTCTTCTTTTACAAACACTGAGTCCAGTTTGGTAAGAAGACCATCCATCCCCGTGTCTCCAGATTTCAATTTCATTTTTCCAACTTTCATAAGACGTCTTCTCATCGAACGATGGTGGCACTTTGTAATTCCCAGCAGCAGCCGTCCTCTGCTACCAATGTTAGTCCAATAATCACACAACTGGCATAGTAACTCCAACTTTAATGGTCGCCTTCTTTCGTACAACTTCAGAAAAAACGGACCCTCCAAACTTCTCCTGCCCCTTTCCCACCTGCGCGTAGTTTACATCGTGCTATATAAACACATATCTTAATCTTTGATCTTCCAACTTTATTTTTCTGTTCTGGTTTTAGAGTCTCTGTTTATTGAGCCGTACTTTGGGAATCACCCTGTTGTGAGACAAGGGTACGCTGGGAGAGAATATGGCATTATACAAGCAGAGTGTTTTGACTGTATCAGAAGATCTAAGAAATACACCTGTTATTGGTTATTAAAAAGAGTTAGCTGTGGTGCAGGTTTAATTTAGAATTGTTGCATGAACTGATCAGGAATTATAGACAGCTTTATACCGATAGTGCAGGCATCTTTTACTTAAGTAGAAGTATAGCTGCTAGTGTCAGAAATACTCGAGTAGAAAGTTTGATAATGTATGGGCTCAGAAATGTGCTCAAAGTAAGAAAGTCAAAGTAGTAACCTAGCTGAATATTGTGCTATAATGAAATAATATTAGTAGGTGAGACTACAAACTTAGTCTGGTGGTAAAAAGGCACAAGAGCCACATTTGGCAGCCAGAGTTAGAGCTCAGAGACCCGGAGCCTGGTGGTTGGGCTAGCAGCATGGTCTGGTAAAAGAGTATCCAGGCATTACATTGTGTTGTGGCTGATAAGAACACCCCCCCCCCCCCCCCCCCCCCCACACACACACACACACACAGACTAACCCCCCTTGTTTAGAGGTGATTGTCAGTTTGCTGGGGGGGTTTTAGAGACACTGAGAGTGAGAGAGATCATGTTCTACAGGGTGGGCCATTTATATGGATACACCGTAATAACATGGGAATGGTTGGTGATATTAAAGTCCTGTTTGTGGCACATTAGTATATGTGAGGGGGCAAACTCCTCAAGATGGGTGGTGACCATGGTGGCCATTTAGAAGTCGGCCATCTTGGATACAACTTTTGTTTTTTCAATAGGAAGAGGGCCATGTGACATATCAAACCTATTGGTAATGTCACAAGAAAAACAATGGTGTGCTTGGTTTCAACGTAACTTTATTCTTTCATGAGTTATTTACAAGTTTCTCTTTGTTCACAGCCATTGACATGTCGAAGAGGTTAACACTTGAGGGGTGGATCGAAATTGTGTTGATATCTGGTGAACGCAGTAACCGGGTCATTGCTGCAGATTTCAATGCAAGACACCCTACGAGACCACCCATCTCCCATGCTACAGTTAGCAAACTGCTTGCTAAGTTTTGTGAAACTGGTTCAGTGTTGGATTTGCCAAAATGTGGATGCAAGAAAACGCAAGAAACATCAGTGGCTGTCCTAGCTTCATTCAGCAAGAGCCCACAGCGTAGCACTCGCCGCATGTCACTGGAGAGTGGCATTAGTCGAACATCCCTTCGGCGGATATTAGCTACTCACAAATGGCACCCTTACAAACTCCAGCTGCTGCAGCATCTCAATGATGATGACCCAGATCGGCGCACAGAATTTGCAGAATGGGCAAAACAAAACTTGGAACAGGACCCTCAGTTCACGCAGAAGATTTTGTTCAGTGATGAGGCAAACGTTTATGTGAATGGTGAAGTTAACAAACAAAACCACCGCTATTGGTCTGACACTAACCCACATTGGATGGATCCCTCCAAGACTGTTGGAACAACAAAAGTGATGGTTTGGTGTGGTATATGTGGTACAACGATAGTGGGTCCATTCTTCATCAGTGGAAACCTCAAGGCCACTGGATATTTGAAATTGCTACATGATGATGTGTTTCCCTCTTTATGCACTGAAGCTGGCACGTTCCCTGAGTTTTTCCAGCAAGATGGTGCACCACCACATTATGGGCGCCAGGTCCGAGCATTCGTAGATGAACAGTTTCCTGGAAAGTGGATTGGTCGTCGTGGGCCAGTTGAATGGCCCCCAAGGTCTCCCGATCTGACCCCCTTAGACTTTTATCTTTGGGGTCATCTGAAGGCAATTGTCTATGGTGTGAAGATACGAGATGTGCAGCACCTGAAACTACGGATACTGGATGCCTGTGCTGGCATTTCTCCTGCGGTGTTGCTATCAGTGTGTGAAGAGTGGGAGAAGAGGGTTGCACTGATAATCCAACACAATGGGCAGCACATTAAACACATTTTATAAGTGGTCAGAAACTTGTAAATAACTCATGAAAGAATAAAGTTACGTTGAAACCAAGCACACCTTTGTTTTTCTTGTGACATTACCAATAAGTTTGATTGGGGGTCATATGATTGTTGGGTTTTTCTCTGTATCTATGAAGTGCCCTGAGGCAACTTTTGTTGTGATTTGGCGCTATATAAATAAAATTGAATTGAATTGAATTGAATCAGAATCACAAAATTAGTCTTATCTTAAGTAAAACTTTACTCAACGTTTTTGAGGCAACGAGTTTGCATAGTTTTTTTGAGTTCTTTGAACTAATTAGATTTTACAGTGTTGGACTGCCGCATCCGTATTACTACTTACATTTATTAGACCCACTGTAATGAAAACACAAAAACTTTACAAATTTGACAGAAAGTTTTTTAAAACTAAAAGTTCTATTATTTATTATGTCATGTTTTCTATTTGCTAAATAACAAACTGACTTCATATTTTAATACCTGAATTTGAGCTGGAACAGTGGACATCTCTGAGAAGCATAATGTTCAACCACTAGAAATATTTTTTCTATTCAGGAATAAAGTAAATGTGATTTCACTACAATAATCAGATAATACACTTTTTTTTCACCAAAACAGTCGTTTGAAAATTTACGGACAACAACAATAATCATATTTCAG
This sequence comes from Neolamprologus brichardi, assembly GCF_056152115.1. Lineage (NCBI taxonomy): Eukaryota > Metazoa > Chordata > Actinopteri > Cichliformes > Cichlidae > Neolamprologus > Neolamprologus brichardi. Next base: position 42,201,071 of record NC_142104.1, on the reverse strand, counting down.
CATTAAAAAAAGAGCTTATGCGTACTGTGGATTAAGCATTAATGGAACTTGAAAAATGATTGTGGTAATTATCAATACTGCTAATTTAGAGCAGCTGTGTGTAAACCTTAGATTGAGGGGTGGTCCAACGATCAGTTGTTAAGAACTATATTTTTACACCAATAACCTATCATGGATATCATCCTCTTCTTTCTCATTTTATTCATTTATTTATTTATAGTTTGAATATCATTGTTTTGTATAGAGGGCAGTAAATAGTGACTTACTTAATCTAATGGTAAAATGCAGCAATTAACAGTGAGTCTCTGCCCTGCATTCTCTCTTTGAACCAGCTGATGATCATGTTTTTGGATGGATGTTGGTGGATGGTTTCACAGCAATGTAAATAAACCATTGAGCTCTGGAATGTGAAACGAGGGAACCTCGCATGAACTGTTACTGTTACTGTTTTTTTATTCATCAGCATTTCTCTGGCTTGACATTTCACTGCACCCAAAAACACTGTAATCAAGTTCATCAGTGGACAGTAGCACGTGTAGTGTATGTACACACGTTTATGTTTTTAAAAACATCCATCTGTTTTCTGAATGAAGCTCAATGTGACATAAGCTAATTATAAAAGGTTTATGTTTATGAACTACCAGGAATAGTTTGTTTTTTGGAGATTTTTTTAACCTTTTTTTTTTTTTGCCTGTTCCATTCCCACTGTAGCAATCAGAGTTACCGTCTGAAGGCCAAGAAAAATGCCCAACGGATTTATTTTTCCAAGTGGATCATTATTGGTTCACTTGATTGATCTTTATAGACATGACTGGGGGACAGGAAAGGGGAAAGACAAATAGACAACAGAAGCTCAAGAAAAACAGAGGGGAAGAGGGACAGTGAGAAAAGACATTAAAAAGTCCACTGGATCACCTGCTGGGAAAAAAGAGAACGTCACAGGAGACCACAGCAACAACCTAGATAACTATAAGTAACAGTAAATAATAATTATTGATGTTACTGAGCAGCACGCAAGACCAACAATGCACGGTATGCTTTAAGGCAGCAGCTAAGGAAGTTTGTGTCTGTGCACACCTGTGTGAACACCTGTGTACATGAACACGCTTGTATTCAAAAGGTTTCTCCATATAACTATCTGATAGAGGGTGTGGGGAGCCATAGCCCTGCCCCCCGGGACATGAAGCAGGCATGGAGGAGATGCCGGCCCCAGACATCTAGAACCCCCTCAAGCCCCCCAATGCAAAAAGACATTTTTGAAAAATTATTGCCCCTGAAATCTAAAAACTGTTTGTGTCAGCTTTAGCAGCAAGCACTACAATCGAGTGTTTGAGTCCTTCACATTTCTGGGGAGGAGTTCTTTACATAATTGTTTTAATTCAGCCACATTGGAGGGTTTTCCTGTATGAGTGGCTCATGCAAAAGCATCAAAATCTAATTTAAGCCTGGACTTTGATTAGGCCACTCCAAAACCTTTGGGGGTTTTTTGGTTTTGGCTTTTTAAACCATTAAGAGGTGGACTTGAGATGTCATCATTGTTCACAGTTTGTTTTCCAAGTTTTGTGCAATGCAGTGCGGTCCTGTTGCTCTATTTTCACCTGTAAAGCAGGAGTGGGGTAGGCGGAGGTTTACCCTGCTGCAGGTGTGCCGCAGCGGTCAGTGGAAGAATCTGCGAGTTTCTCTGTGAGTTTCCCATTACGTCGTAGCTACTCGGTGCTTGCTCGGAAGTTTAGGAGGTTGTTTTTGCTGTAAAAAGAAGTTTTCTTCCCATGCAGTGAACAGCGGACGCTAATGTCTTTGTCACTTTTTATGGAATCAAACTCAAAGTAAGGTCAGTACTTCCACGCTTTAAACGCTGCACGCTCATACTCTCTCTGCACTCGATATATGATCCATTGTTGATCTGCACACAGCTGTTGTCATGAACGTCGCACTCGCTTACGTCACTGTCATGAGACATTCTCGCAAAAAAAAATCACGGTTTTAGTAACGCAGTAACGCAGCGTTTCTACGGGAAAGTAACGGTAATCTAATTACCGTTTTTGCAATAGTAATCCCTTATTTTACTCATTACTTGAAAAATGTAATCGGATTACAGTAACGCGTTACTGCCCATCTCTGGCAATAACCATCCCAGATAATCAGTAAAAAGGGAATAGATGGATCGGAGAGTTCCCTTTTACTGTTACCTGCAAGAAGCACTAAAAACTCCTTGATTAGGCTGAGGGGCTGAAAACTCTTGGGTTAGGCTTAGAAAAAAATGCAGTTTTGGTTAAAATGCACCCTTAGTGCTGCACTTTGAAAAAAGATGCTGAACCAGTGCATTTAAATGTGACGCAAAGGGTCTTTTCTAAGCATTTTTTATGACATGTTGAAAATAACAGACGCACTGAAGCAGAAAGCTGGTGTTTAGATGCTAACATGAAATGACACAGGCAGGGTGTTGTGTTAAGGATGATTATTACCATCTGGGCAATGAATCTGCACATTTACAAAGCATATGGATATCCATAAATACAGACAAAGCTGAAGGCAGTGAAAGGGATACATAAGAAAGAGACAATACTGAAGCTGTGTCCTTCTCTTTATTGTTATTTTTCCTCTTCTGAGTCTGTAAAATGTAATGTATGTCATGAAGAGGCACTGCCAATCATGAAAACTGCATCAGTAGAAAACTTTGCTTGTCCATGTCAATCAATTTGGTTGGATATTAGGAATTTTGGTGCCTGATAAATTATGAGGGAAGAGGAGGAGACGAAAACCCCACCCTGTCGTAGAAAATCTGAAACATTCTGACCATTTACAGGGAAATAACTACTCAAACTGTGTTTTAAAAGCATATGTCAGAAACATTAATCTACATTGTATGTTTGTGGCTTTTTCTGTCATGGAGAAGAGCAGCGGTACCCATATTGAAATTCACAGCAGTCACAATGGCTGCAGAAAACCCAGCGCAGCAAGACATCAAGTCCAAACATGCAAAATAATGTTTCACACCATTTCTGTACAGTAATCTACCTCTCACCAAGCAACTGCCTCGGGCCACAGAGCTGTAGGTCCATTGGGTGTTAATGGATCTGTGCTAACTTAATTTAGCAATGAATTTCAATCAAAATACCTCACAGCAAACATGAGTGTAGCTGGTATTTTACCACAGCTGCAGACACATATTGAACACTGTTCGAGTACCAGAAACTGGGGGCTAAAAGAAACACAACAAATTCTACTGGAGGCTGTAGCAGCTTAATATGGATTATGTTCACTTGTAATTTTATACATACATACATACATACATACACACACATATATATATGTAGATATATATAGATATATAGATATGTATCTATTGTGATCTATAAATCAATTGTTAGTAATAATGAGACTCTAACGGCTTCAGTTGCCATGTTAGAGTTGCATCTTAACAAACAACAAGATTTTTGAAACACTGAGATCAAATAATAATAATGGATTGCATTTATATAGCACTTTTCGAGACCCTCAAAGCAATTTACAATTCCACTATTCATTCACACACTGGTGGAAGCTAGCTACAGTTGTAGCCACAGCTGCCCTGGGGCAGATTACCATATCGCACCATCAGCCCCTCTGGCCATCACCAGTAGGTGAAGTGTCTTGCCCAAGGACACAACGACTGAGACTGTCCGAGCTGGGGCTCGAACCGGCAACCTTCCGATTACAAGACAAACTGCCAACACTTGAGCCACGATCGCCCCAAAGTGGAGAGTTTTGGCTATAATACACAGTGCCATGTCAGCACAACTGGCCACTGCCAAATGTCAACAAGAACAAGGGGTGACACCTCGGCATCTTGAACTCATGGAGTTAGGTTAACTTTTATTGAGTGGAAAAAAGTTAGCGTTCATCGTCCAGCTTCACTGTGTTTATGTCATGCTAACATAGCTGTGTAGCTAGCGATCACGTAGCACATCATTATATACCAGCTAGCCCAACTTCAGTAACCCTACAAACGTCACTGCTGTTTAGTTTTCTGTCTTCATTTATGTTGGAAGTGATAGCAGAGCTGTACCTTTGAATTTTTCTAGAAATCTCTCAGTCAGAATATGCTATATCATGTTTAGGTGGAAGCTAGCGAGCTAACTTCCTGCTAACTTCTAACTCTGTTACATTTAAGAAATCCTGTTTTCATGGATGCCTGGATCCATCCATCCATCTTCTTCCACTTTAGCCGGGTCGCGGGGGCAGCAGCCTAAGCAAAGAGGCCCTGACCCCCCTCTCCCCAGCCACCTCCTCCAGCTTATCCGGGAGAACACCAAGGCATTCCCAGGCCAGCCAAGAGATATAATCTCCCCAGCATGTCCTGGGTCTGCCCCGGGACCTCCTCCCGGTGGGACATGCCGGAACACCTCACCCAGGAGGCATCCTTGTCAGATGCCCAAACCACCTCAGCTGGCTCCTTTCCATGTGGAGGAGCAGTGGCTCTACTCTGAGCCCCTCCCGGATGACTGAACTTCTCACCCTATCTCTAAGAGAGAGGCCAGCCACCCTTCGGAGGAAGCTCATTTCCGCCGCTTGTATCCGCAATCTCGTTCTTTCGGTCACTACCCACAGCTCGTGGCCATAGGTGAGGGTAGGGACGTAGATCGAAAGGTAAATTGAGAGCTTCGCTTTTACACTCAGCTGCCTCTTCACCACGACGGACCAGTGCAGCACCAATCCGTCTGTCGATGTCCGGCTCCCTTCTCCCGTCATTCGCAAACAAAACCCCAAGATCCCTGACCCGGAGTGGGCACTCCATCGCTTTTCCAGTGCGAGCTGGAGGCCATCACCTGATGAAGCCAACAGAACCACATCATCCGCAAAAAGCAGAGATGAGAGCCACCGAAGTGAAAGCTCTCCGCCACTTGGCTGTGCCTAGAAATCCTGACCATAAAAATTATGAACAGAATCGGTGACAAAGGGCAGCCCTGGCGGAGCCCATCACCCACCAGGAACGAGTCCGACTTATTGCCGAATGCCTGGATGTTAAACTTAATTGTTCCACCTAGTAAAGCAGCAACACTGATCATTTTATTAAAGATGAAAGAATTAGGACAGTTTTTAACTCTCAGTGTGCCACAGTGTTCGTTTGACTTTGGGACCTGCAGCGGAGTTTGGACCCGGACACGGCTAATGATGACAGACTTAAAGACCAGATGGTTGAACTGCACTGGGGTGTGACATACATTCACTTGACCAATAGAAATACAAAAGGACAGTGGATGGGATATTTAGAAGTAGAATGGGAGACAAAGCCTTTAGCTTTCAGGTTCCTCTTCTGTGGAACCAGCTCCCAGTTTGGACAGACGCCATCTTTGCTTTCAAGATTAAGCTTCAAACTTTCCTTTTTGATAAAGCATATAGTTGGGTCTGGAACAGGTGACCCTGAATCCTCCTTTACTTCTGCTGCAATTAAGATGTTACGATGCACTAAGGTCCTGCTAGACCTCAGTGCAGCATTCGATACTGTCGACCATAATATCCTATTAGAACATGCTGTAGGTATTACAGGTACTGTGCTGCAGTGGTTTGTATCATATCTATCTAATAGACTCCAATTTGTACATGTAAATGGAGAGTCCTCTTCACACACTTGGGTTAATTATAGAGTTCCACAGGGTTCAGTGCTAGGACCAATTCTGTTTACATTATACATGCTTCCCTTAGGCAGCATCATTAGAAGACATAGCATACATTTACACTGCTATGCAGATGACACCCAGCTCTATCTGTCCATGAAGCCAGATAACTGTGAGATTATTATACTATCTTATGCCACGTTATACCCCTACTTAAAGATTGTGAAATCATTATGTAGTTTTAGGTTGCATTATACTCCTGACTTGGAAGAAGGTGATAACTATTACATTTATTAGACTGATTTGTATTACATTAGACTGTTGATTTATTGTGAATGAATTACATTGTTTTATGATGCATTATACTGCTGATTTATAAGAAACACTGTATTCAGAGCATTACCTTGGCCTCCAGTAACACTGTGAGGAACCTTGGAGTCATTTTAGCTTCCAGTTTGGATTCGGGAGACAGACACTATCTCTACTTTTAAGATTAGGCTCCTTTTTGCTAAAGCATATAGTTAGGGCTGGACCAGGTCACCCTGAATCCTCTCTTAGTTATGCTGCAATAGACGTAAGCTGCTGGGGGATTCCCATGATGCATTAAGTTTTTCCTTTCTAGTCACCTTTCTCACTCACTATGTGAGTTGCCTTGAGGTGACTGTTGTTGAGATTTGGCACTATATAAATATAATTGAATTTAATTGGTGTTATCCCTTACGATGTTTTGCCTTGTCAGAATCAAGCATAAAGATATTTTTTTTAAAAATTAAAAAATACATATGTAGTAGATATCCATCTACACTTACAGAGAACATTGCCATCAAATTTGCTGTTTGTGCCATAGCCAATCAGCTGCTCAGCAGTGACGCCTCCAACACTGATCAATACAGAGAGGAGAATCCTCTCCAAAAACGTCAGTTGCTGTTTACCAATGGTCTAATTGGATAACTCCTGCTGATCTGATGTTTGCTATTCTGTTCTGTCTTTCTTTACCTTGCTTGGTGTTTCTTACATAGATTAAACAAATGATGTGCAGGTCAGAACAGTGATTTGATTTCCTAGCTGGCAGCTTCTTTTTGTTTGTCAGGTTAGATTACTTGGCAGTCTGTGTGCATGTGCTGACCGTCCAGCTCTGTTAAATTTTCCAGGTTGGTAAAATGGTATTTTCTTTTGCTTTGATCCTCTATAATTGCACAACAACCGGGCCTGTGGCTAATTTAGAACCACGCATTAATCCAACGTGCGTGTTGTTGAATTGTGTGAGGAAGCTCAGACAGGCACATGCAAACTTCACACAGCAGGCTCCTTGCCAGAAATTAGGGATCGTCTTGCTGTGAGCCAGCAGTGCTGCCCATTATGCCACTTTATAGCTGTTATTCTAAGTAGAGGACATTACAGTGCACATGGCAGCGATGAGTCTGAGAAATTGTGGTAATAACAGGTCATTTGGAAAAGTGATTCCACTTCAAAGGAAGCAAATCCAAAGTTAATTATGGCATCTAACAAGTCACTTTGAAGACACTGCATGTCAGTAAAATGTTCACAACATAGACCAAAATGACCTTTTCTGACAATAGCAGATATTTTTGTGACACATAAAGAAATAATTGAGCAAATCAGTAGTTCTTTCAGACACCTGAATAAAGCACTGCCACAAATGCAGCAGATCAGCCGATGCATTGTCTGATTGCTACCGAACACCAGCTGATAACTGCTGAGTTCAGATTTCCTCCTTTTTACATTTGCATTGCTTTACTGAACACAAGCCAAAAGCAGAATTACAATTTCAGGAAGCAATATTTCATTACAGGTTCAGCCTTTTCAAATTTCCTTTGTGCACATAAACAGTCATGGAAAAAATAATTGCAGGAATCGCCTCTGACTGGCTCTCCAGCTGTGGATATTTTTGAAATTCATCCAGTCGGTCCAGTTTACAGCAGCTGATGTCAGAACAGTGCACAGGTGTGGAAGCTCCAGCAACACTTGTGACATAAAGATCAACTTTATATCTCAGTTTCCAGCCTGTGGACGGCTCTACAGGGTCACCACCAGCTCTGATACATTTATGCATTTCTTGTCTTTTTGTGTGAGCGTTGTGCATGCAGGCAGCTCACTCTTCAGATGACTCTGATATACAACTGAAAGCAACGTTTTAAATATGCTGTATAATTAACTGCCAAGTACTTAAGTAACAGTGCTTATGTGTCACTACAGTTGGGTTTAGTCATCAGACACACTCATTTTATATGAGTGCAGTTAAAGTACATGTTGTACAACAACTCTTTGTACTATAACCACGAGATGAGAATAAAACAATGAATTAAAAAAAATGTAGGGATGCTTAAATTCTCTTTCACAATGTAACAACTTTTCTGCTGATGAAAGATGGAAGAAGGTACTGTAGGTAAGATGGCTGGTGCCACGTTCTGATATGGTCTTTGTAATCCATTGTTTCAGTTATAAATCTGTTTTCTAGTCTCTGTGATTTGGGATATTCATTCTTGGATTTCGTCGTATTTCCTTCTTGTTGTTTAACAAGCGTTTTCCCGTTTCATTGGCTTCTTGTAACACCCCCGGCTGTTTGTTTGAGTTTTTTCTTTGTTCCTCTTTCCTTTTTCTTCATACTTTATTTTGAAGCTTCGTTCTTCATGTGCCTTTCAACATTTTTGCTTCTGTTCTTTCTATCGCATTGTTTCCTATTTCTCATTAGTAGGGATGGGTATCGTTTAGGTTTTATCCGATACCGGTGCCAAACCGGTACTTTTGAAACGGTGCCGGTGCTTAAACGGTGCTCAAACCGGTGCTTAAAGAATGGAGAACACAAAATTGGTCAAAAAACCTCTCATGTTCAGCTGTTTTTTTGTAAAAAGATAACAATGTTAGCCTTTTCTGCAGCTATGGGGCATATATGGCATCACTCTTGGCTGGAAGCAGTGCTTAAACAATGGAAAAAACACAAACTTTGTCCAAAAACCTCTCATGTTTAACTGTTTTCCACTTTTTCTTTGGTCATTTTAGCCTTTTTGGCCAGGGTGAAGGGAGTATCTGCCATCAAACAAGAAGACAGCTGCATGTAGCTATGATGATGTTTGCTAGTTCACCTTACATGCATTAATGTAATAACGTGGTTAGCCTACTCAACGTAAATTACACACGAACAACATTAAGCTACTCACGCAGAGAAGAACGGCTGCTGCTGCATCATCATCCTCATCATTTCTGCTACACTGGCAGGACTAGGGGCCAGGACTCTCCTCTTCGGGTTTTTGGGGGATGTTGCTAACTCCGGGTCTGATAACAGGCACCACACCCGCAGTAGATGTGCTCGGTGTGAGGTCTCGCAGCAAGCTATCAAATACGGTGCATTTCTCGGCTTTTGAAAAAAACGCTATGCGTCGCCAGGTGTTTCATCAGATTCGAGGTGTTACCTCCTTTGACAGTATCACAGTATCAGCTTAAAGCACTTGTTGCAGCTGCTGAGTTTGCATCTTTTGCTGTGAAGTACAGCCAGACTTTTGACCGCTTCGCCTTGGGCATTTTTAATCTGTAGCTCTGCTCTAAAAGAACGTACGTACCTGGACCCGCCTACTATCCTCGGAAACGTAAAATGATTGGCTAGAATCTAAAGTGTATCACAGCTCAGGAAAAAAAAGCACCAAAATGTGCGCTGCTTTTCGGTCTGGTTACTACCGTTTATGTCAGTACCGGTATCCGGTGCCATTATGGCACCGGATACCGGTACCCATCCCTACTGATTAGTCTCTTATCGGCTGCACCTTTTCCTTGTCCTTGCCTTCTCTTGGCACAATGTAAACTGCCCATGCATTTACATTGTGCTTCATTTCCTAGGTCAAGTAAGCTTTTGTTTGCCCCAGCGTCTCACACTAGCTCTCTCTCACACACACATTTTAAAAAACTGTTGCAGAGCTCAGTGAGTTTTAAATGTTGTGATTTTTCTGGCTTGACTGTGCTCTCTAACGCCTTACAACTTTGGTATTTAAAAAAAGCGATTTTCACAGAGGCCACTGTTGGAGTTCTTTACCTGGATTAATAATCATACCATGTGTAAAGTACTTGAGTCAAACTAATTTGCATGTGGGCTCACCTCTTCAAGTAGAACAGTCTACCCAATGTCCTAAGCAGAGATGGGCAGTAATGCGTTACTGTAATCCGATTACTTTTTTCAAGTAACGAGTAAAGTAAGGGATTACTATTGCAAAAACGGCAATTAGATTACCGTTACTTTCCCGTATGAACGCTGCGTTACTGCGTTACTAAAACCGTGATTTTTTTGCAAGAATGTCTCATGACAGTGACGTAAGCGAGTGCGACGTTCATGACAACAGCTGTGTGCAGATCAACAATGGATCATATATCGAGTGCAGAGAGAGTATGAGCGTGCAGCGTTTAAAGCGTGGAAGTACTGACCTTACTTTGAGTTTGATTCCATAAAAAGTGACAAAAACATTAGTGTCCGTTGTGCGTGGGAAGAAAACTTCTTCTTACAGCGAAAACAACCCCTAAACTTCCAAGCAAGCACCGAGTAGCTACGACGTAATGGGAAACTCACAGAGAAACTCGCGGATTCTTCCACTGACCGCTGCGGCACACCTGCACCAGGGTAAACCTCCGCCTACCCCACTCCTGCTTTACAGGTGAAAATAGAGCAACAGGACCGCTAGTCTTTGACTTTATTTATTTTCTGCTGTGTTTCACTTGCATCTATTTGAAAGACTGAGTGTAAACACAAATAATATTTTATTTTATGTGCTGGAATGTGCAGAAAATAGGTTTAAATGTTAAACAAATTTCTTCCAGTCAGAGAATGTTGCAGATAATTTAACTTTTGCTTGATGCATAAAGTTAAAAGATTAAAACTAATAAAACAAGTTTAAAAGTAGAGACTTTTCCATTTGATTACATTTTGTATGATGGATTAATAATGGGGCTGAAAGATCTATCGCTTTATCACCTATTCAGGTTGTAAATCGTGTTTTTAAAAAGTAACTAAGTAACTAATTACTTTTGAAAATAAGTAATCAGTAAAGTAGCGGGATTACTTTTTGGGGGAAGTAATCAGTAATTAGTTACTGATTACTTTTTTCAAGTAACTTGACCAACACTGGTCCTAAGACATGTTTTTCATTGCAACAGCCAAAGAACTGACTCTTTTGTTATTGTTATTAAAATTATTATTATCATTATTTAGGAAATATAGTTAGACTTTCATGTTTAAATGTCCAATGCACCAAAACCTTTTTCATGTGTATGGCTTATAACTGCACAGGGATGAATTTGTTTATCATTTACTCATTTAAACTGTATTAATGCAAAACATTTAGCATTATTATAAGTGCTGCATTGAGTGACTGGTGAGTCCTGTTGTGTGGATGGACAAATTAGCAAATTTGAGGCTTCAAACCAGTTGACAAAATCATAGGAAAGTCACAGTGCCTGTGTGTAATTATTCTACAAAGTGTCGTCCCCAGTTTGCCCCACCTGAACCTAAATTGTATTTGCGTCCCTTTGTGTTATTGCTCTAACCTACTACCCAGCCTAGGATTCATGTAAAAAACATTTCTGTGAGAAAATATGCAAAAATCTCTGCTTTTTTCTGGCATAAGATTAATCACTGTATGTTTGAAATACCTTGGGAGCGACTGTGCTGCACAGATATAAAGCAGTGTATAATAGTCCTGCTTTTCTCAGATCTCATCTCTAAAATCACTGCTGTCGGCACGTTTACGTTTTCATCTGTGTATAAATTTCTTCAAGCACCGAGGACAAAGAGCAGACATCTGGACATGCTATATGATGTACGGTTGGATGAGTTGGGGGTCTTGAGCTCCTAGCCAGAGAAGACCATGTTGCTATGGTAACCAATTAACCACACTGAGAGGGAGGTCATGCATGTAGCACTAGATCTCTGCTAAGATGCTTTAGTGGGCCATTTCAGTATTTGTAATGAACCAACTGTTAGAGGAGCACAGCTTCTTATACAGGATGTAATAGAAAACCAAGGTCAGCACGGAGAGTTATTTAGACGACTGGATTGCAGGTTTCTGTGTATAATGGGACTGGTGACTTGTAGTAGAGGAGGTACACAAAGGGAAGCAGAAGAGAAAGAGGAAGAGTTGAGAGAGGCATGACCAGCTCTCGAGAGAACGACAGGCGGGATGTCTGTCAGGACATGTCTGCAAGCGAACCCAATTTCACATGCAGCTAAAGGCAGTCTGAAAGTTTAGAACAGCGCGAGGCTGGATCACAGATGACCTGACAGACACACGCACGCACGACAATCTGCAGCACAGACGAAATCTCCATCTAGCTGTTCCTCTCTGTACAGCAGAAGCAGACCTAATTGCAAAGTGGGACATTATATAGGGCACACTGGAAAAAATGTTGGGCTAAAAAGAGAATAGGAGGCAAGCGGGAGCGGTGCGGTCCTACAGAGTCCAAACAACACTCTCACTCACCCCTGACATTTACAGCGTGGGCCCAAAGGTGCTCCATGGTGTCAGCATCACTGTCATTACCATTATCATCAAATATGATGCTGTTAGGGTTACATTGTTGGATTGTCATTTATGCTTAGAAGTATATAATCGTTTGTAGATGTAAAGAATGTCTCACGCGTCACTGTAATCCGATTACTTTTTTCAAGTAACGAGTAAAGTAAGGGATTACTATTGCAAAAACGGCAATTAGATTACCGTTACTTTCCCGTATGAACACTGCGTCACTGCGTTACTAAAACCGTGATTTTTTTGCGAGAATGTCTCATGACAGTGACGTAAGCGAGTGCGACGTTCGTGACAACAGCTGTGTGCAGATCAACAATGGATCATATATCGAGTGCAGAGAGAGTATGAGCGTGCAGCGTTTAAAGCGTGGAAGTACTGACCTTACTTTGAGTTTGATTCCATAAAAAGTGACAAAAACATTAGTGTCCGTTGTGCGTGGGAAGAAAACTTCTTTTTACAGCGAAAAAAACCCCTAAACTTCCAAACAAGCACCGAGTAGCTACGACGTAATGGGAAACTCACAGAGAAACTCGCGGATTCTTCCACTGACCGCTGCACACCTGCACCAGGGTAAACCTCCGCCTATCCCACTTCTGCTTTACAGGTGAAAATAGAGCAACAGGACCGCTAGTCTTTGATTTTATTTATTTTCTGCTGTGTTTTACTTGCATCTATTTGAAAGACTGAGTGTAAACACACAAAAAATATTTTATTTTATGTGCTGGAATGTGCAGAAAATAGGTTTAAATATTAAACTAATTTCTTCCAGTCAGAGAATGTTGCATATAATTAAATGTTTGCTTGATGCATAAAGTTAAAAGATTAAAACTAATAAAACAAGTTTTAAAAAGAGACTTTTCCATTTGATGACATTTTGTATGATGGATTATGCAGAAAAAGTAGAATTGGGCTGAAAGATCTATCGCTTTATCACCTGTTCAGGTTGTAAATCGTGTTTTTAAAAAGTAGCTAAGTAACTAAGTAATTAATTACTTTTGAAAATAAGTAATCAGTAAAGTAACAGGATTACTTTTTTGGGGAAGTAATCTGTAATTAGTTACTGATTACTTTTTTCAAGTAACTTGACCAACACTGGTCTCATCCTAGGAGGTCTGCAACAACCCTATGTACCGTGAAGAGGGGAGTACGTTCACTCCTCTTCAGAGTGTTCTGGCATAGATCACACACTTCCTCATGAGAGAGATTGTATCTTTTGATACGTGGTATAGCAAACACACCTATATCTGTTTTTGTGTAAGTGAACTGCTGGACTCCCTGGAGCCAGCCGGGGAGTCTTCACAGGGTCACATCTGTGACACACACACACACCTACTCGTACATACAGACTGGTACTTTATATGCATGCCTGTGTAAGATGTCATATGTTAATGGACTTATGCAGATTCATGCAACCACAATAAAGAGCAGTGCTATGGGGGAGCAGACTGAGAGTGACGGGGGTTCAAGCGTCAGGAACAGCGCTCGTCAGTTCTCTCCCTCTTGCACGAGATCACTCAAAGAGTTCAGCCTGGCGTCTAATGCTTTTGCTGTTGTAGTAGAATTGTCTTGGTCGTTCCAGCAATAGGTCTGTGCTAGCAAACCTATCAGATGCACATTTAAAACTCCCTTTATCCTGACTGATTACATTCACGTCCAAAGTTTGGTTCATAAATTGCATTAATGTGTTACTTCAAAACTAGTAAAAATCAGCCTGGTATTTCTGCATTATCATGTCATTATTAGTTAATATGCAGGTCTCATTTGTTCATTAGACAGAGGATGTCCTATTACTCCTGTTGTTGTTTTTTCCAGCTTGATATGTGGTTGATTGCTTTGATTGACTGCCTGCGAATTAAGTTTCCCCCGCAGGGACGTTATTGTCTGAATTACACTGATGACTGATTTGCTTACATCACAGGAGTCGTGTGTGGGATTCTTCTCTGGGAGCATAAATTATAGTTTTTTTTTAAAAAAATCTATTTAAAAAAGGTTAGTTGATGTTTAAAAGCTTGGCTTTCAAATTTAGCTTGTAATAACTGACAAAACATGACAACGATTATAACGGTGTAATCGTACTCATAAAACGATGATGCATTATGTAGAGAGAGTAGATTTTTTTGAAAGACCCCTCCAGTCACCAAGACACTAATGAGGAAACGAAAAAAGGAAAAGATTACAAACACTTATAGTGCTCATAGTTTGAAGACAAAACATGACTTTGGAGTCTGGTGGTCTTCCACGTCACAGCGTGTCTAAATCCTAAATAAAAGAAACTGGACTCGCTTGAGGTTGTTCGAGATGCTTCACCTTATCTTTTCTCCAATAGGCTCCTTCAGTTCTTCAGGCTTTAATCTTCTCCTTGGGTGGTTTGAACCTTAAGATTTGCTACATCTAAGTTACCAAACTACCCAGCAGTGTCTGAACTGCTGCAGTGAAACTGAACTTTTTATGCTGGATTTTTTTTATCCGATGGTTTTCTATCCTGATACTTTTTGATCATTTATATTTATTTCAATTACAAAAATCAAATAGAAAACTAGGAGGAGATTATTGTCATGTGCTAATTATTATAGTGGGCTTACACGGCATACCAGAAAGACCTGTCACCAGTACACTTCACTGTAGCGTTAACACAGTACTGCTAGCCTGGATCAAGTGTTACAGTCAGAGGATTCGAGCTGGTCCACAGTTAATCTGGACACAGACGGTCTTCCTGAGATCTTTTGTGTTGCTGGTGATTTTGGGAGAAAGTGGAGAGATTTCGAAATCATTTACGTTGGCTGAATTATTGACGTATTTACTGACAAAATGGGCTTGTTTGCATAATTTGAAATGAATAATGATGTATGTTGTAATAGATAATGGTGATAATAAACAGCATCAACCATTTCTGCTTTGAATTGACTGACAGCACACAAAATCTGAGATGTTTATCATGATGAGCTATGCAATCATGTAGAAAACCATCATTCAACCATCTTACGTTAGCAACAATTATAAATATATTATACAGTTTTGTACATCAGGCTGGACATGGCTCACATGCTGGGGGATAAAATGGTATCACATAATGGGATTGTCACGGGGCCGAGTGGCCTGTACTGAACAGGACTCAGGTGCAGAAACCCAGAGCAGAGACAGCAGATGA